>NC_064615.1:1119689429-1120016324 GCF_023898315.1 Schistocerca nitens
AGATTTAAGGTAGTAGTGAAAAGCACCGAGGCAGCTGTGAACTACGTGAATATTATGTCTTTCCGATAGCATTGGCATCTTTCAGAAGGATATCTGTCTGTGTCATAAGCCCACATTTTTGTTACAGTTTCTTTAGGAGCATCCACTCACATTGATGTATTGGCCAACAAATTTGTTTGCTCTGATGCGAATGACAAACATATGGATCTTATCGGCCGTGAACTCCTCACATTCAGACACGGAGCATAATTTATGAGAATTTTGTGACCTGTGCATGGACATCTCATACCACATACCCTTGGAGGGCTGTCGAGTCGGTGCCATCAGAGCAGTGGCTGTACTGCGTTCCAGTGTGGGCCAACACGCTGTTAAGACAGTGCCCCTAATGTTTTGTTTTCCATTGTATATAATGAAGCATATTTTACCATTGTCAATGACTAAGCATTGTGAGCCGTGTCACTTTTCCAAGTTTCATCTTTCAGCAAGTGGGACTTGATTTTGAAGCCGATTTTGCAACACTTTGTTTGTTCATAACAGATATTCATGAACACGGACACAGCATTTTTTTCGCACAGAGATTTCAGGTGTAATGACTCTCATAGATTACTTTAATGTTTGCAAACTTCTGACGTATAACTTCGGTTGACGCTACCTGGAGATAAAAATTGATTTCGTTCAAATTCGCTTATCAAATCACGTTACTGAGGTTCTGATGATGGTACACTATCTACTGAATGACGTGATATTTTGTGTGCTTTTTAACATTGCATGTGTATATTTATTTGTTTTCAGTCGTTGCAGTTGCTTTGCACAAACTGTAGCTTCCATAACATTACATTCAAAATCTGCATCATAAGAAATACTAGTAAAATGTGGCACACAAAGAAATATTCTACTGTAATCCATCCAAATTATCATACCAAAAACATGACTCCACGTAATGTCACACATAGTTGCCTAAAAAGTAATAGCACATAGAAGATCTCATCAAGGGAATGAATCATGGCTCACAAAATACTCCTTAAAACAATATACATTCGTTACTCTGTTGCACAGAAAAGAAAACTGTTAACTAAAATATAGAAATATCATTTACACCACAGTGTAACAGCAAATGATGTTTACTGCTGCCACACATCCCTGACTTTGCAGTGACTTCTCTCATTGTTAAAGTTATCCTCCTCATTTCTCTCAGGGAGTTCATCCACGCAACCACTTCAACCGTCAACGCCATGTCGACGCATAAACGAGTTGTGTTACCTGAAAGCATACTTTGCGTTTTGCTGTGACCTCAGATGAAGCGGAGAAAACATTATCATTCCGGCTAGCACTGTCCTCTTCAGCACGACCAACCTCTTGTAGTAAACCTTGGTAGTCTTTAGAGATTACCTTTACACCGAACACAATGATTTGGTGGAGCTCTGAGAGAAATTTCATAATCCAAATGCAAGTTCGTTCAGCAGGACTGTAGGAAGTTTGGAAAAACTGATTTCCTGACTCTGCACTGTCATGGAACCAAGCGGGAGTTTTAAAGCCAGACTGAAGGAGATTTTCATCATTAGTGTACCATGCTTTACTCTGTCTAGTGCTTCCTGAGACCAGTATGTAGAAAAGAAACATCGAAATTCGTCATATTAGTCGCAATTGTCCTCTAAGGCATACATCTGCATTGCAGTTACCCCCCCAAGGTAACCACACACAAATTCAATCTTACGATTGCCAGGCCGTGGTGATGGGCGTGGGAAATCAAACTGCGCTAAGCAAGCGTGACGATGAATGTCATTTACTGAAATTCTAAGTACATAAATCTTTTTGATGGATACGAAATCATTCTAATCAACACCAGATAATCCTTCACAACTGTACAAAAAACAACCACCAGCCTTCTTGATTGTTCGCTTCGCTTTTTCTTTAATTGGTGACAATCTCTGTAGTAATGCGACATGACTTGAAATTTGATGTTGAATTTGAGTTACCGCTTCCTCGTCAGACACCCTCTCGAGTTTTTTAAGAAACCTCTTTTGTTTCTTTCATATTCCACCCTCAAATATTGAAAATCATTTTGTACCTGTTTAGTTTTCTCAGTAACTAAGAAATGAAATTGACCATTACATTCCAGGGAAGGTGGCAAGCTTAGACGATGGAATCTGGGGTGAAGTTCTCGTTCTAAGTAATCCCAGGAGCATTACAACGGTTTGATGTCGGTGCTCTGGGAAACTTAATCCATTTCTGCAGCGTTGTAGTCCGCAGACGATTGGTTGTAAGATGCTGCTTTATGACAGGTTAGAATGTCATATTATAATGAACAATCATCGTCTCCACAATGACCCTCCACTATATGCACTTCTCAGTACTGTACTATGGGTTCACACCCTTGAGCTTTTAGCGTTATCTTAAGCGTAGTAACGGGACCACACCTAAATATAAAAAGCACCCTCATACCGTACCACTATTTCCTTTGTACGCAGTTGACATCTAGTGACTACTTCACGTTCAAACTTGCTGACTTCTACTAATAGACTCAGTCTACAGTTACTACGTTTTCTGATGACGATCCAGTTCTCCCTATCTCGTTTTATACTGCCAGGTCGGTGTCTTGTGGCTTCTAATGGTCAGTTCCGCACTACAGTGGACTGTACCGATACGACTGTATATGGCTCAAATGGCTCTGAGCACTATGGGACTTAACTTCTGAGGTCATCAGTCCCCTAGAACTTAGAACTACTTAAACCTAACTAACCTACGGACATCACACACATCCATGCCCGAGGCAGGATTAGAACCTGCGACCGCTCGGCCACTTCGGCTCTTCCAAATAAATCATTTTTGACTATCACCGTGCTTTCCATTTCGCGACCGATCGGATCTTTATAATACAACAGCACTCGTACATTAATCTGACAAATAGGCTGAAACCAACTGGGTCGCAGAGTAGACAAAGTGTTGATTTATCTGAAACTGGCATAAATATAACAGACAACACCCATTATAGTTTTACCTCGTAGGAATTTTATTACTGCTTTATTTGGCTTTAGTTTATTGAGCCACACTCCAAAAAGCTTGGTACAAATACAAAATAATATATGATGAGTAAGCAGAATATAAGTAGAGCATACAGTGATTTCAATTTATTGTATAATTTCCTCGAAGGGCCATGGTTTGTAGCTAATAAATATTCACATATCACCTACATACAGAGTATACCAAACCCAACTCAGGAGAGAAAGAGAAGCGAAGCATACACATGGGCATTATCACCATTATGTAATCACAGATAATACACAAATTTCGTATTATCATGTTTTTACCTCCTGTAAATCAAAAAATATTTTGTATCCTCCTGGATCTTGAGCTTAGATATCATGAGTGAAAATTTTATGTCGGTGGACGAAGTTTTTTCTGTGACCAAATAAAACTGAAATATTAAATTACATAACTTCTTAATATTCACTAAAATATTAGGACACATAGCATATACTTTACATAAGTACTCTCACACGTTTTTCATCCTCATGACTTATTTCCGCGGATTAATTTGCTGACGTTTACTTAAAAACCTGGCAACTGAAACATATAAATGTGCAATCACAGCAAATTATTAGTTTATTATTATATCTGAAGATACAATAAGATAATTTTAGCCGGATGTGGTGGCCGAGCGGTTGCAGGCGCTTTAGTTCGGAATCGCGCGACTGCTACGGTCATTCCTCGGGCATGGATGTGTGTGGTGTCCTTAGTTTTGTTAGGTTTAAGTAGTTCTAATTTCTAGGGGACTGATAACCTCAGATGTTAAGTTCCGTAGTGCTCAGAGCCATTTAAATTTGAAGAAAATGTTACGTACGAGGCGCCCTCAAATAGTAAGTTAGAGATTCTCATGATAGGCCAAGTAACTTTTATTGAATGCTCTCCTACACTTCAAACTGACACAGATACATGAGTCAGTTTAGCAACATAGTTAACAAATCTCTGTAAACAGGTCTCGGAGCCTTCTCCCAGTCATTCAATTACTCGATGACAGAAATCGGCTCGTTGGTCACGGAGCCTTTCCAGAACTGCTACGTGAATGTCTTCATCGCAGGAAACCGCGATTTCTTTGAATCAGTTCCTCGATGATCTAGACATTGTCGTCTATAGTCGAAGTCGATATCGATGGTCTTCCTTTCCTATCAGCATCATACACAGCCGTTCAGCATTGGTTAAATTGATGACACCATTTAAATACAGCGGGACGCGTCATTGTATTTTGTACGCACACAGCCAGAATTCACGGTCAGTTTGTGTGCAGTTCAGATGTTTTGCCCACACGAATCGGACTGCCTCGCGCAGCTCAACTTTGTAGCAGCTTTCCAGTCGCCGTTCCATTTCACTCTGAAACTGTGACGCAGTTACTATCCGTACCGCAGTGTAGCTGTGTCTGCAGGAGTCTCAAGGATTGTCTCTCTTCTCATAACGCGCCAGTCCAGTTGCGCAGTGATCTTAGCGTGGGACAACGTGTGTTACTCTCTGAAGTAGCTGCGTATATGGCGCTATTCTGCTGTTTTTATGGAATTGCAAGAAGTTCCTTTTCCCTGTGAGACAAATGTATTTAGTGCACTGCATAACATGAAACCCTTAAATCCAGAAACGCACATCTGAATCGACCTCTCTCGGTTGTATTCAATATCTCGTTGGACACGACACGTGCCATGGAGCATCTTTACTGTAAGATTTGGTTTTCTAGAGCATTTCCTCATTCGAAATGTATCGCTTTTGTCATCACATGTCACCTCTTCTTCCTCACTCTCTTCTGCGCCTTGTATTGTCTGCTGTGAATGTGAATGTATATGTCGTTGCCGAATGTGTACCCAGTGCTACGACATCTTGCTCAATACTAATGAATCCGAAATTTTTAAGTGAAATTCTTAAGGCTTTTTAAATAGAGCATACGTTATTAACATTCTACATCTTTATCTTCATGCCTGCATCACCTCTGCTTGCACCCTTTCATTACTATCAAAGCGAAGTTCTCGAAGGTAATCTTAAAGTTCTGGAAACAGATGGAAAACAAAAGAGACCTAGTCGGGAATGTATGGGCTATGATCGATGACAGTGAACACAACAGACGGATTGTTGCAAGTGTCGCAGACTCGTCTGTGTTCCATTTGCAGACAAACTCTCCGAATTCGTATTTTCTGTTTTCTGCGACTCTGTTTCTCACGCAACGACATCGTTGCGTTACACACACACACGTTACACGCTAAAACTCGGAGCACTGTAGCGCCAGTGTAATTCAACTTGCGTCTGCGAAGCGGAAAATACAACCGAGTAATTTGTATGACATGTAATACCTCAACCGATATTGAGAAAAGAATAAAAAATTTGGAGGCATTACTTTTCAGCACGCTCTCGTACATCGAAAAAGTTTATCTTTACATTGTTTTCAGCAAATAAAGCGCCTCTTATTCTATAGAGGAATATATACACATATACAACCTGAAATTACCTTTCTTTATCCAAACAACACTAACACTGCGATAAACAGCTTTCTGGAATCAGATACTGAAACTTATTGGGCGATTGCAGAAACGGAACCAAGTGATGAACAGAAAACACATGGTGCAAAGTACAACCTACAATCAGGCAAAAGAAGTTCAGTTAATTACCTGACCTAGACCAAAAAAAATAAAATTTGGATATTTCGTGAAGACTGTGAAGGCTATTTCAGGATCTTCATGATGCAATGAAACAGTAGCACTTGTCGGAAGGGAGACTTTCAAGATCTTGCAGGAAATAGTTTCTCTGTGTTTTCGATGTATCTGTAGAAAAACAGTTACCAGCCTCCTCCTCTTCTGAAATTTTCGAAACCTGCTGGACCTTCTAATAGGTCCTTGTATTGGAGTGTAGTATTGACTTCTATGGTACACTAAAACGCCCCAATCCTCTACCCATTCTTCCTTGATCAGTTTCGTCTTCTGCAACGTGAAATATGAGGATGGTATATGACATTAATTACAGGGCTAGAAACACCGCCCTCGTTCGCCATCTGTTCGTCCTAGTCATTGCAAACTAATCCCACCCAAGTGACCTCGGTCCCATGGACAGAAGATTCTCGTACCTCTTCGCCTATTTGCAGTACCCGAATATTCATTTTACTGATCCATAGTCAGTGCTGAACACATTCGTATACACACACATTTGGATTGTTACGCTACAGAACGTTCCGGAGCCCCGCGGATCAACCAGATTTGAGAGTCTCTCGAATCGTTATAGCTTGCGCTGTAGAAATTAGGAAATGTCATGGGAGACGAAATTGCTTGGAATATTTCAGCTTCTGGACAAGAAATACACGTCGTACTGCTGAAATCTCTTGAAAGCACAAGCCACCAGTATAAACATGAACACTGATCGTCGAATAAGACAGTTGAACTGATTGTGCCAAAACAATTTTTCGTAAAACCGTAGTAGAGAATTTCGAGGTTTACAAACAGATGTAGGAATGGAATAACACATGGGCCATTGTAGATATCAGATTGAATTCAACCGCAGGTGTTGCAGACCGGATCTAATGCTTAAACTAGTAAGGAATAAAGACGCCACATATCCGATTTCGGTCTTATATGCGTAAGAATTTCTCTTACATCCCGTATGAGGGTGATTAGCCTACTGTTGGACTGCTGCCTCTCTAAGCCAATATATCTTCTCGCGAAGTACTTGGTTGTCAAGCACAAAATCTAACGAATTTTCTCTGGTCTGGGTTCCAGTTACGATTTCTGAGTTTCCTCGTTGTACTCCACAGATCAGATATCTTAATATCTCTATTCAACGTTTCACAATTCTACACAAGACGTTTTGAGTTATTTTTTACAACCCGTTAGTTTCGCATCCGTCTTCTAGCAGTGAGGTTGTCTGCTGAAGATAAGGAGATCTTATATTGCTTAAAGGCCAGTCCACGTTGCGCATGCGCAGTAATTGTGAGGAATCCGTATTCCATGCCACAGAGCTGTTAATCTGTAACGAAGTAGCATGTCGTTTTTGGGATGGACAGATCTGTCATATTTAATACACTGCAGAATGTGTAGCAGGATACGTGCTCTGGATCCGTCTGAGGCACAACAGCTACTGTATTCTCCACGATTGTTTGAAAGAGTGGCAATTTCCTTTGTTAACGTTCAAGAAGAGTTAGGACAGAATTCCACGTTCTTGCTGTCGGTTTGTCATCAGAACATTAGGGAAATGATCTGATCCTAATGCGTCATGCCATATTAAGGAGAAACCCTATCATCTGGTAACGAGCGTAACGTGGATCGTCAACAGAGGTGCTTTTGTGGGGAAGACACATCAAGAAAGGACAGCCATCGTTGTCATTTGACAGTATGTAAACAACAGCATCGGTAGTAAGAGTGTGAAAGCATTTGTTACAGAAAATCGATTTTAGACAGTGAGTTGATATTAAAGACTTGAAGACACATGTAATAATAGCAAATATTACAACTTCAAGTTGGGATCAAATTGCTCTGAGCACTAAGGGACTCAACATCTGAGGTCATCAGTCCCGTAGAACTTAGAACTACTTAAACCTAACTAACCAAGGACATCACACACATCCATGCCCGAGGCAGGATTCGAATCTGCGACCGTAGCGGTCGCGCGATTCCAGACTGAAGCGCCTAGAACCGCTCGTCCACCAAGGCCGGACAAGTTGGGATCAATATAGAAGAACATGGCTGTTGACGAACAGATTTGTTCGTCAAGTGCTTTGTTCTCCTATATTGTATACCCAACAGGAGCATCGTCTTAGTGTCATTGTGCTACAGTGCAGGCTCAAAATATGAATATTTCACGCTATCTCTTGCTGCGGTAAACGGACGCAATTGTTTGGTGCCTTTTGCGTTTGATATGGTGTACGATGAGTCATAAGTGTCTTGTGGAGGCACCATTAATTTATGGGTGGTTGTCACAGAACCACTCAAAATTGTTTTTTCATGTATGCTTTCTACCAAAACCGAGCCGCGGATTCCAAGACGGATTTTAATAGCATATGACTGGATTTCCCACGATATACTCCTACAATGCCGAGCCCAGATAACCTTGAAAGTTGTTTTCATATCTTTATCCGTTTCCGTGAGACGAAGTTCGAAATTTACCCTACTTGAACAAGTAAGATATGCATGTGTAACGGGGTGTGAGGCGAAATAGTAGTTTATACGACGGAGATTCAAGAGTTTCTACTGGTAATGTATTTGTCGAAGTTGATCGTATTGTTCCAAGGCAAAGTCGCTGTCAACCGAAATGTACTGCTTCAAGTTTATGAGGTGCACCTTCGGTATCCATAATCGATGACTGAGCGGAGGAAGCCCTAGGGCATGTTCAAGAGAATGGTGGGCTCCACACGCTACCAAGTTACAGCTACAGATATCACAATGTTAATGCTGTTTCCTGATTACAAGAGTTATGTGATCACCCCATTTGAAGCGCGTTCCAAACACCACAGGCTTCAGTCCCCTATGGGAAGGAGAGACTCTGTAATAAAATGGTTGAATTACACCGTCGCAACCATCTCCGGTTGAAGAGAATTATGGAATATTTCTGGGTTGAAATTCTTAGATTGTTGACATCAAAACAGCGTGTTAATGCGTAAACTACTTTGTCTAAAGCCATACAAAGATATTCAAGATCATTCCGTGTAGGATTCAAGACGCTGAATAGGCTTCAAGATCGTGGTGTATAGGAGAAAGGTATAAATCATCTGCAAACCGGATAGTTTCAATGCCGGGTGAAATGATGTTTTACGTGGTCCGTATCTCGTGTGTACGTTTAATACATATAAGGGCTGGGCATGGAGCACTGAGGCAGTCCTCTCTAGGTTGTACGAGCAATTTGTTCTGCAGTCAGAGCACTGTATCTTAGGAAGGTTTGAATACCAAACAAAAACGTATCTGGAATACACTTATCGCTTAATTTTTGTAGTAGAAGTGAAATTTAAACATTGTCGTGCGCACTTTTACGTCGATAAACGCTAATGCAAAAATCTTGCCTAGTGTTGAACGTTAGAAAAATTTCAAAATGTATAATACGAAGAACGTATAGTTTCTGTTTTCCTTCGGAAACCCCACCTGGTTTTCTGAATGCAAATACTTCTATCGCAGCTACCACTCTGAGTGGGTCTTAATAAACTAAGGGTCCTTCTGGCTCAAGACGACGTTGTACTTCCGGCCATTGCTTTAGGTCACGGAGCTGGAATAATTATTTGAACTGTTCAGTGAGGAGAAGAGTGTCATCCAAATACCGTTGAAAGTCCGTAGAAACTTTGTCAATGCACTATTTGGCGAATTACACAGCGAAGGATAGTGAACATGATCCACTCCAAGGACAGAGTATCATTGCGAAGACGTATTAATAGTAAACGGAAAAGCTACGATGCAGTTCTGTAATTGTGTGACATTAGGCAGACCTATTAGTTGAAATGATGTCTCGGATCCGACATCCAGATGTCAGGGGATTTGAAACCAAGAGCTGGAAATAAATGACTATGAACGCCACTAATTAACATGTTGCCTGGCAGTAGGGGATAGATAAAGAAGACAAGGAATCACAACATCTCAATGATTGTAGCCGACTAGATGGTGAACTTATGGAATAATCTATAACATCCACAAAGGTGCTCTACTGGGACTCTTTTATCTACCTTCTAACATAGTTCACACCTAATTGCTCCAGCTAAACTTTAGTGGCGTCTGTTTTGTCTTATTGTGATACTGCCAACGGTTATTCTAATGCTGAAGCTCACGTGATCTTTTAATTACGTTCTTGATGAAAACTATCTGGATAAGTAGACTGTAAGAGTATAAAAATTGTAAGAGCATACGAGCAGTTGGCATAGACCACATGGAATCAACGGCACAAGCCGTAAGGAAAGGGCGAATGAAGGGTGGCCGAGGCATATTCGGTACAGGTTCTGACAGACGTACCACGAGAACTGTAACAGTGCCATCCCATCTGTTCGTCCACGGATGTAACTTTATTGGAGTGAATTAAAACATAAATCTTTAACAACATCAGAGCAATCATACAAGTTCTGGTATATGACAGATGAACGTGAAAGACGTGTGTACGTTTTATACTTGACTAAACACTTTTATTGTAAATGAAATTAATTATCTGGACAACTGAGAAATATGCTTCCTTTTAACTCCAACGATATCACGATTATTGGATGTATTACTTAACTTTACACATGATTCAGAGTAGTAATAAAAGACATATATATCGACATTTTCTTTAGCTAGCTCTCTTCTTTAGAGTTGAGTGCATGTTTTGCTACGTAGTTTCTGTACGTCTTTATGTGTCCTATTGTAAGAAGTAAACAAAAACCATCACAAACATTACATGCCATGTAGACCACAGAGAATGTCTGAAGTTTTAGATCCTCGTTCTCTTAGCAAGTTTCATTCTTCTGCGTGATCATTTTGTATTATGGATTGCACGAAGCACTGCATGGGCAATAACCTGCTTCTTATGTTCGAACCTGAACGTATCTTAACAATTCTTACTTTCAAGCGCCCGATTAACTATTCCTCCTTGCCTTACCAGTATTCACGTTAGCCTTTCTCATCAGTCTGGCCCATAAAAGTGTTCCCCCTCCATTACATTCCTGTACCTGTCAGTTCTCTACCTCTATCTCACTTTTTAACAGGCATCTGTAGCACTGTTCTTCAGCTTTATTACAACCTACACATAGAGATCTCGTATAACCCATTTTAGAAAGTTAAGTCAGTGTGTAAGGTTCTCTGTAGGTTAGACGCTTGCCTTTACAGCAGAGTCAGTGATGATGAAGTCAAACCATCCACAGGTCCGCGTCATTGGGCGTTTCGACGTGACCAATGTGCTAGAAGATATTCCACCGCTCGAAGACGATGCCTGTAAACTGACTGTGAACGCCGAGACTATTTGCAAGAAAGCAGAGGTGGAATTCGTTGATATTGCGAAGGAGGATCCCGCTGAGGTAACTTAGTGTTATTAGTACAATGAAGAGCTAGCAGGAATACATGGCCACTCTGTTTGGAGCGACGAAAAGGCAAATACATCTCAGACTGTCTGTATTGCAGAAACAGCCACCCTGCCGGACGATAATTTTCGCGAACCCCTCACAATCCGGTTACCTTTCACGAATGTAAAATGTAGTCGAGTGTCTCGTTTAGATGAACGACTAAACGAGAGATTCACTATATTAAATCCTACATTACACTCTAAGACAAAAGAACGACGCACCACAAACGAATTATGAGAATGGGAAGGATATCGGTAGACGTGATGTACAGGTACAGACAAACAAATGACTATGCTTTCAAAAAAATTGGATGATCTTAACAAACTGAGCAAGTGAGAAACGCGTTGGTACACCTCTGGACCTTCTCCAAGCAGTTGTTGGCCTTGGCATTGTTTGACATCATTGTTGGATGTCCTCCTGAGATATCGTGCTACATTCTGTCCAGTTGGCGCGTTAGCAGCTCAAAATCCTCAGTTGGTTGAAGGTTCCCTTCCACAATGCTGCAGACGTTTTCAATTGAGAAGAGATCCGGCGACTTTGCTGGTCAAGTTAAGGTTTGGCAAGAACGAAGACAATCAGCAGAAACTCTCGTCCTGTGCGGAAAAGCATTATCTTGCTGAAATTTAATTCGAGGATGGTTTGTCATAAAGGGCAATAAAACGGGGTGCAGAATACGTTCGACGCACCACTGTGCTGTAAGATTGCCACGGATGACAACCAACCGAGTCCTGCTATGAAAGGAAAAGGCGCACTAAGCATTATTTCTGGTTGTCGGTCCATACGTCGGGCGACATTCAAATTGGTATCTCACCGATGTCTGGGGTGTATATATGCGTTTTCAGCTATGTATCTCTTTGACACGAGTAGAATTGTCTTCAGCGAAGAAGCTCTCTTCGAGTTGAGCACCGGTGACCAAAGAAGACGTGTCTCAGGAAGCCCCTGGGCGCCGCCCTCCGTACAGTCTGACAGCCAGGAGTGACGGTCTGGGGCGCCATTATTTTTCACAACTGGAACTACTTGGATTCCATTCGCCGCTCCTTTTCAGCACAGCAGTACGTCGACGATATTCCACGCAACGCTTTGTTGCTATTAAGGGCTTATATTTCAGCAAGGCGAGAGTTTATACTGCCTCCTTTCTTGCTTGTCAGATCCTACCATGGCCGTTCAGTTCGTCGGCTCTCTCCGCAATTCAGAGCGTTCGGAGTGTTATGCGTAGGCTCCTCCGTCCAGTTCGAGATTTTGATGCTCTAACACTCCGATTGGCAGAATATGCCACGATGCCAGCAGGACATCCAGTAACTGCAGTAATCTGTGCCGCGTCGAAAAACTGCTGGTATAAAGCCCGGAGGAGGAACAGCGCATTATTGACTCCCTCAATTTGTGAAGCCCTTTCTCTTACATAAATAATTCAGTTTACCTGAAACTGTAGTAATTTGTTTGTCTATGTACATCACTTGGTTATTTAGAGTGTACTCACGTCCTTCAATTACTAGACACTAAACTGAATCCAAGGTCTAACGCTATGGTATCACTAGAAATTATAAGTTTCCACTGCACAATTGTCTCGGGTTCGGTATGGTTACATGGCACCCTGCAACGACTTGAGGCGTGTCAGTTGTAGACCATAGTTCTTGCGAGTCACAAGTGACGGTATGTCACTGCTGGCTGGAGTAACCTCCTTCCGTCTACATGGCAGGTTCGAGGTAGTGGTGTAAGATAAGCAGTTAACTTTTATTCCGCGACACAGACGTTATTTACGTAGCGTGATTTCTGATTGGGAAATGACGGATACTCAAATCGGTTGACTCACTTTCAACGCATCTATCAATGTTTTACGTAATTTTTGGAAATGTGAACAATCTAAATCTGGATAGTCGGTGAACATTTAAAAGGGCACGTACTGATTTCCAGTATTGTGTCTTAGCCAACTCACAACTTCTATACATTGTAGTTTTCTTTGGAATACCGTCTCTATCTGGTTTGTTTCTTCCGGAGATGTAAGACTTCGCCGAAGTCGACTCCTTCAGAGATGAACTGTTCCACTAGTTTCAAATGATCTCAAGTACCTCTTGCTTCAACGAGATTGCATCCGTAGCTATTTGCTGGAAAAAACAGAGCAAATTACCTACCTGCTGGACAGTAATGTAAACATTGACCGCAGTAGCATCGGTTCGTCTGCTCGATTTCGCACCAAACAGAAATATTAAAGCGAAGACGTATCATTATCAAAGGAAAAGATTGCGATGTACTCACATGTCTATACGACGTAAGAAAACCTATTACCTGAACTGGGCGCCATAGTAGGGTATGCTAGTGTAATAGGATATGAAACCGGGAGGCAGAATGAGATGTCGCCTGAATACCACAGATGAACATGTTATGAAGTATAATATCATCGATATAGCAGTGAAAAACAATTACATTACTACAGTGAGTGATACCCACGAGAATTTGACGTCCCATGTAACGCAGCTTTTAGGAACCGACGGAATTATGACATTAATGCAGTAAGTTTGGTAACGAGGACTTTCGTTTCATCCAAAGTTACATCTAAGGACATGTCGGGAACAGATGTAAGATTCATTGAAATATTTATGACGAACAATGATACTGAGCCTTTCTGCTGTGACAGAGTGATAATTCACTGAATGTTACACCAAAGAATGAGGATAACCTAACACACAAAATAACGGTGAACGTTTTATCATGTGATATGACAATAAGAATGAACAACGACGAGTTTAAAGGAGAATGGTATGATGAAGTGTGTTGAATGTCAGGAGGTTAATAAAGCTACTGCATGTGAAGGTACAAGGACAACTCCTATGTTACATAAGTTCAGTCGCCACTGCTACCAGAATATACCATGACAGAATATTTTTCGTGTAAGGATCCGTCTGTTTAGCCTCATCCACTATTTTGCTGTGAATAGCATCAGTACAGCTATAACCCTTGGTACACACGGAACAGCCAACTATTAGAATATCAACCCGAGGCATAACCGTTGCTATTGTGGTCTCCAGTCTGAAGAATGGCATTATGCAGCTCGCCACAGTATTCCATCGAGTGAGAGCCTCTTGGTTTCTTCATAACTATGGCAAGCGTGATTCATGAGTCCACTTTACGTGTTCAATTCTTCATCTATCAGCATAATTTGACAAACATCCCACGTTCCACGACCACACACACTCCCTCAGTCCTTTTTCACCAACCTGATAACCCCCTCAGGCTTTATGATGCATCCTATCAACAGATTCCATCTTTTATTCACTTTCTGTCATAACAATATATTCCTCCCCAGCTCGATTGAGTTGCCACATGTAAGGCACTCCCTAGGTCCACTTCGTCTTCAGAACTCTCATGCAACACTCCCCTTAAAAACCATCTGCTCTTTTCTGCCCTGAACTGCTTACAGTTCACGTTTCATTCATGTACAAGGCTAGAATACAGACAAATACCTTCAGAAAAGACCATGTGACATTGGAATTTGTCTTCTATGTTAAAAAATTTTGCTATAAGCGTTCTCAGTTTTACATCTTCTGCACTTCAGCATACATCTCAAATTTTTCCACCCAAGTAGCGAAACCCATTTGATACTTTCAATGCATTTTACTACCTTACTTTCACTTTTTTAACGTTCGACTAACAACATATTTTCAATAGGTTAGGTTACCCATTTCGTTCAGCTGATAATTCAAGTAAAGTACCGTCTCTGATATAATTCCACTGTCATCGACTAAACTAAAGTTTTATTTCTTTTCTTCCAGAACTAAAATATTCATTCCAAGTTTCGGTTTCCTTTCCGTATTGCTTGCTGAATGTCCACACTGAATAACATGTGGAATAGGCTAAAAGCCTGTCTAATTCGTGACTCGCATTTCATCCTTGTTACCTTCAGAAGTGCAGCTGGTATGAACGTCGGTTTGCTTTGCTTCAGTGTATCTCCCAAGTCGTAGAATTGAGTCAGTAATGGTTCGTGCATCTCTACATCCCTCTTGAACCTAAATTCATATTTTGCCAGTCTAATCATAATTTCGTGTTAGTTCTTTTCCAATCAATCCATTAACATTCACGCTCCTTTGGAATTTTCCCACATTCGAAGTGGGATCACTACATGTGTTCGAAGACTGAGAGTATGTATCCAACCTTGCACATGTTACATGTCTGGTGAACTCTTTTTTTCTTGCTTCTCACTATGATCCCAATAACAGTAAAGAAATTTGGCTACTCGAGGTGTCCTTCTTCGACATGTCTTTCAGTGGTCTGTGAAATTCGTTTCAAAGTATAATGTGTTTCTTCTTAGCCTCGTCTAATTCCTCTTTCCTTTCGATACTAATTACTTCAAGCTGGTGCTCTTTGTTGAACCTGTCCGTGCACTGTATCCCAGTTGCAGTTTTTCCTTTCTTGCTTCATACTGTCTTGCAATCTGAGCCCTAGGTATTGATTTATGTGATTGAGTTTTTTCCAAAGTTTTCTTAAATTTTCCTGTGTCTATTATTCCCACAGTCAAGTTTAGAGTTTCTTCTCCATTATTTTTAAACTTGTGTATTCACATCTGCTGGCTTAATTTTCTGTATTTAGGTATTTCCTTCTTTCGTGAATAAAATTCATTACTGATGAGTTGTCTTTTCCTCCATTTGATCCTATGCATCTTTCATTATCACATCTCTTGAAACCAACCGTTCGTCATCTTTTGCAATACATATCCCTTTCTGAATCAGCGGTTGCCTAAACCTCCCTTTGAAACACTCGAAAGTCTTCTGAAGTCTTCTGAAGTCTTCTGGTATCTCCAGGTTTCCAAAAGATACATAGCTTCCTTTCACTTTAAAAAAAAGAAACCCAAATTAAACTGATTTCTGTGCACATTTTTCCAGGCACCTTTCTTTACAATTACTTGCCCACAGCTCATGGTGCTCTGGTTTATTTTATATTGTCTTGCTCTCGAATTCCTGCCTTGCATCACAATTACTTGTTTTCTCCTTACATGCAAGGAATATGTTTTTCTATTTATACTTTATTTATTTCCACCTTATAATTATGTACAAGCTAGCAGCCTATGGTACTAACCTCATGTAAGTGTAGGACTGATGTTTATCTCGCTACTCATGTTCATCTGGCTAGTAAGTTGTTCGGCCGCATTTCTATTTTCTTGTTCATAAATAAATCATCTCCTGAGAAATTTCCTTTTGCTTCCATCTGTTGGAAGTACCCACACAACAAACCCCACCTCACTCACCAACTTAGCTCCCTTTAGCAGGAATACGGGCTTTAGAGGAAGGTGCCTAATCAGGATGCAGACGAGGAACTTACTTCGTCTCGCAGGTTGCAATGGGGCACGCCTCAGCCAGGTATCAGGCTTCACCAACCTCACCCAGCTGGTCCTCCTCCCAGTGACACGGGGCTCTGTAGCCCAGGAGTGAGGCAGCTGCATACAGTGGCACTTTACACTTTTTCGTTTCATTGCAACAGATTCCCTCATACCCTGACGCCCAGCACAATATCACATATTTCCGCATTTACTTTAAGTTATGTTGGGTGTCCAGAAACCGCAAAATGCACTGAATAAGCAAATGTGCACTAGGGGAAGGAGAGGAAATGGGTAATTTTGGAAGACTCGTAACAGCTGAAATCAAAAGATGCTTATAACTCACACACAGATCTTCATTGAAGAAAAGTAAACCACCGAGTTGGGTAATTCCCAGTTACAAGACTGCTCGCAAGCAGTTGAACTATCCGTTTTAGATTAACATCAACAAATTCAGAACAGATAATTCGATAACAGTAACAACACCCACATCAGACTGACTTACAAGCAAGGAATTACATTGAAAGGACAACTTAATTAATAACCTGCCAGAAATCGTATCAGTGTGTATCTAGTTAAAGTCCCGTTGCTAATAGAGAGATCTTCAGCGGTATCCCATTGAACATTGTGCGATAGAAGAAGACTCTTGTTTGTAAACAATTTACTTCTCTTTTATATTTTTTAACGGTTAGCAGCCCTACGGTATTCTCTGAAGGCTGGACTTCTTAGTGTCATTTTAGTGCTTCTCTGACGTCAACACGACGTTGTGCTCCTTTCCTGGATTTGATTATACTCTGCTGCTACAACTCGAAATCTTCTATCATTACTCGTGGAACTCGTACATGAGGCCATCTTTGGCGATTGAATGTGCTCGTATATTATAAATGTTGTGAGATTGGTCTAAGATTTTCAATTTTCTCAAGCAGTTTAATGCTGCTTTGTTCAACCAACTAGCCTATCATGAATGACTTCATTAAGTTCATTATGTAAGTCTCTGGCTCTAGACCATCGGAGTTCTTTGAAAATGAGTCTCAAGCATCTCTTTCATATGATTTAAAAAAAATTTATATTTGTCTGGTGTACTGTGCCTCAAAACGAACTTCTTTATGTCATGGCCTTAATCGTAAGTGCCTTATAACGTCTAATTTTTATATTGACGATCACGTTTTCGCTGTCTAGTAAGTCATGTAGGGCATCAATTAGTCTGATCGTCTTCCCTTTCTTAACTTGTATGTGTAAGTTGAATATAAATTTATTGTCTAATAATACACCTGGATATTTGACGTGGTTGGTCCCCTGTATCTTTGTGTTATTGATTTTCAGTCGGCCACCCAGGTCTTGTCTTCTTGTGGAGAACAGGACTAAGCGTTTCTTATCAGCACTTAGACGCTCCATGTTATATTTTGTCCGCTGCTCTGTGACAGTCAGATGCCTCTAAAGGCGGCCTATGGCTGCATTCACTCTGCCTCAACATCGTTTGCTAAATACCCCAATTACAAGTTTATAAATTGTAACAGACCGGAGACGACATGTAAAAGTGTATTATTTATTAGCTATCAGCTGTTATGAATATCGTTAAAGCTTCTTTTTATTTCTTCTCTTCTTTGCAATACACGCGTAATAACAAGAATGGTATTCCATATTAACTGTTTGTTCGTCACAGTGTCTGGTTATACTTTGCTACTATTATTTTATTACGTAAGTCCTAGGTGAAGACTGATTTTGTCCCAACTATAGCTATGCTGTTTGCCTAGGTGGACGCTGCTGATAATGAAAAACCTCGTAAGGTAGTGGAGGAAGGGGCAGCCGAGGATCTCAGCAGCCATGCTTCGGTTGCTGCTTCCAGCAACTGAAGAAAAGATTTATTTGTTCCAATAGTTCTTGTTTGTTTCGAGTTTTTTGTTCTCTTTGAGTTATTTGTTCAGTTTTGTTCTTTGTTCTTGTGTTCGAGTTTTATTTTTGTTGAGTTTTGAATTTTCATTACCAATCTTTTTCTCATTTATAGACAAAAAATAAATCTTTTGTTTTTCGTCAACTGTTGTCTAGTTCTTTAAGTGTGTTGCTGTAAAATGAGAGTTCACGAACATAGTTTCTAAGAAGTTCATTTTCCTGTATTTAATAGCAAGCAATAGTAGACGCTTTACATCCTGGAAACTAATCAATGATAGCTATTTAAAATAAAACAACACAGCCGGCTGTCAACCGAATGCCAAACACGTAAGCCCCTCGTCCACAGCACCAAATACATTGTCACCTCACGGCTGGGCCATTTCATGTAGTCTTATAGACGTGGGTATAGTACACTTCTCATTTCGTACACAGCCAGATGCCATTCAGAGAAATAATATATATATATATATATATATATATATATATATATATATATATATATATATGTATCCTTGTTGCCACAGGATACATTACTTGTAATTGATCACCATATGCAGCTGTATTACCACCAACCACTACGATGTGCGTTCAAGACAGTCTAAGACACTTGAAAACCTGAGTACAGTGCCATAAATAGGGTAAACATGTACCTCCGACAGTGGCGCATATTTTAGCTTAGTTTACTATACCACATTCACTTCATAATGACACACTTCATAAGATGCTGAGAAGCTCAATTTAATTTTATAATTTTTAGAGTGGGTTCGATGAGTGTGTGTAATGAGATGTAGTACCATATCTCCAATGACTGTGGGTAAAATCATGTCCTGGAAATTTGTCCACACTTGTGAACAACTTATATGGGGGTATATACCAGCCATAAGATGTTTAGGACTCCCTTAGATAAAACATTGATGGAACTTTGCGAAGAACTCTCATAATCTACTTTCTCCTACGAAGCTTACTTCCATGTAGCAGATGCGTACATATCTGAAGATTGCGCGTTCGTACCGATATAAATCGGCGCCCTCAATCTGATGTTTAAGAGATTTGTAATATATTTTCTGTGATTCTCCTTACGCCTTCCAAGAGTACCGTACCTTTCTACTCGTAGTTTGTTTAGGAATATTGTATACATGCTCTATACGAATTTCTCACCTCCATCTTCCGTTGATATACGGGGTAGCTACTTCAGGAAAGACATTTAGAACAAAAACTGTTAATAAATGGCAAGCTCTCAGGGAAGAGGTTTGTCTCCCATTATTGTCAGGTATGGATAGCTGTATGGTTCAGTGTGCATAATACATACGCGTTAATGTAAGAGTACAATTTTTATTCCCTATAGACATGGAAAGTGTTGGCTCTTTAACGTCAGTTTAATTAATTGTACTGCATCTTGCCAAGATCATACCAAAATTGCGATTTTATCCTGTGTATGCAGCCATGAATATCCCCTAGTGCAGAACTGGGTGATAGGTCGGCACAAAATGATTTTAGCTCTGTTAATCCTGGCTCTGCTTGATCTTTGTTATTCGTTGTGTACGCCAGCTGCACTGATCTCACCTTATTCATAACTTTGAGTGAGGTCATTTTCGTAAACCTGTTCTGCTATCCTCACCCTACTTATACAGCATCAATTGAATGCGATCAGAACCTTCGGAGGAGAGGTAATGTCGCTCGGCATATATGACATCCGAAAACTGGCAACCTAATAGAGAGATGAAAAGGCCAACGCCTCTTGAGCCGATATGTTTCGTCCGCACTGCGGTGGAACGTATGAATGGACCATAGCAGAGCGCAAAGTTCACAAAAGTATCTCTGTCGCTGAAATAAAAATAGAAAATAAAATTTGGAGGAAGACTGCGATGAACGTTCTTTGCACTATTGGTTTGTTGATAGACACGTCTCACTTTTGCTACTCGAAATACACGGAATGCATAGAGTGAATGTAAAAACTATTTCGGTACATTCCTGATGGGAAACTAATCCATCAGACAAACTACTAAGCTATCAAAACACAGACTACATAGCTATGTGATGTAAGAATAATTTTCCTGGTGGAATAGAAGACAGAAATAAATACGCTACATAAGATAAAATTGTAAGGAGTCGTCCGTTTCGTCGGTCCGCAAGTGTTTGAAAGCACAAGAAAAAGTACGGTAGTTAAATGCTTTCTTAAATTATTCGTCGATTCAATTTGAATGCCATTCTCGAGTAACTCAACGAATAACAAGCGCTTCTGACACTTCGCAATGTATAAATAACCGCAGTAAATAAATAAAAGATCAAATATCACAAGAAATCAGTCTCTATCTCACAGTAAATATTAATGCCCTACTTCAGAGAAAAAACTAACAGCTCCAATTATGTCATGAGGCTGACTATTTGTCTTACAGTGAAATGTGCTTCAGTAACCAACTATAGAAAAAGTGCCTGCAATTAGCCAATATATTGGAACCGAAATAAAGCCTTCTGTTATGAATCATAATAAAATACCCTATGTTCAGACAACCACGCAAAGAGAATGACAAACATTACAAGCAAATCATGGTGGTTGTATGCGCGAAATTTTAATGAAACGCAATGCATCAAAAAATCAATAGATTCCAATACTTGGTGATGCGTATGATGTTTACAGGAACAAACTGAAACATTTGAAACTCTGGCAGTGAATGTGAGTATAGTGAGGTAGCAAACAGTTATCGTGTCAGACATCCCTTACATAAATCATCAAATAGATTCTTCTTGTGTAAAAGACATTCAAGAAGCAAGGCAGTCCGTAAAGAAATATTTGCCAGTCAGTTGGGTATGTATGTAATTTCTGTTTGCTTTATATCTCCTCTGTTAACTACAAATTCCCGCTGATTGCTTCTTTCCTTATTCCATGGTGATACTGTAATGGACATTTTCTCCGCCAAATAACGAAGTGCATTTTCATGATTCATTAAATATGTAACGATAATGTGATATAAGTTATACCACTAGTTTTTTGTTATTTTGTATTTAAGTGTAAATTAAATTTAAGTATTTTAGATATTCTAATGTTACAAGCACTTTGGACTGTATGCAGTTTACAATTATAGAGATCGCTTTCGTCTAGCAGGAAAACTTTTATCTGTGCAAAATTTTAATAAGGAGGAATCGAAAAATGGAAGGGGTCAGTCGCTGATGGGACTCGGTAACCTAATGACGAACAGACAGGACAAGAAATTCAACCCAGTGCGAAAGAGTGATACACTCCTGGAAATTGAAATAAGAACACCGTGAATTCATTGTCCCAGGAAGGGGAAACTTTATTGACACATTCCTGGGGTCAGATACATCACATGATCACACTGACAGAACCACAGGCACATAGACACAGGCAACAGAGCATGCATAATGTCGGCACTAGTACAGTGTATATTCACATTTCGCAGCAATGCAGGCTGCTATTCTCCCATGGAGACGATCGTAGAGATACTGGATGTAGTCCTGTGGAACGGCTTGCCATGCCATTTCCACCTGGCGCCTCAGTTGGACCAGCGTTCGTGCTGGACGTGCAGACCGCGTGAGACGACGCTTCATCAAGTCTCAAACATGCTCAATGCGGGACAGATCCGGAGATCTTGCTGGCCAGGGTAGTTGACTTACACCTTCTAGAGCATGTTGGGTGGCACGGGATACATGCGGACGTGCATTGTCCTGTTGGAACAGCAAGTTCCTTTGCCGGTCTAGGAATGGTAGAACGATGGGTTCGATGACGGTTTGGATGTACCGTGCACTATTCAGTGTCCCCTCGACGATCACCAGTGGTGTACGGCCAGTGTAGGAGATCGCTCCCCACACCATGATGCCGGGTGTTGGCCCTGTGTGCTTCGGTCGTATGCAGTCCTGATTGTGGCGCTCACCTGCACGGCGCCAAACACGCATACGACCATCATTGGCACCAAGGCAGAAGCGACTCTCATCGCTGAAGACGACACGTCTCCATTCGTCCCTCCATTCACGCCTGTCGCGACACCACTGGAGGCGGGCTGCACGATGTTGGGGCGTGAGCGGAAGACGGCCTAACGGTGTGCGGGACCGTAGCCCAGCTTCATGGAGACGGTTGCGAATGGTCCTCGCCGATACCCCAGGAGCAACAGTGTCCCTAATTTGCTGGGAAGTGGCGTTGCGGTCTCCTACGGCACTGCGTAGGATCCTACGGTCTTGGCGTGCATCCGTGCGTCGCTGCGGTCCGGTCCCAGGTCGACGGGCACGTGCACCTTCCGCCGACCACTGGCGACAACATCGATGTACTGTGGAGACCTCACGCCCCACGTGTTGAGCAATTCGGCAGTACGTCCACCCGGCCTCCCGCATGCCCACTATAAGCCCTCGCTCAAAGTCCGTCAACTGCACATACGGTTCACGTCCACGCTGTCGCAGCATGCTACCAGTGTTAAAGACTGCGATGGAGCTCCGTATGGCACGGCAAACTGGCTGACACTGACGGCGGCGGTGCACAAATGCTGCGCAGCTAGCGCCATTCGACGGCCAACACCGCGGTTCCTGGTGTGTCCGCTGTGCGGTGCGTGTGATCATTGCTTGTACAGCCCTCTCGCAGTGCCCGGAGCAAGTATGGTGGGTCTGACACACCGGTGTCAATGTGTTCTTTTTTCCATTTCCAGTAGTGTAGTTTCGAGGAAAGTGAGGGAGTTTCTTTGTGACGAAAGTCACTAGTTTTTATGTAGAGCTTAGAATTATCGTAACGAGTAGAAGAATGCTGTTTGACCTTGCAGAGACGAACAGAGTTTTAAGAATAGACACCGATGTTAACGATATAAACGAAGAAGAGGATATGCAACACAAGACTATTTCAAGCAAAAAGATAGAAAGAAAAAATATCAAAAAAGGCGATTCAAGACTGTAAAATTAGACGGTGACTAAATGCATGAGAAAAGAAAAATCAAGCCATCAGAAGAATGAGAAGAACTAGCAGTCATCACAGAACGCTAGCGTACAGTGAATTTGCCGAGGCTGAGTACACTGAATAGTTATCAGCTTTATTTTCATTGAGGGAAAACTATCAACGTCAATGCTAATGTGGATGGTGTTGTGAAAAGTGACTGTTTAGCGGCCTACCATGTTTATAGAATTTGGTCTGAGAATTGACTGTCTATTAAAAAATTACCTGTAATAAGGACCAAAGCAAACATTATTTGAAGAGTGTTCCTCAACACATATTTTGTGCAGACGTTAATTATAGTTAGAGACATTTAAAAGACATTGAATGGTTCAAATGGCCCTGAGCACTATGGGACTCAACTGCTGAGGTCATAAGTCCCCTAGAACTTAGAACTACTTAAACCTAACTAACCTAAGGACAACACACACATCCATGCCCGAGGCAGGATTCGAACCTGCGACCGTAGCGGTCGCGCGGTTCCAGACTGTAGCGCCAGAACCGCTCGGCCACCAGAAAGACTTTGAAGGTTAGGGAATGTTATCAAATGGCTCTGAGCACTATGGGACTCAACTGCTGAGGTCATTAGTCCCCTAGAACTTAGAACTAGTTAAACCTAACTAACCTAAGGACATCACACACGTCCATGCCCGAGGTAGGATTCGAACCTGCGACCGTAGCGGTCTCGCGGTTCCAGACTGCAGCGCCAGAACCGCGCGGCCACTTCGGCCGGCGGGAATGTTATCCAAAAGAACAATTGTTGAGCTGATATATTTTTATATTCACTGAAACAAAGATGTGTCTTGCAATTAAATGTTGTTCTCATGTTATTAGAGACTGTATGATTTCTGTATAGTCAATATTTTTCTTGTACTTTAAATTGCTACAGTTAGTGTTGGGTAAGTCCTGCATAAAGTTTGCCCTCCTGCGAAAATGAATAATTCTCAACTATTATAATGAGGTCGGGCTACTCTCAGTGACGATTCTCAGACCCCGACACTAAAAACGAGCAGTGTACTTTATATTTGATGTTTAAAATAGTCAGTTTGTCAGAAATGCTTAGGATAAGGTTTTTAAAGAATAGAAAACTGCGCTTGGCAAGTCATGATCCTAGCTCCGAACTAAGTAGTCCCCTTGTCTACCTACTAACGGTTACTAACGTTGCTGGAGGTCTTGGAAGCAAGCAGGGAAATTTCCAGTTGTGGTGCTTCTAAGTTCATTTCTCAAAGCTAATAGGATGTCTGCGATATCTTGATGCAACTTTCCATTCAGTAACCTCTTCATTCGCGGAAACAAGGAAAAAATTTGAAGTCGAGAGATCGGGAGAATATGGTGGATGTGGGATGTCAATAATAGAATGACTGAACAGATACTCGATAACAGATGAAGCAGTGAGGTGTCTTGCGTTGTCATGCAGTAAGAAGCAGTCTTGTGAATGCCGCAAAGTAGGGCGGCGATGTCGAATTGCTTGTCGCAAACCTTTCAAGACTTCGATGTAAGCAGTTTTGTTCACTGTTTGACCTGGAGGAACATACTACAGGCGAACTTATCCTTTAGTATCAAAGAATGTGTTCAACATTGTCTTTGTTCTCGAAGATTGTCGTTTCCTACCGGTAGCACCAAACTTAATCACTAACAATAATTTTTGACCGAAATGTGGAATGACTCTATCCAGTACTTTAGCAGAATCTCTTCGTCTTCCCTCTTTCTGTTCGTCTGTTAGTGTTTGAGGGACGAGTTTGCAGTATTTTTCCGTTTGCCTAAATCTTCGCATAAAATCTCAAGACACATCAAGATTCAAATTGAGTTCTCCTGATGTCCCACACACAGCTGCAAGCCGCTTGCAATGAAAGCCTTACACGCTCCTCGTTTGCATCGCTATGTGCTGTAGACGGGCGACCAGATCGTGTTCGTCTTGATTCGAATCTCTGTCTTCACAAAACCCTTTGTGTTCTTGAAAGTGCCTCGCCTGCATTTATTGCCCAGTTGTGTGTGTGTGTGTGTGTGTGTGTGTGTGTGTGTGTGTGTGTGTGTAAGTGTGTGTGTGTGTGTGTGTGTGTGTGTGTATAAAGGCACAAACCTGTTCCTGTGTGTATGTGAAAGCAGCAATAATTTCCATGTGTAATATATATTCCTCAGCATGTGTAAATGCAGGCACTTGCAACAACACATTATTTCACGCTATATGATAGAACAACATATCCATACCATAGTCATGGGCAGATGAATAAGCAGCCTTCATTATTGTTCTGCTTTTATATGGCCAATGACTTTGAAGTTGATTACCTGGTTGGCTGGGGCACTCCTGCTCTTGTTAATCTTATCATGTGCACTGTCACAGCAGATCACATAAGAAAAGTCAATCTGTGGGTTGAAAGGCGAGAGAAAAAATCCCTTGCAGATAACTGAGATGAAACAAACCGAATCTATAGAATTTGGCAAATATCAAAATGCAATGAACAACTTTCATCAGACGCTCTTAAAACTGGAGAGCAGGCTTCAAACATTTTTAACAAGTAAATAGAAGAACACATTCCAACCTGATCGCTTTTCACAACTTCTACCGCTAGGAAATCGTACTTATTCGCAAGTAGAATCAGAATTAAAATATTTCACTATCCACTATATAGTAGTTAATTTGTTTGATAAATAGTCTTGACAAATTTCTACATGTTCATCCTGTAATTATCATCAATGTCTGTGAGAGCAATTGTATTCTATACTCCTGAGTAACAACATTAGTAACAATTTTACACACGTAACACTGATCTAGTAAAATGTAACAAATTTCTAGAAATGATACCTGAAGGATGTTACCCATATCGAAGGCATGATTGCAATATGATTTACATTATTTACAATTAATAATAGAAGTTGTGCAAAACACTTAGATTGAAAAAGCTCTTGCATAAGAGGCAAATGTAAATCCTCACAAAAATGAAAATGTACAGTGTTAGACATAAAAACTGACCGCCGGCTGGCCGCCACAGAGACTAAGTCCGAGTCGTTCACTTAAGGTGGCCAATAAAACTGACCGTCCCTGACAATCCGGCCATCTGCACAATCTGGCAACGCCGGTCGGGGCACACATTTTCAACATGTCGCCAATGAAGTACATCAACGCCTGTTTGCAGCTGGGGTGTCCATTTAACTAAGATAGATTGCCGTCGTGATGTTTCTGTAGTAAGCTGAATTTAATTTGTATTAGTACAGGGAATATTTTAATTGCATTTTCCATTAGTTTACTAATCTCAACATTAATCATCAAAGAGAAATTAATCAGCAGCCGAATTTTCTTTCATGATATCTACAACAATCTGACTATGCTAAAGTTGTTTGCCAATTCTACGCCTGGAGAAACCCACTGTTTCTAACGATGGCATTAAATAAGTGTAGCTTTAAGAGTATTTTCGTCTAGAAATGAATTGCCTTGACAGTTGATCGATCAAGAGCGGGAAAGGTAAAATTTTACGAATATATGACGAGAGGGACAAGTGCTTGAGAGAGGACTTCCAGCTGTGTTGCACACACCCCTTGGGGCAGAATTCGTAGCCCAAAACACACTTTTGGAGCTATCAGATATAAAATATTATGTTCACACTACACTTTACTCTAGTCTACGTCTTTTGGTGGGGCTCAACCTTACATTTCTTCTGAGGAAGTTAACGATAAAGGCATCATAACACGTCACCAGTAACAGTATTGCATAGGAATACTCAATGATCGACCTGATGACGTTCAACAATAGTCACTCCATTGATTTTTGTTGATTCGAATTAGAACATGCAGTACTCCTACACCAGAATTCTCAACTTTGCCTGTTGAATGCAAATGTCGCATGATGGTAAAGTGGCAATCTGTCACATATACCAATAGTCGAGACTTCCTTAGTGTAGAAAATCATTCATGCCAGAACGATCTTTGTTGAAACAAGTATATCTTTTTCTGGCGTATTTTTCCCAAAAGCTCTCACTCCACGCACAGTTCAAATCTTTCTAGCTGCCTCCTCTACATTCACCCCTCTGTTATACCAAAAGTAAACGTCGTGTTGCACATTTTACACCTTTTTTCACTTGCGACTCAATTTTACAATGCTTAACTGTCGTTCATGATATTCAAGTATGCAAAATCCAATGCTCAGCTGCACGATGATAACCAGAACTTCAAATTCAAAAATGGCATTGATACATACACTGACAGCGTGGCGCCGGCTTCACATGGGCGGCGCCGGATTTCAGGCGGCGGGTGGCGTCTGGCCGGTGGCCGGTAGCCAGTGCAGGGTGAGGAAACGCTCGAGCGTAAGCTGTTATGATCGCGACGCAGACACGAGCTGTCCTGCGGAATTGTTTCTGGAGTACTTGTTATTGCGGGTGGGTAGAATGTTAAGCGAATTGTCTTCGATGTTCAATCAGACTCATAACTTTAGACCGAAATGTGGTAAAAAAAAAAATACAGTTGGACGCGAACATGCTATTTTAAGTTTAGAATGCACGACAGTTACCGCAAGACCACGGGCTCACTCCCTCGATATGAACTCGGAAGTAGACGACACTTCCTCCTAACACTTCGGCATCTTACAGTGTTGCCAGATTGTGCAGATGGCCGGATTGTCAGGGGCGGTCAGTTTTATTGGCCACCTTAAGTGAACGACTCGGACTTAGTTTCTGTGGCGGCCGGCCGGCGGTCAGTTTTTATGTCTAAGACTGTACAAGACTTAGTCAAAGCTATGGCCTCATTGTTGTCGTGATGTAAGTGAACATCAACAGCTAATATGTGAAAGTAATACAAACTACAATTTATCTGTAGGAATTGGACTTCTATCAATACCAGAACATACACATATTTTCAAAACACTCGATCCCTGATAGTCAAACAGTACCTTTTGGTGCAGAATCTCCTAATGCTAGTGTCACGAGGTCTCTCACTGCAGAGTGTCATTTCATAATGCAGCCTAATTTTAAAATACTCAGTGAGTACAGCTTTGTTTACCTTGCGAAGGGAGGACAGTTTGTGATATGTTCATTCAACTAAGGAAAACTTCATTGCTTAAGTTCTGTAAAGCTGCTGTGAACAATTTTTTCAAGGGGTTTTTAACATTTAAAATGGATGTTTGCTTTAATACTCTCACCCATTTTACAGATATAAACAACGTTATTCGATGGAATAGACAAGGTACCTGTGTTATAATTTTCCTGACCTCTGCCAGTGGGACACTGGACATAGTACCAATTGGAAAATACTGCACTTAACTTTTTGACGAATTTCCTGGCCACAAATCCAGCAATGTATCCGACAACATTATTCAGATATCAAGTGAGATAGCTAGATGCGTTATATAACCATGGTCACTATTTATTAATGCCATCCCTGGAACAGATGGCAACTGATTGCATTCAACTTCTTCATTTACAGATTAGTTTATGTTACGCTGAGAACGGCATCGTTGGTAGAACAATTTGCAGTTGTAGGTTTTCCAGTTTGGAAGTGGACCAGAAGTCTCTTTAAAGTAGCTTCAAATTGCTGAGCTGTGGGTGTATAATTCTGACCCCCCCCCCCCCCCACCTCCCCCACCATTAAATACTGGGTGGTCAAAAAGTCAGTATAAATTTGAAAACTTAATAAACCACGAAATAATGTAGATAGAGAGGTAAAAACTGACACACATGCTTGGAATGACATAGGTTTTATTCGCGCCACCCCATATTTCTAGACACGTGAAAGACCTGTTGCGCGCGGCGTTTGTTGATGATCGTGTGCTCAGCCGCCACTCTCGTCATGCTTGGCCTCCCAGGTCCCCAGACCTCAGTCCGTGCAATTGTTGGCTTTGGGGTTACCTGAAGTCGCAAGTGTATCATGATCGACCGTCGTCTCTAGGGTTGCTGACAGACAACATCCGACGCCAATTCCTTACCATAACTCTGAGCGTGCTTTACAGTGCTGTTCACAACATTATTCCTTGACTACAGCTGTTGTTGACGAACAATGGTGGACATATTGAGCATTTCCTGTAAAGAACATCATCTTTGCTTTGTTTTACTTTGTTATGCTAATTATTGCTATTCTGATCAGATGAAGCGCCATCTGTCGGACATTTTTTGAACTTTTGTATTTTTTGATTCTAAGAAAATCCCATGTCATTCCAAGAATGTGTGTCAATTTGTACCTCTCTATCTACATTATTCCGTGATTTATTCAGTTTTCAAATTTATACTGGCTTTTTGATCACCTGGTACTTCCAAGTGATCGACTAGGTTTCTGTGCCAATAAAAATGTAATTCCTTGTGCAAATCTACTCGTAATATTGTCATACACAACTAGCGATGAACACAAATGATCATGCATATAAACCCAATTCATCTTGTGGAATGCACCAGTAATGTTCCCCCAACAAATTCTTTTAATGTAAACAGCCAATATTTCGCATCCTTTACTTATGTGCGTACATCACTGTATGTAGTTGGGGCTAGAGGTCTTTTGTATCCCCTGCAATATAGGTTCCTACTGCTTAATATGTCGAATAAATTGAGTGCTGTTGCCTCACAGCCCTGAAACTGGGACATTCACAAATTTTTGTCACAGTATTCATTAGCATTGGCTACGCTTCCACTAAATGTCTTTTCAGCAAGTTTAACCTTCATGGGTTCTTTGTGCCAATTAATACGGCTTCTTTTTAGTTCTGTCCCCAAATGCAATCCCTCTTGCCTCTGTAAGTTCCATAATTCCACAAAATAACTGCATTACATTCAGTTAATTTTTGAAAATTATACCCTTTGTGGCAAGACAGTCTCTCACCAGTTGTGTGATGTGGCAAGCATCCAACGGAATACGTTCTTTTATATCTGTTGATAGATTTATGAATCTTGGTTTCACATCGTCTGCACTAAGTTCATCCCCCAAATAATGAGCCATCGCCAAGTTAACAGCGGTACATCAAATCATAGGAAGAGCACGTTAATATCTATGTGTTTCAGGAAATCAAGACAAGCCAGAACTAAATTGTTACTTTCACTACCCCTCAAACCACATGAAAGAAAATACCCCACTGGAATTTTGCAGTAGTCTTTCAGTGCAACAGCCTCGAAGACCAAGCCATCTTTTACCTCGGATAAGTCATCACACCTAGCTTCAGCATCACAATCTGCATTTCCAACAAACCACTGACCATCAAATTCTGTGTGCATGCTGATGGGCATTTATTTCATCATGAGAGACACCACAACTTTGTTTGCCCTTAGTTTTAACATGGCGTGATTTCAAGGTAAGTGCAGTTTTTCTTCTGCACAGAACTATAATTTACCATTTCCTCCTTGGTGCCATTTTCGTTAGGATATGGTAACGTATTTTCAAAAATTTCTCTAACGTTGTCATAGGCTAGGCTTGAAAAAAGTTAAAAGTGAGTGCAAATTTACATAGCTCTTTAGCGTAGTCCTTTCCATATTCTCCTTTAAAGCTACTCAATAGATGGACAACAACTGGCGGGAAAATATTCTACAAACAGAAAAGGTACAACTTGTGATAACAACTGAATAACAAATTTGCCTAAAATTAGACAAGTGGACAACGTATTAGTAGTAAAATGTGCATTTAGAGTAATTTTAGTAAGAGTGTGGCAGGTGTATACTACTGCCCTTAAGCTCCAACACTTGTGTTTGAAAGATTAAATGTACAACATACAAAACAGTAAACATATCTTTGTAGCGATATACAGGTAATAAGACAAAGCATTTGCAAGTATTGGTTTACCTCCGCCATGTCAGCTGTTTTAATTATGAGGGTAGTTACTGGAGCAGTATCGAATTTGTTTGTTAAATGACGGCGTTTCTGTCTCTCTAAACGTAATTTTTTCTTCGTCACTTCAAGTCTACATGTCGCAAATTCCACAAAATTAGTCGGTTTATTTGGAGATAAAGTTACTGGTTCCTTTGTGTAATCCCCTATATACGATTTTATGAAAGTTGTTGGCCATTTTAGTTGATGTAGATCTGTGACAGGACTAAGAAGAAGCAATATGATGACAAAATTTCCTGCACTGATTTTGAACACAAATTTTACATTTTACTGCTAACAACTACAGTTATACAACGTATTACACAATCAGCTAATTATGTTATCATGAAACAGTTTGCACATTATGCTAACCGACTATTTCTGTGTACAGTATATCTTGCTCCTTTAGAACCACACTTACAGTAGAGAATTTCTGCGTGGGAAAACTCCAGCTGCAATAATACAAAAATAATTTATTCATTGCAGAAGAAGGAAACTAAGACCATCTTCAATAAAAAAACTGAGTCATGCAGAACTGCCTACCATAATCTAAAAGTTTTAACGTTACCATCCATTTACATGTACAGAAGAATTTCGTAAATCGTTGCCAGTGTATTGCCAGGAAAAAAACCATGTGTTCATTCACATGACAACAAATAAAGGCCAACGTAGAAGTATGCCACACAAACTGTGAACTACTGAGAAAGCTCCCTGGTACTCGGTTGTAAAACTTTACTTCCTAAGAGTATACAGGGCAGGATGGTTAAAAAGGTATTTCGGAAAGAGCTAAAGGATTATTTAATGGAAGCAAATTTTATGCATCACATAGTGTAGGGTGTATGATCTGTCGTTAAGGAATATACGAATAGCTTTAAGACCTAAATATTAATCGAGAGAAAAATCTATGCAGCCTACTATCATTATTACCAAATTTATGTTCTATATTTTAATATGTAGACTATGTATTTTAAGTATTAGATTACACTGACTTGTCCTATGTTACAAGTACACACACTGTAGATAATGTAATGATATGGAAACAAAGGTAAATAAATAAATGAAACATTTTGATCTGAGTAACCTTCCAATTGTCTGTTAACAAAAAATTTTCCTCAACGATACTATTCAGCTTTTTATTCAAACTAAACCAATCTTGAGCTAAATGTAGTTTCAGATGGAATCAAATTATACGTGTAAGTCAGTCAGACTTGTGCACAACAAGTTTCGTTGCAATCGTTTCGATGAAAGTACAAACAAAATGCAACTTACATAACATTTTCCGAATTAGACGACGCTTCTTGCACATTTCTCCGAGTTGGTGATTTCCTCTTTTTTCGCTGAGGTGCTAAGTGCATAGGAAGATCAAAAATTATATATATGAACATAGTAACTGTTCTCGAAAGAACAGCTACCATTAATGACCGTGTATTTTCTCTGGAATAAATGATAATTAATTGAAACCCCCAGCTGCCGACAGGTGTTGTTGATATACCTCGATGGGGACAGCTGAAAATGTGTACCACGACCAGGATTCGAACCCGTCCTCTCTTGCTTACATGGCAGACGCTCTATCTATCTGAGCCACCGAGGGCAAAGACGAACAGCACGACTGCAGGGACTTCGCCCTTGCACACTCTCTGTGTGAAATTTAAGAGGATGCTTTCTTCTTCAAATGCGCCGCTATTTCGGCTTGCTCCTAACCATCATATGAACAGTAGTCACAATCTCATAAATAATTTTTCAGCAACATCCCCAAACAGAGTAATTCATACCTCTCAAATATCTGTACCCGGCTTGTCTCCCCGTACATAATTTTCATGACGTAATCGGTAGAATGGTCCAGAAAGAAATCATAACTGACTACATACCGACGCTTCAAACTCGTTAATTTATCTGAAACTCAACTGAGGCGCTATAAATAGTTTAGGGGACGTCTCCTGTTCCCTTCTCGGACATAAACGAAAACTTCATCAATTTACTAACAAAGCTATTCAACTCTACAACAAATATACTCCCCTAAAGATAGGAAACGTAAGCAGGAAGGCTGTACCCTGGCTAACTGAGGAACTAGAGAAGCTGCATATCGGGCATACAAACAGTGCTCCACAGGTGAAAATCCATCCGCTTACAAGCAGAAGCAGAAAAGAGTCGGCCAAGCGGCGAGAGATGTAAAACGCAGGCATGGCCAGAAATTAACGTACAACAGAAGTAGACCAGTTGACCTACAGGAAAAGCTGCGTGGTCTTGGTGTAGGCAAAGCAAAAGCTGCAGTTGTTCCAACTGTCCCACCCGAAAAAAATGAATCGATACTTCACATTAACTCGAAACACAATTGAACTACAAACAAAACAGAGACTCACTGATTATCTCAAGGGAGTAAACGACTCTAGTCACGAAAAGTTGTATCTATAGCATGTTACTTGCAGTGTGGTAAAAAATGCAATCAAGAGTATCGGGTCAGTGTCTACCGGACACGATGGCATCGCAGTCCAATGGTGAAGCTTATTATTGAGCCACTATTGCCCACTATAACAGACGTATTGGACCACTCTTTAACTGCAAATACTTTCCCTGTGCCCCCAGCTGCCGACAGGTGTTGTTGTTACTAAAATAATTTATTACTTGGGCTATTATTGTGCCTCATATACACAAAATTCCCCATTATGACATCACCTAAAGTAACATGAATCACAAGTTGTCCTTAGCACACCCTTACAAATATCAGTTTTTCAACGGATATTAGAAGATCATGTCAGGTACAGCTTATTCGGTGAATGAACTACCGACAGCAAGATAAAGATATTTCACAAACAGAACGCAAGCTATTTCAAAGAATCGTATTCTTTGAGAGTCAGTCTGCCCTGAGCTAGACAGATTTGCACTAGCCAACGTGGCTCGCCCACTGCCAGCATTTCGTAGTGCATAACGGTTAGATTTGCCCAGGGGAGTTTTGTTGTTAATAAAGTGTCTGACACACACACACACACACACACACACACACACACGTATATATATATAGTGTTACAAAAAGTTACGGCCAAACTTTCAGGAAACATTCCTCAAACACAAATAAAGAAAAGATGTTCTGTGGACATGTGTCCGGAAACGCTTAATTTCCATGTTAGAGCTCATTTTAGTTTCGTCAGTATGTACTGTACTTCCTCGATTCACCGCCATGATTTCATACGGGATACTCTACCTGTGCTGCTAGAACATGTGCCTTTACAAGTACAACACAACATATGGTTCATGAAAGATGTATCTCCTGCACATTTCAGTCGAAGTGTTCGTATGCTTCTCAACAACATATTCGGTGACCGATGGATTGGTAGAGGCGGACCAATTTCATGGCCTTCACGCTCTCCTGACCTCAACCCTCTTGACTTTCATTTATGGGGGCATTTGAAAGCTCTTGTCTACGCAACCCCGGTACCAAATGTAGAGACTCTTCGTGCTCGTATTGTGGAAGGCTGTGATACAATACGCCATTCTCCAGGGCTGCATCAGCGCATCAGGGATTCCATGCGACAGTGGGTGGATGCATGTATCCACGCTAACGGAGGACATTTTGAACATTTCCTGTAACAAAGTGTTTGAAGTCACGCTGGTGCGTTCTGTTGCTGTGTGTTTCTATTCCATGATTAATGTGATTATGTGATTTGAAGAGAAGTAATAAAATGAGCTCTAACGTGGAAAGTAAGCGTTTCCGGACACATGTCCACATAACATATTTTCTTTCTTTGTGTATGAGGAATGTTTCCTGAAAGTTTGGCCGTACCTTTTTCTAACGCCCTATATATACACTCCTGGAAATGGAAAAAAGAACACATTGACACCGGTGTGTCAGACCCACCATACTTGCTCCGGACACCGCGAGAGGGCTGTACAAGCAATGATCACACGCACGGCACAGCGGACACACCAGGAACCGCGGAGTTGGCCGTCGAATGGCGCTAGCTGCGCAGCATTTGTGCACCGCCGCCGTCAGTGTCAGCCAGTTTGCCGTGCCATACGGAGCTCCATCGCAGTCTTTAACACTGGTAGCATGCCGCGACAGCGTGGACGTGAACCGTATGTGCAGTTGACGGACTTTGAGCGAGGGCTTATAGTGGGCATGCGGGAGGCCGGGTGGACGTACCGCCGAATTGCTCAACACGTGGGGCGTGAGGTCTCCACAGTACATCGATGTTGTCGCCAGTGGTCGGCGGAAGGTGCACGTGCCCGTTGACCTGGGACCGGACCGCAGCGACGCACGGATGCACGCCAAGCCCGTAGGATCCTACGCAGTGCCGTAGGGGACCGCACTGCCACTTCCCAGCAAATTAGGGACACTGTTGCTCCTGGGGTATCGGCGAGGACCATTCGCAACCGTCTCCATGAAGCTGGGCTACGGTCCCGCACACCGTTAGGCCGTCTTCCGCTCACGCCCCAACATCGTGCAGCCCGCCTCCAGTGGTGTCGCGACAGGCGTGAATGGAGGGACGAATGGAGACGTGTCGTCTTCAGCGATGAGAGTCGCTTCTGCCTTGGTGCCAATGATGGTCGTATGCGTGTTTGGCGCCGTGCAAGTGAGCGCCACAATCAGGACTGCATACGACCGAGGCACACAGGGCCAACACCCGGCATCATGGTGTGGGGAGCGATGTCCTACACTGGCCGTACACCACTGGTGATCGTCGAGGGGACACTGAATAGTGCACGGTACATCCAAACCGTCATCGAACCCATCGTTCTACCATTCCTAGACCGGCAAGGGAACTTGCTGTTCCAACAGGACAATGCACGTCCGCATGTATCCCGTGCCACCCAACGTGCTCTAGAAGGTGTAAGTCAACTACCCTGGCCAGCAAGATCTCCGGATCTGTCCCCCATTGAGGATGTTTGGGACAGGATGAAGCGTCGTCTCACGCGGTCTGCACGTGCAGCACGAACGCTGGTCCAACTGAGGCGCCAGGTGGAAATGGCATGGCAAGCCGTTCCACAGGACTACATCCAGCATCTCTACGATCGTCTCCATGGGAGAATAGCAGCCTGCATTGCTGCGAAAGGTGGATATACACTGTACTAGTGCCGACATTGTGCATGCTCTGTTGCCTGTGTCTATGTGCCTGTGGTTCTGTCAGTGTGATCATGTGATGTATCTGACCCCAGGAATGTGTCAATAAAGTTTCCCCTTCCTGGGACAATGAATTCACGGTGTTCTTATTTCAATTTCCAGGAGTGTATATGGCCAATGACTTTAGCCCTGATTACCTCGTTGGCTGGGGCCCTCTTGCTCTTATTAACCTTATTATGTACACTATCACAGCAGATCACATAACGAAAGTCAATCAGTAGGTTCAAAGGCGAGAGAATAAATCAATTGCAGATAACTGAGTAGAAACATACCGAATCTATAGAATTTTGCAAATATCCAAATATAATGGACAACTTTCATCAGAGTCTCTTAAAACGGGAGAACAGGCTATAAACTTTTTTATGAACTAAAAAGAAGAACACATTCCCAGCTGACCGCTTTTCATAACCTCTACTGCTAGGAAGTCGTAATTATTTGCAAGTACAATCAGAAATAAAATATTTCAATAACGACTAAATAACAGAAAATTTATTTGATGAATAGTCTTGATAAATTTCAACATGTTCCTCCCACAGTTATCATCAATGTCTGTGAGGGTAATTTTATTATATGATATTGATTAACAACATTAGTAATACTTTTATACGTGCAACACTGATTTAGTAAAATGCGAGAAGTTCCCAGGAATGATACCTGAAAGATGTTACCCATAACGAAGACATGATTGTAATATGATTTAAATTATGTACAATTAACAGTAGAAGTTGTGCAAAATATTTGGATTGAAAAAGCTCTTGCATAAGAGACAAATGTAAATCGTCACAAAAATGAAATGACTTAGTCAAAGCTATGGCCCCACTGTTATCGTGATGTAAGTGAACATCAACAGCTAATATGTGAAAGTAATACAAGATACAAAAATATGATACTAAATAGTGTAAAATGTTAACTCAAGACCTCGCTGTGGATGTGATGTAAATGAAACATACGTAGCTAGCATATCAATAGAATTACTGTAAGAAGCTTAAGCTTAAGGTTGCTCTCAATAGCTAACTTACAGGTATGTAATTTACGTGTACTATCTTAACTATTTTATAAATCTGAGCACCCATTTCATTCATGCTCTTCTTTGGGGTAGAATTGTATATACCAAAAAACGGAAGATTATTGTTTTGGCAACTTCATCATGGTCGTATGAAGGACACATTAAATGTGTAAAATCTCTAAGTCGATGGAGATAATCTATATAGAAAAGATCAAACAAATCTTAATACTCGAGACCAGATTATTTATCACACCAACGATATTATTGCAAAGGATTATGAAGTGGTTTCCAGTATAGCCTAGTGATACACAAAAATTTGCCTCAGGTGGCACGTGCAGTTACTTAGCTAATGTTGTAATTACCAAGGCTCAATACGTTAGAGCATTTATGAATCTAGATGGTCCAAATTGATAGAGAATTGGTCGTTCTCATGTTCAATTAACGTAGATGAAGTTACAAGTGTCATGCAACACACAACATTTCGCCATCTGTGAAACATAGAATGATAAGAAATGAGCTTGTGTTTATAAACTAGAAGAAGCTGAGACACACATTATTCGTTCGTGTAACAAGGAATGGCTGATCTTTTAGTGCCGCCAGATTTACCTTCCATGCCGTTTGGTGGCTTGAGGAGTATGATGTAGATGTATGGCAAATGGTTCAAATGGCTCTGAGCACTATGGGACTTAACATCTTAGGTCGTCAGTCCCCTAGAACTTAGAACTACTTATACCTAACTAACCTAAGGACATCACACAACACCCAGCCATCACGAGACAGAGAAAATCCCTGACCCCGCCGGGAATCGAACCCGGGAACCCGGGCGTGGGAAGCGAGAACGCTACCGCACGACCACGAGATGCGGGCTGTAGATGTATGACGCGTGCTCAAAGACAGGACGCTAATCGTTATCTTTGGTGCATCTAGTATACGAAAAAAGTATATACTACAATGACAATATTTTGTTTCATTACTATCAGGATTGTTCACTTCTGCTTAACTACAAAATTTGTACTTAATTTAATTGATGAAAGGTGCGTATCAGAGATAACCATTTTAGATTTCCCTTGACCATTATAATTATTGTTGTATCTCGGGAAGACAAATGTTTTACGTAGGAAGGGTGCAGTAACTTTGTTATGTTCTGCAGACTGTCTCTTTTCTGCTTGCATTTTCTTAGATTTTTTTATCATACCAGGGGAAGAATTCACACTGGGGACGGATATGACTTATGCTCGGTTTTATTACGCTCGATATTCAACATATTTCGTACCCTTACCCACCTTTCCGAAACATGGATGATTGGTTGGTTGTGAGAATGTCTGTGTAAATACGAACGCACGCACATCGATAAATTTAGATGGTCTTCTACGGTCCCGTCTTGGACCTTGGAATGGCCGTTCGATCTTTTCCAAGAGGCTACGTTGTGTCTGCAGTCTAGCGGATGCGAGCAGAGGGGCGAAGCTCGGTCTGCTTGTTCATTCTTAACGAGTGGCTTCACGATTGGTTCCTTGAAGATCGCTGCGCAAGAAAAACGATTGCTTCAATTTTTGATGCTTAGGAAATACTGAAATGAGAAACCAGGTGCTGTGTCTGCTGTCTCCTGACTGGAGGAGACGCTCGACACCACTGCAGAGTCGCTTTGTCGACTGGTCAGTTCGCCACTTCCAAGGTTTTATCTGTCTCTGTCCTCGGAGTTGCTGCAGACTGAAAGTTGTTCAGAGTCAGCAGACGCTGTTCGGAGTCTGTCGAGTGCGACCGCCACTGCTGTGCTCACTTTAAATTCCGTGTTAGGAAGTAAGTACGATCGTTAATTCATTTGTTGGAAGCATTTTTGGGCACTTCACGAGTGATAAATATCTGGTCGCCTAATTAGATTCAATTAGGGAAGGCCTTGTTCCTCATCCAGTCCTTTCCATTGTCGGCTGCAAGCTAGTTTTCACAGCTCATCTATTCTAGAGGTGGTGAAGTTTGTCTTCTGCTCTCTTTAAGGTCTGGATTTTTGTATCACTTGAGTCTCCATTTTGTACTTTTCAATTCACCTAATCCTTACAGAATACTGTTGACTAAAACAAAGCAGACACCCCTCAAAGATATATAGTGAAAGGACTTTGTACATTATAAGTGTTTACAGGAGGTGAGTTTTCATTCCATTTCGTGAGCAAATGATACTTGGAATTGACTACTTAGGCAAACTTCTCCCTAACGTGCATTCCACCACACCATCCAATATTCCTGTGCTCATTAGCCCCAACTGCCCTAAAATCAAAATGAATGAGAAGACACATGTTTAAATTTTATCCCCTCATCGGCCGTTCTGATGTTTGAGTTAGAATTCCTACTGCACCGTTATGTTAAAAAAAATTAGGACCAAATTCAATGAAGATATCGTGTGACTTCAGTCAGTTTGGATCAGTGGGTGTTAGACAATTATAGACATTGGGGGGGGGGGGGCTCTGCCCACGCGTCTCATATAGGGTGCCTAAAGGATTCTGCGTTCTCAGAATGCTATACAGCAATTCAAGCAAAATTATAATAATAGTTTTCACTACAAATAAGAAGAATGACGAAACTTAACTTGTATTTAGAACAAGTGGTCGCAAGCGATGGGCGACATGCATATAAGTGTCCCTTGCTATACACAGTGTTAATGCAAGCAGTTGATATGGATCACACGTCACTGCTACCGTAGCACTCTGTGCTGGGCCGTGTCAATGCTGTCCAAATACTGAGCGGCCAAGGTTGGCAGGAGTGGCGCTTATGTTCTCCTCTTGTAGAGGCCGCTGTTGTCGTGGTGCGGTCCTAATCAGCGCACCATTGGCCGACGTCATTTCACCGCCTTCTCGTCTCTTGCGTTCTTCAGCTCCGTTCCAGCGCTTGTGGTTACGCCAGAACAACATTGTGCAAAAGGAAACATGAAACTTCGACAATGTCTACGTTATATACCGAAACCTCGTCCCACAGTATACTCAGTTTTAAAAATTTAGACGATATCAGTATTTTTAAGCATGTTTTAACCTAGACGAATCTAGTTAAGGTTAGTTGAAACAATTCCTGGTCTCAGAGCAGCGTAGAAAGACCAATTATTTCACAAATGTTTGAAAGGCTCTAGACGATGCAGAAGGTATGTGGTGAATGAAATACCGACTTGCTTATCCTGATGGCCAATTAAACGCAGTTTATAAACTGAAACAATATATCAAGAATCCCTTAACTTCTAATGAACTGCGATTTCTGGCGAAGACCTGGCGCAGCACCTCCAGAACGCTCTCCCGAACCGTCCGCTGCCAGCCGCTTCAACGGACACAGGAAGGCGCGCAGAGGTCCCGTCTCACGCTGTCGCAGCTTGCCCCGGCCAGCCCGATGTCGTGGTTTGACTCCTGTTGCTCTCGTGTCGACCGCGAAGCCACTACCCGTTTCTATACGGCGCGGCCCACTGGACTCAAGTGGGGACCTCACATGCGCCGACGCCGAAGGCGGACCAGTCATCTTGTGTCTCAGTGTGCGACCGACCAACCGACAGATCCAACCGCCAATGACCGTTTCCCGAGCAACTCGAGCAGACTGGCGGCCTGACGCGCAGACTCAGATGCAGGAACTCAGCCCCGACTGGGCGACCATTAGCTGAGATCTGTTACTGGCAGACTGACAAGCCTCTCATTTTCTGGCTTAAAGTTTGGTCCCAACGACAGACATACTAGCACTCCGACGAAAGACAGACACTCACTGCCGCACATGATCAGACAGCCGAGCATCCTGCGTTTAAGGAAGGCGATTTGATTCTAGTCAGAAACCATCGCCCTTATGATCTCTCAGAAAAGAAAGTAGTCAAGATCTGTCCGCTGTATGACGGTCCCTGCGGAGTCATATAACGTCTGGGTGACCACCGCTACCTAGTTGTCGACCCAGAAACCGGTGCCGTGAAAGGCATACAGAACACCGCAGATATCAGGCTGTTGATCATCCCTTCACGCTGATGGATTAACTTAAAACTCCACTTTAGCATTCTCAAGTTTAATTTTGTAACTATAGTGTAGTTCACTTAACATTATTTGCTTAGGGATAAAGGGTGAGGTTCTGACAATTATCCTTTATGCTATATATTCCTGGGGTAATGTACTCCTAGTTAAGAGTTGTGATTTACGTGACTGTGTGGTGATTAGCAGGTACTAAGAAGGAAACTGGGGAAAAACTCACGGAGTTCACTAAGCACAAAGCCTTTGGAAAAGGCTTGGAATTTAGTGAAAGAGTGTGAAAGAGTGGCATCCGGAAGTATAGAGCATATGTCTGGCAGTTGGTATAGGTGACAAGGGTAGCAATAAAGTGGATTTAGATCTCCTTGGGGCATGTGGAAAAGGGAAAGCGATTGCCTTGCGTGACAGGCATGATATGAGCAATCACGAAACACTCCCCCACTAATATTTACTGGACACAGATATGGTTTGAGAATCTACCTGTAACGCCAAAAGCTTCACAAGAGTTGTGAGAAATCGGACTGAACCACCTGCCCCCTCCCATACACATACAGAGGCCACAATCTAGATTGAAAACCTTTTTTTTTTTTTTTGTTTGGATTATCAGTCTTCTGACTGGTTTGATGCGGCCCGCCACGAATTCCTCTCCTGTGCCAACCTCTTCATCTCAGAGTAGCACTTGCAACCTACGTCCTACACTGCACTATACTACACTACACTACAGTACTTTGTATTAGAACCAAGCTATCGTCTGGATAGTTATCCCATACCGCACTGAGGTGCAACTCAGGACTCACAGGGGCTGTGCTGCTGTGTCACCAAAGGTGTGGTGAGTTGTAGGTGGCTGTTGGGGCCTCAGAAAATCCATCCTTGGCCTGTTCGAGGCTCATCTCCTGACTGCTTCTGGAAAGTTGTCGTCGATGTATCTTTTGCCGTGTTGTGAATCGTTTTCATGATGCGTGGCCTTGTCTTCATTGCCTCTCTGCTACGTGGGCTTGTAGTTCATAAACTGATGTTTTATCCTTAACTGAATTCAGCTGATTCCACAGTTGCTCATTCCTTATTATGTTACAGACTGTAGTACTGACAAAGACGTTCCTTTCGTTGTTTGTAACATGTAGGCTGATGGCACTTTCTTAGACGATTTGGTCAGGGTGCCGATTACTCCACGTTAACAAGTGTACCTTAGTAAGCAGTTAGGTATTGACCACGTCCTTACAGCTATTGCTGCCCTGCCCAGATTTCACGTCATTCTCTATCAATGCATGCAATCATTTTCTTATTCGATGTGGCTCATATTTCCAGTATCTCTTTTAACTTATCATGTTCGCCATTTGTCAGCCAAAATTGTGGACCTGCCTCTTTTAAGCTTAGGTCTAGAGATAGCAAGCCCATGATCACCGCAGCGCAGACGGTGTTGATCTGTTCGGACCTGTCCGGTGCAGGAGTACGCTTCTCTGTGCTCGCCGTAGAGTCTGGGCTGTCCTAACCTTTGTGGCTCTGTGAGCCCAAACTATCGATCTCTAGCCCACAATAGCGATTACGATTGCACTGCGGAGCGTTATTTCTGGTCTCAGTGACAGCAGAAAACTCCTTTTGGCCAATTGCTGCTACTTCATTGAGGATTTTAATGTCTCTCTTGCAGAAGATTACTATATGTCCGTGAAATATTTGCGCTTAGACTACGTTGGTATCAAGATAAACGGCTGCTGTGATTCAGACCGGTTATGGGAAGGCAATTTTCTCCGTGGCTGTACATCTTTATTGGTTATCCACGGAGAGAAACTGATGTCTATCGTGAGATACTGCAACCACAAGCATAATTTTTCCTTGGTAGAGTTGACCATACTTAATGGACGGTTTTTCGTAGTTGCTTCTCATTCGTGGTAATAAGTGCTCACATCGAACTGCGACGGGACGTAAGTTTTGCGTGATGGAAAGTATTCACAAACTAAAATGACAGCTACGTCTCTGAATCTGAAACGTATTGACCGAAAACGTGACACGCCACTATAAGGCCCAGGAGGATAATCACGTAGCATATTAAATGTAAGGTTTTTAAAGGAAGAAATTTCCTATACATACTTCTTTCTTTTAAATGAGTAATTGCGAATTATGAAGGTTGTTGTTTAAAGGTTTTGGATATATTTGTGAGATAAACATCCGCATGATTAAGTTCATTTTATTCTGTAGCTCTTCAGTTATCCAGTTAAAAGCGTTTTGCCATTTCTTTATTACTCTCAACTTTTGGGTACAAGTATAATTTCTGATGTGAAACGTATCTGCACATTTCGCCCTGGTCCATTCCTTTTCCCTTACTATGAAACGACTTTATTCATTCAGTTACTCTGTTCCCATCCTTTTCATCTGGAACGTTTACGCTGTCTTCTTTCCTTCTCTCTTTCTTTCTCATGTTTCCCATACTTTTCATGCAATCGAATGTGTACACGCCATTTTCAATTAGAGTACTTCACAGGGAGCTCTGCTATTTAGTACTTCATACGCCCAACGTGTCCAGTTGACTTAATGTAGGAACAACTATATGCATTACTCCTTCGTTAATTTCTTAACACGTTGAACGTATTATCAATGTGTGCTACTGTTCACTCTTCTTAACACGACATTTACCCCTCACGATCAGGTGATTTTGACGCTCACGCCATTCAGTGTCAGTTGTTTTCTCCAAAATCAGAAATAAATTTCAATACACTGAAGGAACTATAGATTGTCGCGTTGCTTTAATGCATAAATTTACAAATTTCACGGCGAATGTTTCTTTCAATCATATTTCGTACTCATTTTCGCCAGAATATCACAATATGAAAATGTTTCGATCTGATCACAATAAAATAAACCGAGAAACGGTTCTAGCTAAACTAACTGAGAAAAATGTGGGTTTTGCTGAATGTCTCTATTACCCATTTAGTTTGTTGTTTTGGGCGAACTTTAAATAAGATTACGGATTTTCGGTGATGAAGAAATAAATTTTTTATGTTTTCTTCTTTTCTTACGAGGATTGTTGTAATGGATAACAGACAGTTACAAACAAATCGCGTATGGTTAGAAAGTTTTCTACAGTCACAGACGATGGCAACTCTTCAGCATTGTGTCCAGGCGAGGCTCACAACAATGAAACATCGTGGAACGCCGTGCGTGCGTTGCCTAGCATTTGTCTGCCTGGTGAACTTAAGCTATTGGGGTGCGTATCGTTGATTGTAGAAAAAGAATCTGCTGAAAAGTGAAGTGAGGTGCACATCTGTGCTAGAAGGAGTTAAGTCGTCACCGAAAAAAGGTTTATTACTGAAGAGAGGCAGATATCAGAGGAAACCATGAAGCCAGTGGAGGTAAGTGACCAATAACTGTTTACAATGAGCCATCATCAACGTCTAAGGAGAAACCTCGACTGTGTGCATCAACCAAAAAAACCGTTACTGTTGAATGATATTATCTCATACGTCCTAATCAGAATAATATAGAACTTCGTATGTGGGACTCACAGTCTCCAGCGTGAATCGCCTGTCACTGTACATAGAAATCTATACTCCGCAAGCCACTTTACGGCGTGTGGCCGAGAGTGCTTCTGAATTCCCACCTTTCCTGTTGTATTCGCGAAAGGTGCTTGAGAAGATAACATAATAGCTCGCTACCGTAACATCTCTAAAACACTCAGGGTTTCACATCATTATGACTTCGCGAGAGCTGGAAGCGAGAAAATAATATCCTGTCCGATTCTCTTCGGAACTTACTCTCTCACAATTTTAACAGTAGCTTCCCCACGGTACACAACAACTCTTTTACCGTCTCCCACTGGAGTTGAGCATTTGCATAACGCTCTCGCACCTGCTAAACGATCCCGAGACGACACATATCCTTCTCCGATGGATCTCCTGCAACTCTTTTATTACTCCAAGACGATAAAGGGCATAGAGTAATCAGCAGTACTGAAGCATTGGTCTAACAAGGCTTTTGTAAGTAACTGTTTTCGTGGATGAATTGCATTTCCTCAACACTCTTCTAGTGAATCTCAGATTGGGATCTGCTTTTCCTACAATTATTTGTACACCATCACTCGACTTCACGCCGCTTCTGCGTGTTTTATCGTTGTTTCAGTTTCCATTGATATATCGCCAGTACCGTAATCGAACAATAATGGACTTCAACTATCTATACACAATGTGTTACAATGAGAAGAATTTTCACGGTACTACCTGTTCCTGTGCCACTAAATGATTCACTGCAAAACTTTCTCCATTTTGCTTATAGTCTTTTGGCATTTCAACCTTTCTATAGACGATAGATTCACCACCGTGTATCCTCAAGGAACGTTCGACGTTAACCACTAAGCTGATCAAGGTCTGTGTTTCCAGAAGTCTCTTTTTGAACTTTCTTCCTGCAAAAGCTTAATAATGCATAAATATAAAAAAAATATTCCACTATTTTCCGAAAGATTGTCTTGGCAATACAGTGATATAATTATGTGCATCTATCCGACGATCCTTCTCGAAAACGGGAATGGCCTGCAGTTCTTATCCAATACGTTGACAACCTCAGTTGCTCAGACGACCTACGATAAAGAGTTACTTGACGGATCACAAGTCCTTAGAGTAATCTCTACAGAATATTCCAGCATCTTATCAGGTCCCAATGTGTTTCCTCTGATGAGCGATTTTAGTTGATTTTCTTTTTCGTGATAACTTGTCTCAAACTACCACCTCGGCGTTTGTCCTGTACCCTATTGCGATCATCCGTGGTGGAAGATTTTCTGAAAATCGAATTCATTAGTTTGGTTTTCTCCTAATGATCTACCATTTCGGTGACAGTATGGTCAACCGAAAGACCGAATAAATCATTCCGATTATTTAAGGCGATATTCGGGAGACTGTTAACTCTGCAAAGAATTAACACTTAAGGGACTCGCAGTATGGCCTGTTTAGTCTCTATAAAACTGTCGATGTGAGCAACGTATACTGCTTGAGCTAATTCACGTGAAACTAGTATCACCAGTCCACAGAGTAGATGCAGTAATAGGGAATAAGAGGTTGCTAAATTTTAGCTCTCTCTCACTGTCTCTGATGTGTTCGTGTTTCTCCCAAGCGTAGTGAGTCTACGTCCGGTACAGTGGTTCATCAGTACTTCTCCGACCTACCGCCATCAAAGATAAGTCTTTTGCAGTATGTGCTATGCAAATAGATTGCCTTTCATCCGGTGTCAACCAAATTAAACTTTTTGATAACCAAGACTATCTGAATGCGATTGATTAATTCCTTAATCACGCGTAATCCCAATGTAGCACTGTGGTAGCAAAATCAGCATTCCAGTTAAGAATTTTATTTTCATTTAGTAAAACCTGTATGTGCAATCACCACAAAAAAAATTGTGTTAAATCCACAAGAAGATGGCTTTGAATGGAAAATAAAAGATATTACAGCTATAAATCATTACCACTCCTTCCTCACAACATCAGAATTTTGTTTTCCCACTGCGAAGAAACTACGTTCGTATAGCAACTTATGATCAGCATAGCAATAACATTGTTGTTTAGTGAAAGTGATTCGAAATATTTCATACAGGTTGACATGCTCAGAAAAATGTGATAATGTCATTTTTAGCTGTTGGGAAGTCGAGGTACAGTACCTTGCACGTCGGTACGATGTCGCGTCGACAACACATAAGAATTTTCGTTCCTGTCACAGCATTTTATAGCTAAGTACTGTGAGTAAGAAGAGGATTCAGGGTTTGTAAATGTTATTTGCATGTTCCTGAAATCTCCATATTTAGTCTTTTATTCGGACACAGCGGTATATCAGTCACAGAAAAGGTTTATATGTAATATAATTAGTTAAACGCCTCTAAGTGTGTTGTGCATATGTAATAAAAGATCTACTATCATAAAAAACGTGTGGCAATGCCACCGTATTTTATCATCTTGCTACAGCTGCATTTTGTGCTGAGGTGTACATTGACAACGCAACGACTCATAGTAAACGCAACTAGCAGTTATTTTCCGAATCTCAAATGTTTATCCACTATGCATTGGTTGTTGATACATTTACTGAAATTTATGACTAATGCAGTGAAGGTAATTGTTTAGCGTTGTCGATAATAGAATAGCTTCACTACTTTGGGAGACATCACAGACTCAAAAAAGACGATACCTGTGAACCGTCTATTGTGTGGGAAGTTATTGATTTTCCTCTTGAAATATTGAGTGAATTTCTTGAGTTCCAGGTACGAATTTGGAAGATGGAGACTTAATTACTAGGAGTGGAACTATTGACTAACGATAATAAAATTTGCCAACAGATCAAAAGGATGTCTCGAGCTGTGATGGGACTTTAGCTTATGCGGCGGATCACAGTATCACAATATAGTTGAAAGGAAAACGTGGGTGACGTGCGGATAAGACATAGATGTGCCACCGTAAGGATCATCTATTCTCAGGTGTACCGATCTGGCATCTGCCTGAAGTGACTTACGGAAATGAGCTAAATTTCAGCTGAGATCGCTGAAAAGCTGGAAACTTAGGAAACTCCAGTGTATTAACTTCTCCGCCAACGTGCGCGGTTCTTCCTACTCGTCCACATTTAAAATAAACGTCGTAGCTGATTAAGATTTATGTGGGCCGCTGGGCAATAGACGCATTAACGAAACCCATTCCGTTCCTCTTTCGGTGTCGTTAATCTCAGCAAATTACTGGTAGTCCTCTCTCACGAAGGCTATTCCACTATTAAGGTGTGCTGGGTCCCAGTTATGCCCGTCGATCGCGTCATGTGACTCTTTTCAGTTGCCAGAGCACGGAGAGCAAGTGAAAATTCACAGGAAATAGTGTCCCCCACCAAGAACAAGTGCCTGCCGAGAGATTTCGCCTTATCACATGCAGCTCACGTAACGTGCTAGGCATTTCCTTCTTCATGTCATTTCTGGCCATACAATGCAGCGGCGGTGAAGGTGTTCCTGCAGCGTTTTCGCTGAAAAGTGTTTGATCACCTGCCCTACAGCCAAAAATGGTTCCCTCTGAGTATCGTCTCTGCTCAAATGAACCGCTCTCTATAAGGAAGAGTTAGTTTCACATGGAACAGAGACTAGCGTTGCGACACGTGCAACAAATCGGCGCCTTGTACTGGTCTCAGGTCATTCACCATGCAGTCCCGGCTAGACAAGACTGCAGGCCGGCGTATAGAATTCTCTGAAAGCGCAGGCAGCTGCCATCTAAGGCTAGGGTATTGCAAATGTAGTACAAAGATGCGACATTTGTCTAACGCTGAACGGCGACTATGTAGAGAAGTAGGTGGATGGTGCAGTCATGTTTCGCGAACCGATGGATGTTGCGCAATGGTTAGCATACTTGACTCGCGGTCGCGAGGACGACGGTTCAAACCCAAGTTCGGCTATCCGGATTTTTCGGATTTCCGTGATTGCCCTAAATCGCTTAAGGCAAATTCTGGGATGGTTTTTTGACAGGGCACGGTCGTCTCCCTTCTCCATCCTTCCATAATCCGAAGGGAGCGATGTCCTCGCTGTTTGGTCCCATCCCCAAAAACAACCACCTCTTCCAAATAAATCATTTTTGACTATCACCGTGCTTTCCATTTCGCGACCGATCGGATCTTTGTTATACAACAGCACTCGTACATTAATCTGCCAAATAGGCTGAAACCAACTGGGTCGCAGAGTAGACAAAGTGTTGATTTATCTGAAACTGGCATAAATATAACAGACAACACCCATTATAGTTTTACCTCGTAGGAATTTTATTACTGCTTTATTTGGCTTTAGTTTATTGAGCCACACTCCAAAAAGCTTGGTACAAATACAAAATAATATATGCTGAGTAAGCAGAATATAAGTAGAGCATACAGTGATTTCAATTTATTGTATAATTTCCTCGAAGGGCCATGGTTTGTAGCTAATAAATATTCACATATCACCTACGTACAGAGTATACCAAACCCAACTCAGGAGAGAAAGAGAAACGAAGCATACACATGGGCACTATCACCATTATGTAATCACAGATAATACACAAATTTCGTATAATCATGTTTTTACCTCCTGTAAATCAAAAAATATTTTGTATCCTCCTGGATCTTGAGCTTAGATATCATGAGTGAAAATTTTATGTCGGTGGACAAAGTTTTTTCTGTGACCAAATAAAACTGAAATATTAAATTACAAAACTTCTTGATATTCACTAAAATATTAGGACACATAGCATATACTTTACATAAGTACTCCCACACGTTTTTCCATCCTCATAATGACTTATTTCCGCGGATTAATTTGCTGACGTTTACTTAAAAACCTGGCAACTGAAACATATAAATGTGCAATCACAGCAAATTATTAGTTTATTATTATATCTGAAGATACAATAAGATAATTTTAGCCGGATGTGGTGGCCGAGCGGTTGCAGGCGCTTCAGTTCGGAATCGCGCGACTGCTACGGTCACTCCTCGGGCATGGATGTGTGTGGTGTCCTTAGTTTTGTTAGGTTTAAGTAGTTCTAATTTCTAGGGGACTGATGACCTCAGATGTTAAGTTCCGTAGTGCTCAGAGCCATTTAAATTTGAAGAAAATTTTACGTACGAGGCGCCCTCAAATAGTAAGTTAGAGATTCTCATGATAGGCCAAGTAACTTTTATTGAATGCTCTCCTACACTTCAAACTGACACAGATACATGAGACAGTTTAGCAACATAGTTACCAAATCTCTGTAAATAGGTCTCGGAGCCTTCTCCCAGTCATTCAATTACTCGATGACAGAAATCGGCTCGTTGGTCACGGAGCCTTTCCAGAACTGCTACGTGAATGTCTTCATCGCAGGAAACCGCGATTTCTTTGAATCAGTTCCTCGATGATCTAGACATTGTCGTCTATAGTCGAAGTCGATATCGATGGTCTTCCTTTCCTATCAGCATCATACACAGCCGTTCAGCATTGGTTAAATTGATGACACCATTTAAATACAGCGGGACGCGTCATTGTATTTTGTACGCACACAGCCAGAATTCACGGTCAGTTTGTGTGCAGTTCAGATGTTTTGCCCACACGAATCGGACTGCCTCGCGCAGCTCAACTTTGTAGCAGCTTTCCAGTCGCCGTTCCATTTCACTCTGAAACTGTGACGCAGTTACTATCCGTACCGCAGTGTAGCTGTGTCTGCAGGAGTCTCAAGGATTGTCTCTCTTCTCATAACGCGCCAGTCCAGTTGCGCAGTGATCTTAGCGTGGGACAACGTGTGTTACTCTCTGAAGTAGCTGCGTATATGGCGCTATTCTGCTGTTTTTATGGAATTGCAAGAAGTTCCTTTTCCCTGTGAGACAAATGTATTTAGTGCACTGCATAACATGAAACCCTTAAATCCAGAAACGCACATCTGAATCGACCTCTCTCGGTTGTATTCAATATCTCGTTGGACACGACACGTGCCATGGAGCATCTTTACTGTAAGATTTGGTTTTCTAGAGCATTTCCTCATTCGAAATGTATCGCTTTTGTCATCACATGTCACCTCTTCTTCCTCACTCTCTTCTGCGCCTTGTATTGTCTGCTGTGAATGTGAATGTATATGTCGTTGTCGAATGTGTACCCAGTGCTACGACGTCTTGCTCAATACTAATGAATCCGAAATTTTTAAGTGAAATTCTTAAGGCTTTTTAAATAGAGCATACGTTATTAACATTCTACATCTTTATCTTCATGCCTGCATCACCTCTGCTTGCACCCTTTCATTACTATCAAAGCGAAGTTCTCGAAGGTAATCTTAAAGTTCTGGAAACAGATGGAAAACAAAAGAGACCTAGTCGGGAATGTATGGGCTATGATCGATGACAGTGAACACAACAGACGGATTGTTGCAAGTGTCGCAGACTCGTCTGTGTTCCATTTGCAGACAAACTCTCCGAATTCGTATTTTCTGTTTTCTGCGACTCTGTTTCTCACGCAACGACATCGTTGCGTTACACACACACACGTTACACGCTAAAACTCGGAGCACTGTAGCGCCAGTGTAATTCAACTTGCGTCTGCGAAGCGGAAAATACAACCGAGTAATTTGTATGACATGTAATACCTCAACCGATATTGAGAAAAGAATAAAAAATTTGGAGGCATTACTTTTCAGCACGCTCTCGTACATCGAAAAAGTTTATCTTTACATTGTTTTCAGCAAATAAAGCGCCTCTTATTCTATAGAGGAATATATACACATATACAACCTGAAATTACCTTTCTTTATCCAAACAACACTAACACTGCGATAAACAGCTTTCTGGAATCAGATACTGAAACTTATTGGGCGATTGCAGAAACTGAACCAAGTGATGAACAGAAAACACATGGTGCAAAGTACAACCTACAATCAGGCACAACAAGTTCAGTTAATTACCTGACCCAGAACAAAAAAAAAAAAAAAAAAAAAATTGGATGTTTCGTGAAGACTGTGAAGGATATTTCAGGATCTTCATGATGTAATGAAACAGTAGCACTTGACGGAAGGGAGACTTTCAAGATCTTGCAGGAAATAGTTCCTCTGCGTTTTCGATGTATCTGTAGAAAAACAGTTACCAGCCTCCTCCTCTTCAGAAATTTTCGAAACCTGCTGGACCTTCTAATAGGTCCTTGTATCGGGGTGTAGTATTGACTTCTATGGTACACTAAAACGCCCCAATCCTCTACCCATTCTTCCTTGACCAGTTTCGTCTTCTGCAACGTGAAATATGAGGATGGTATATGACATTAATTACAGGGCTAGAAACACCGCCCTCGTTCGCCATCTGTTCGTCCTAGTCATTGCAAACTAATCCCACCCAAGTGACCTCGGTCCCATGGACAGAAGATTCTCGTACCTCTTCGCCTATTTGCAGTACCCGAATATTCATTTTACTGATCCATAGTCAGTGCTGAACACATTCGTATACACACACATTTGGATTGTTACGCTACAGAACGTTCCGGAGCCCTGCGGAACAACCAGATTTGAGAGTCTCTGGAATCGTTATAGCTTGCGCTGTAGAAATTAGGAAATGTCATGGGAGACGAAATTGCTTGGAATATTTCAGCTTCTGGACAAGAAATACACGTCGTACTGCTGAAATCTCTTGAAAGCACAAGCCACCAGTATAAACATGAACACTGATCGTCGAATAAGACAGTTGAACTGATTGTGCCAAAACAATTTTTCGTAAAACCGTAGTAGAGAATTTCGAGGTTTACAAACAGATGTAGGAATGGAATAACACATGGGCCATTGTAGATATCAGATTGAATTCAACCGCAGGTGTTGCACACCGGATCTAATGCTTAAACTAGTAAGGAATAAAGACGCCACATATCCGATTTCGGTCTTATATGCGTAAGAATTTTTCTTACATCCCGTATGAGGGTGATTAGCCTACTGTTGGACTGTTGCCTCTCTAGGCCAATATATCTTCTCGAGAAATACTTGGTTGTCAAGCACAAAATCTAATGAATTCTCTCTGGTCTGGGTTCCAGTTACGATTTCTGAGTTTCCTCGTTGTACTCCACAGATCAGATATCTTAATATCTCTATTCAACGTTTCACAATTCTACACAAGACGTTTTGAGTTATTTTTTACAACCCGTTAGTTTCGCATCCGTCTTCTAGCAGTGAGGTTGTCTGCTGAAGATAAGGAGATCTTATATTGCTTAAAGGCCAGTCCACGTTGCGCATGCGCAGTAATTGTGAGGAATCCGTATTCCATGCCACAGAGCTGTTAATCTGTAACGAAGTAGCATGTCGTTTTTGGGATGGAGAGATCTGTCATATTTAATACACTGCAGAATGTGCAGCAGGATACGTGCTCAGGATCCGTATGAGGCACAACAGCTACTGTATTCTCCACGATTGTTTGAAAGAGTGGCAATTTCCTTTGTTAACGTTCAAGGAGAGTTAGGACAGAATTCCACGTTCTTCCTGTCGGTTTGTCATCAGAACATTAGGGAAATGATCTGATCCTAATGCGTCATGCCATATTAAGGAGAAACCCTATCATCTGGTAACGAGCGTAACGTGAGATCGTCAACAGAGGTGCTTTTGTGGGGAAGACACATCAAGAAAGGACAGCCATCGTTGTCATTTGACAGTATGTAAACAACAGCATCGGTAGTAAGAGTGTGAAAGCATTTGTTACAGAAAATCGATTTTAGACAGTGAGTTGATATTAAAGACTTGAAGACACATGTAATAATAGCAAATATTACAACTTCAAGTTGGGATCAAATGGCTCTGAGCACTAAGGAACTCAACATCTGAGGTCATCAGTCCCGTAGAACTTAGAACTACTTAAACCTAACTAACCTAAGGACATCACACACATCCATGCCCGAGGCAGGATTCGAATCTGCGACCGTAGCGGTCGCGCGGTTCCAGACTGAAGCGCCCAGAACCGCTCGTCCACCAAGGCCGGACAAGTTGTGATCAATATAGAAGAACATGGCTGTTGACGAACAGATTTGTTCGTCAAGTGCTATGTTCTTCTATATTTTATACCCAACAGGTGCATCGTCTTAGTGTCATTGTGCTACAGTGCAGGCTCAAAATATGAATATTTCACGCTATCTCTTGCTGCGGTAAACGGACGCAATTGTTTGGTGCCTTTTGCGTTTGATATGGTGTACGATGAGTCATAAGTGTCTTGTGGAGGCACCATTAATTTATGGGTGGTTGTCACAGAACCACTCAAAATTGTTTTTTCATGTATGCTTTCTACCAAAACCGAGCCGCGGATTCCAAGACGGATTTTAATAGCATATGACTGGATTTCCCACGATATACTCCTACAATGCCGAGCCCAGATAACCTTGAAAGTTGTTTTCATATCTTTATCCGTTTCCGTGAGACGAAGTTCGAAATTTACCCTACTTGAACAAGTAAGATATGCATGTGTAACGGGGTGTGAGGTGAAATAGTAGTTTATACGACGGAGATTCAAGAGTTTCTACTGGTAATGTATTTGTCGAAGTTGATCGTATTGTTCCAAGGCAAAGTCGCTGTCAACCGAAATGTACTGCTTCAAGTTTATGAGGTGCACCTTCGGTATCCATAATCGATGACTGAGCGGAGGAAGCCCTAGGGCATGTTCAAGAGAATGGTGGGCTCCACACGCTACCAAGTTACAGCTACAGATATCACAATGTTAATGCTGTTTCCTGATTACAAGAGTTATGTGATCACCCCATTTGAAGCGCGTTCCAAACACCAGACGCTTCAGTCCCCTATGGGAAGGAGAGACTCTGTAATAAAATGGGTAAATTACATCGTCGCAACCATCTCCGGTTGAAGAGAATTAGGGAATATTTCTGAGTTGAAATTGTTAGATCGTTGACATCAAAAAAGCGTGTTAATGCGTAAACTACTTTGTCTAAAGCCATACAAAGATATTCAAGATCATTCCGTATAGGATTCAAGACGCTGAATAGGCTTCAAGATCGTGGTGTATAGTGGTGTATAGTTTCAATGCCGGGTGAAATTATGATGTCCGTGGTCCGTATCTCGTGTGTACGTTTAAAACATATAAGGGCTGGGCATGGAGCACTGAGGCAGTCCTCTCTAGGTTGTACGAGCAATTTGATCTGCAGTCAGAGCACTGTATCTTAGGAAGGTTTGAATACCAAACAAAAACGTCTCTGGAATACACTTATCGCTTAATTTTTGTAGTAGAAGTGAAATTTAAACATTGTCGTGCGCACTTTTACGTCGATAAACGCTAATGCAAAAATCTTGCCTAGTGTTGAACGTTCGAAAAATTTCAAAATGTATAATACGAAGAACGTATAGTTTCTGTTTTCCTTCGGAAACCCCACCTGGTTTTCTGAATGCAAATACTTCTATCGCAGCTACCACTCTGAGTGGGTCTTAATAAACTAAGGGTCCTTCTGGCTCAAGACGACGTTGTACTTCCGGCCATTGCTTTAGGTCACGGAGCTGGAATAATTATTTGAACTGTTCAGTGAGGAGAAGAGTGTCATCCAAATACCGTTGAAAGTCCGTAGAAACTTTGTCAATGCACTATTTGGCGAATTACACAGCGAGGGATAGTGAACATGATCCACTCCAAGGACAGAGTTCGTCGAGGACTGCAGCATTTTCTTCAGCTCTTTTAGCTAAAATGGTGATCGCAGGATATGGCCAGATTCTACAGCTACTGGTGGAATAACGGGACTGCAGTCGTAAGACAAACATTTGGTCCAAGCTCAATTTGCGACTTCTGAGTATTCATACTGTATTCAACACATCGGACATCTTAATAACACTATTCAACGTTTCACAATAATTGTTTGTTTCAGATGTTCCTGACTTTTTTTTGTTTTTACAATCTGTTAGTTGTAGCATCTGTCTTCCAGCATTGCGCGTAGTCTTTTCAAGATGTGGAGATCTTATATTACTTACGTGCTAGTCAACGCTACGCAATCATTTGTGAACATCCCGATTCCATAATATCACAGGGATGTTAACGTGTAACGAAGAAGTGTAATACGTTGTGAGGCGAAAACGTAGTTTATGAAGTGGCATAGCACCGATGGACAAGTTGTAAAGTGTCTTCATTAACATCAGAAGTGTTCTGGGAAGTCCACGTTATAGTACTGAAGCACAGGGAAAGTTGTGTGCGCGTTAAATCTTCTGTGAGGTGTGATATTAGATGCGAAATATTTGTTTCATATAAGTGATGTATCAAAATTTTACTGACCCATAATTTCTATCCAAATGAGTGATGGGCCTTACTGTAGCTGGCAAAAGTGGGGAAATAGCGGAAAAATGCTCCTACCGAAGGACGAAAAAGGTGAACACGCTCTTGTTTAATATAATCTGACTGAAAATTGAAGTACCAGCTCCCTCATCTTACTTTCCACAGCACCTATAAAAATTTTCGCAAAGGTTTTGGCATGCAGGCAAATTCTCGCGCTTTTTTATGCAGAGAGAGAATGTTAAAGCGGCAGTGGAAAAGACACCGATATACTGGAAGATAGTAAAAAGTGGTTGTGGCATAGAAAGATCGAAGGAGACATTAGTAATGTGAGAGAAAGAGAGTGAAACAGTGGCCTATAGGATCGTAGTTGACAGTGCTAGGAAAAGAGTGAAGGAGACTGTGCCAGTGATACAAGAGTAATGGGAAGATGCAGTTGGAAGTGAGTGAAAGCCAGTGATAAAGAGAGACAGCGTCTATGACAGTGACATCGAGGACGAGAGAGATGGTGACAGTGAGAAGGCGGCGGTAGTTTGATGGGGTGAATGAAATAGTAGCAGTAAGAGAGAGCAAGAGGGAGGCAATGACAGTGAGGGGATGCAGTAGTAGTAGGGGTGTGGGTTACAGTGAGGGGAGTTTGTCGGAATGAGAGATGAGTTGCGGGTTAATTAGAGTGCGAATATGATCGCGTGCAAAAACAGTTGGGAAAATTTTAAAGGCGCTGAGGGAACTATAATGAGGCGGCTGCTAGACCATACTTCAGTCAGAGTAATTTCAAACAGGAGATTATTCGAATTTTGTGCTCCGATAGGATTCGTTTTCTCCGGAACGAATTTACCTATCTTGTGATGTAAGCGTTGACATCCCCACAGAGCACCAGAGGTTGTTCAACAGTACATTCCACTCCACTTCGCTTACATTGCTTTACAGGGAGAAACGTACCGATAACAGGGTGAATGATACAAAACGTCGTTATATCTGTGCTACTGATATGTACAGTCTTATATTAGGGGAACTGATCTGTCATTCCGAAAAAGTACCTTCTTCCCACAGCAGGACAGGGATACCGCCTTTCCACTCTGGTCCGCTCGACCTGATAATAAAGAACTCTCTAGAAACGATACGTCTGTCTTGTGCCAAAAAGGTTTCGGAAACGCAAGCTGCAGATATATTTGGATACGAAATCTGTCGGAAGACTTTCTTCATTTTCTTTGGCTGACCGAACGCTCCACTGAACGACCCCGAAAACCGTGATAGGTGATAGCACATACCATTCCATTTCTTAAATCTGTCATGTGTACCTCTACTTTGGTGGGGAAGAGTACCTCGGTTGTTAATGTGATACTGCTGGTGTTACGCGTGTACTGATAGTGGCTGCCATTCTTCGTGAACGTCGTGAAGGATACTTGCGTGCCTGCTTCGTGACATGTCGTTCTTTCCTGGGATAGAGGAGGCAGGGGGATAGTCTGTGAGTTTCCGGCACTCTTCATGTGATATTTTGTAGTTTTAGGGTATTTTTCAAACAAATTGAGGAAAGGGTCAAGTCCATGTGAGAGCTATTCCACGAAAAATTCGTAACTTACTGACTGCTCTGCAGCAAGAGTTTGAGGCGGCATCATTTTGCTGTCTGAATACATAGACTCTGAATCACACGTGTTCTAATGTTCTTTTGTCTTCGCAGGTGCTTTACAGCATTTTGTGCTGTCTGTGTCTTCCCTGCAGGAAGAAGACACGTGATTTGGGGCAGAAATCAAAGAAAGCACGTTCGACGGAAGTCTATGATTACAGAAATGTGGACATGGAGAAGGTAAGCACTGAGCAAGTCTAAGGTGTATGAAAAATTCCACAATGAAGCCAACGACCAGTTACATTACAGTTAATATAGTCACTGATACAGAACCATACAGAATCTCACTGTATCAGCTTCTGGACTCGGCTAAACTCTCTCAACTACTCGTCATAAACAAGCCATCACCAAACGACAGCTCCTCCTGCAGTGCGCACTCACCCCACCGTTTTGTAAGTGCATTTTCAGCGACAGTGAAATAAGTGTGGATCGAGCCACGTAACCCAATTGCAGCCACACATCTTCGAATCCATCACCCCCGTAACACTAGCCGCTCACTTTCCTATGAACTTCGGATCAGCGTAATAGCTATACCTGCTTACAAAAGGACTCGTTATAACTGGTGACAACGGAAACAACACTAATGGTTGGAATTAAGCTAGTAAACTGAACTGAAGAAAACATTTCGGCTATACACGTACGCATCCCGGACCGACCAAAACTTCCATATGTCACATATTGCCCATATTTTCTATGTTCGCATTTTGTTGTGCATGCGGAGGGAGAGACTAATTATTACAACCATCACACAGTCTGTGTTTATACGATGTCTGTATATTACATTACAATTTCCTTCAGTCAAGCATGCAGTCATTAACGGTTTGAGAAAAGAAGACCGCGTACTTACGTTCGTCCTACTAGGAGGCAACTTCTATACATAATGTGGCAATCAGTCGCAACGCTGCGGACAGCAGCATGCTGTCTTTAATAAATAGTAAAGTGAAGTACGCATGAAGGCAACCGAAAATTACATTCAGTCGATATTGTTACAGATATGTGGGTCAAACCGTAAAAACATGCCTGGTATTATGAAACACCGTTCCTTTTGAGAATATTTAGGTGTAGCAATCGATGAATGGTTCAAATATTTAGGAAAACTTTATATCTTTTAATGGATAAGTTCATTTCCCTTAGTAGATGTAACCCATACATGTCACACCAACACAGACTGCGCGGTTTTTAAAATAGGTGCACAGTAGATTGTAATGCGTCTACAGTTATTTACGTCATCAATACTCTTCCCAGCGTGCATCTGAGAGGAATATCACGTGTTTTCCCATTTCTGGCATCATGAACTTAACCAGAGCTGTATGACAGAACATTATTTTCATTACGCCTTCAATAAGGATATGCGTTTAATGTACGCAGATGCGTGTTGCTTAAATGATATTTGATGTCCCAGTCTTACTCTGCAACCTAGAGTGGCTCGCAATCTACATGTTCTTAACGAATTTTCAAATTCGTCTCATTCGTCAGTAGCATAGAGATCACAGTGGGATTATGGCAGCAGAATGAATCTGCCTTTTACGGGCACGTTCTCTGTCGAGTATACTAACCAAGTACGACACACGAGCTGTCTTCACAGCTGTACTTCCACCAATGCCTCATTTCCCGACTTCCAAACTTCACAGAAAGGCAAAGGTCTCGTACTCGAGTTCCAGTCCGGTCTTCATATTTCACTACATGTTTATTGTATATATCTATCCACATTTGCTTCACATATTCTAAACCTTCATTGTACATACAATTTTTCTCCTTTCAATCGCCAGGATGCCTTAGTAGTAGCCATATTACCGTGCCACAGTTTTGTCTAGTGTTTTCCATTAAAAGCTTACCTCACGTTTTCATTCTTGTAGCTCTTAGTTCTCTACCTTATTTGATGTCTTAATTTATAATCGCCATTTTTAGCACCATACTTCACATCCTTTAAACGGTGAAACATTCCATTTGAAAAATTAATGAATTACTGTGCTGGAAAAGCCTCTACGTTTTTTGATTTTCAAACAGCTGAGCAAAACTTAACGTACTCAGACAGTTCACTCTTATTCCGATCATCACTAAACTGACACACAAAATTTTTGCGCAACGCAATCTGACTTTCAATAATCCCTACAAAAGAATGACCCTCACTAACAATAACCTATACCTTTCATGAATCACTTACCTCACAAAAATCTTCGTTACTCGAACTACTGCAATACAGCGAGCGCCACTACTGCCAGCTAAATAAAAAATTCTGACTACTGAAGGCACTAACTACTGATAGTCATAGTCAGCAAATGAACGATTTTGATACAGAACAAACAATGTATTTACCTTAATAATGTTCAAAAGTCATAATATATATATCACTTCACGATATCCAGTATCATAAATTTACTCTTTCTGGCGGACACACGTGCAGATCGTCCAGTCTTAAAATTCTGCCATCTCTCCCCCCACATCCACCACTGCTGGCTGCTCACCTCCAACTGCGCAACGCTACGTGCTGTTCACATACAGCTTCCCAACACTACAATAGCGAATATTCTAACATCCCAAACCAGCCAGACTTCACACAGCACAGTCAGTGATTTTTTCATATGGAGCACTACGTGGCGTTACCAACATAAAAACCTAATGAGCCTACTTACAAAGATACAGTTATGGACTCTTACGTTGTATAAAATCTGTTCCAGTATTGTAAGTCAAGAGTCTAGAATCTTCGCATCTGTTAGAAATATGCAACCCACTCTTCCAGGTTTATGGCCGCTTGAGAAAGAGGAGGGTGTCACAAGTGCCTTCTGTGTTTGAGATATTTCCCTGCCAATGGACCCCAGAATCAGCCAGTCGCATCAAGAATGGAGATAGCAGTGTAGACTGTACGCTGAAGGATGGCTACGCAGAGGTAAGTCAATTTCAATACAGCCATGTGAAGTAAACTCGAAGAAAGGGTAAGAAAGAACGGGAGCGAAGGATGACCAAATAAAGTAGCAAACTGTACGCTTTGCAGAATCTGTTACTCTGCCGGATCACTCTTTCATTTGTACATGAAGGACTAAATAAGAATTGCATTTTATTACAATCCAGTAATAGTATCGTGCACTGGTTACAAGACCCTAAGGTAAATCTAAGGTGAAAAGCAGCAGTAGTACTCGTGCACTAAGCTTCCTCTGTAAAACTGCAGGGGGTTCGGAATATATCACTCGTTTCATACGCAAGAGTGTTCTTCGGCGCTCCACCTTCACGAAATGAAAAACGAAGGTTAACAGTGACTCAGTGCACTAAAATCTGGCAAGAGCTTTCGACGTGCTGCCTCAGTCTCCAGTAGACAGGATACGGCCATAGGGAGTGTTAGTTTGGATATCCTTGCATACAGCTAAGCGCTTCCGTACATAGGTAAAAGCGTATGCCTTCAGTTTAAAAGGAAGAGGAAAGATGACTTTAATTTGTGTGCAGTAATTTGAGGAAGTAGTACGAATCCACCGTATAAAAATGCGCACAATGGCAGAGCGATATAACGAGTGTTTCAGTTCCAGTCCATGTGACGCTTACCTATAGCCGATGCAGGAGGAAGTTTGGAAACTTTAAGAATAGTTGATAAGAAAATAAATATCCGGAACATAGAACACAGAGGTGTTAAAGAGGGTATTAGAGCGCGGGGATTCTTAAACAAAAGATAACAGTGCTGTCGTAGAGGCCCCATGTAATGTTCCATAATCGGAATTCTAGGTGGATTAGGCGGTGTCAAGGAAGAGAAAACATAAATTAAAATGACGATGGGAAGAATAAGCTAAGAGAAATTAGTGTGATAATAAAGATAATTATAAACATAAATTTACATTTTCGTTAGTGAGCACTCTGACTTGCTAATTCCCTGCGTATTTTATTGTGTACTGGCACTTCAAATTTATTTGCTGTAGTGTCGTAAGTTAACTGTTTGTTGATGCCGTAGCACTAGTAGCAACAAACTACAGGTAACTTACTAAGTGTGCTCCATAAAGGTCTTTCTTTGTCTTTTCACTCTTGTATCTCTTAGTTCTCTACCTTATTCAATATCTTTGCTTTCAGGACACATCAATAGCACCGAACTAAAATTCCTTAAATCTACAACTACTGGCCACTTATTGAACATATAGTCTGTTTAATTATTACAATTCAGATATCTAAACCTTTATATCTGCTGTATACATGACGTCTTGCCTTAATTAGTTATGGTAAAAACAAAACTCCCCCAGGTCCGTATATTTGGGCGCTTCAAGGTGATAAATGTGGCCGAAGAAATTCCTCCGCCTGTTGCCCACGACTGCAAGCTTCCTGTAGAACCTCGTAACCGCCGGAAGAGACGAGAAAAGAAACAGGAGAATCCCATCGATGTAAGTCAATATTATTACTACCATGATAAAGAAGCGGTAGGGAACGGCCAGAGATGGTGAGAGGGAAGAATGCACAGATGGTATCTCAGATGATATGCACTGCGGAATCCGCCACTCTGCCAGGTAATACACTGAAAAGCCAAAGAAATTGGTACACCTGCCTGATATCATGTAGGGCGCCTGCAAAGCACCCAGAGTACCGCAACACAACGTGGCACGGACTCGAGTGACGACTGACGTAGTGTTGGAGGGAACTGACAGCATGAATCCTGCAGGCCTGTATATAAATCCGTAAGAGTTCGAGGGGATGGATATCTCTTCTGAACAAGACATTGTAAGTCTCAATAATGTTCACGTCCGTCTCCAGCTGCACACGCCTCACACCATTACTGAGCCCCCAATAGTCCCCTGCTGACATGCGGGGTGAATGGATTCCAGAGGTTGTCACTATACCCGTACACGTCCATCCGTGCTTACAGGAAACATGTTTCCTTTCGTCAAGAGTTCAACGTCGGTGTTGACGCGCCCAGGCGAGGCTTAAAGCTTTGTGTAGTGCACTCATCAAGGATGATGTTTCGTTGAACCGTTCGCACTCTGCTACTGGCTCAGCACTGAAATCTTCAGTAATTTGCGGATAGGTTGCTCTTCTGTCACGTTGAACGATTCTCTTCAGTAGTTGTTGGTCCCGTTCTTGCAGGATCTTTTCCCGGCCACACTCATGTCTGAAAATTGATATTTTACCGGACTCCCGATATTCACGGTACACTCATGAAATGATCGTACTTCATCGCTACCGTGTCCCATCACTCGTTTACCGACTACAACACCACATTCAAACTAAGTTAAATCTTGATAACCTCCCGTTGTAGCAGCAGTAACCAGATCTGCGCCACACAGTCATGGCCTCATACAGGCGTTGCGGACTCTAGCGGTGTTTTCTGCCTGTTTACATATCTCTGTATTTCAATACGCGTGCCTCTACAAGTTTCTTTGGCGCTTCAATGTATTATTGGGAATCGCTCAAGCTCCATACGTGCTTTCAAAGAATGAGAGACTGCAACTGACACTCAGATTTACAAGAAGAGCAGAGAGAGACATTCGCGCTACTACAGACCAATAATATTATCCTCAACTTGTCACTAGACGCTAAGGCAAAACTAAGGTTGTATGCAAGCATATAAATGTGGAAAGCAACGCTACGCTATGAAACTGAAGAAGAAGGAAGATGAAGAACAATATACATAGGGAGACGTGGCTCTTGTGTAATTGGTGTAAATTAAAGAAAGAATACGATATTAATATGTTCGGAGGAATTATACATCTTTTTATAATATAGCAGGACAGTGTGAAAGGAGCATGAATTTAAAATATATTACTAATTACTTTTATTGTAAAAAACAGTATATCGAGACACTGACAAACATAGAGTAAATAACTGGCTTGGTTCAAATGGCTCTGAGCACTATGGGACTCAACTGCTGTGGTCATAAGTCCCCTAGAACTTAGAACTACTTAAACCTAACTAACCTAAAGACAGCACACAACACCCAGCCATCACCAGGCAGAGAAAATCCCTGACCCCGCCGGGAATCGAACCCGGGAACCCGGGCGTGGGAAGCGAGAACGCTACCGCACGACCACGAGATGCGGGCAGTAAATAACTCTACATGATGTATTCTTAATCGGGCGTAATATTTGAATCTGGCAAAGATACAGTGTAGCAATATAAAAATATATATTTCGTTAGTAATCTTCATTTTTAAAATCTACCGGCATAGTTGCTGTAAGATCGTAAGTAGTAACCAAAAACCATCGAAGACGTTACATATCATACGGCTAAAAAAGGATGCATCATGTTTTTAGATCATCATACCCTTGCTTGGTTTTACTCTTTTGCATGGTCTAATCATTTTACGTCATGACACGCCCTATCCCACTGTATATGCGATGGTCTGCTTCTTATTTTCTAACCTGCCCATATCTACAGTTAAGCCTTAGTTACTTAATATGTAATCCATTTAAGAATGCTGAGATAGACGTCTAAATATTTCTGTCCTTTAGACACTCGCTATTCCAGCTGAGTCAGTGATGATAAACTCAAATCTCCCACAGGTCAATTTTAATTGGGACTTCGGCGAGGAAGAGGTGGCTGGAGAGATTCCACATTTTGAGGACGACACTTCCGAACTGAGTGCTCAACCTGAAATTTTACCGCAGAAACCTGAGACAGAGTTGCTCGATGTGCCGCAGGAGGGCCGTACTGAGGTAAATCAGTAGCATTACTACCATGAATAGTTAGTAGGAAGAAATGGCCTGACAGGGTTACAGCGGAGAAAAGCCAGTTACACGTCTGATTGCATGCATTGCAGAATCACCCTCTCTGCGAAATTTGTTTATTTATTTCGAATGTCTCACGCTCCAGACATTCCTACATGACAGTAAAATGCAGTCGAAAATTAAGTTTACATGAAGGACTGTACAAAGGATTCATTTTATTTCTATCCAGTAATACTAAAGTCCATTGGTTACAAGCTGTTAAGGTAAACCTCAGATCGAACTCAATAGTACTGTTGGGATACAGTAAGCTTGAATTGTAAATTTGCCATGAGTTCGGAATGCCACTAGCGTGACACGTGTCGGTCTAAAAGGAGTTGAGCTGCACCGATTATAGACGACAGTCTTGGAGAGTCGCAGCTGGTCGAGCTCTACTGCTGGCCAGACTCTCATCTGTCCATCGGTGTCGTAAGTTCAAGGTAGATGTGTAGGATTAGAAGCTGACTTTCAGTTTGCAACGATGGCGTTACACACGCAGTGCGATTTCGAATTGTGTGCGGAGCGAGACTGAACCCGGTTGGCTCATTATTAACGGAACTACGACGAGGATAGTGTTTTGCGATTTATGGAGACGTGGAGTACTTAAATCCGCGTGGCAAAAGTGAAATTATCACAGCACATACTGATTTCAACACCTTGTATTAACCAACCCACCACGTTGCAATTTCTTGCGGGAATAAATCCTTGTATAGCTTGTGTCTTTAAGTAAGATACACTACTTTACACAGTAGGGGACAGATAAAGAAGACAGAATGAATTACAACACCTCAATGATTGAAGCCGACGAGAAGGTGAACCTGCCACCTAAGACAGACGGTAGAAACGGAATGACTATTACATCAAATCACTATGCGTGGTAGCGGGTACGATGGTTCGATCCCTTGTAAAAGTTCATCAGAATAAATGTGACTGCATAAAGATCCCGAATGAACTTATGTAATATTCTGTGACATCCAATCCACAAAGGAACTCTACGGGAACGCTTCCATCTACCTTCGAACACACGTCACACCTAATTGCTCTAGCTACACTTTCGTGGCACTGTGATACTGGCAACGCTTTTTCTAATGTTGACGCTCCCTTGATCTTGTAATAAGGTTCTTATTGAAGACAATCTGGATGAGCCGACAGAGTATAAAACATTCTAAGAGAATTTTTTGCAGTTGGCAGAGACCACATGGAATGAGTGGCACAAGCTGTAAGGAAAGGGCGAATGAAGGGTGGCCCAGGCATTTTCGGTACAGTTTCTGAGAGATTCACTAGGAGAACTGAAATAGATGCCATTCCATCTATAAGTTCACACCGGTATCGATCATAGTTAATTCCGAAGTTATAGATAATTACTATCGTATTACGACGTCCTTATTCGACAGCAAGTCGTAAAAGGAAATGAGGCAAGAATTTTGATTTGTACTCGCAGTAGTAGGCCACCTTCGAGGCCAAATTATTTGAAGTAAGGATGTAACAATGTTATGGATCACCTTCTGTCGCAGGCTGAGCAACAACTTAGCGGCAAACTCTATAACGAACATCATAACCATGCAATCTGAATACAACGAATCTGTGAAATACGACTTACATAGTAGTATTTACCAAAAGACTGTGCTTCTTAGTCACAAAAGAGGATTACCCCTGACCAGTTTCTACTTCAGGTACTTAATCAGAGTAAATGAATAATTTAGTAGGAAATGGAAAGTTTTGCAAAATGTGTTATGGGTTTTGCTGGTCCTGTTATAAACCATACTCAAGATGCATCCAACCGAAAAGAACACATGCTCTTTCACCCATCACGCTTTCCCATATCTAGACCAAGTAAAGAAGAACATTTGATGAGAAATATATTACTCCACAAGATAATACCCGTAATGCATTTCGAATTAATTCTATTTATCGGAGGTAAAGCATAATAAATGATCCGTGTAACAGACATTAGTTAAGAACAACATATGTAGGGGGAAGCGCATATAACGTTATTGGAGTGGATTAAAACATAGTCCGCCCCCGGTAGTTGAGTGGTGCCGGCACGGTAGCTCAGCGTGTTCTGTCAGAGGGTTATCTGCCCTCTGTAATAAAAAGAACTGAGTTAATCGGTCAACAACGAACTTAAACTGATGTCTTACGACGTCCGCCCCGAGCAGATGCAACGAACTAAAGCGAACAAAATGAGATTAAAAGAAAATAAAAGTGGTCAGCGCGACAGAATGACAATCCCAAGGGCTCGGGCTCGATTCCCGGCTGGGACTGAGATTTTCTCCTCTCAGGGACTGGGTGTTGTTTTGTCCTAATCATCATCATTTCATCCTCATCGACGCGCAAGTCGCCGAAGTGGTGTCGAATCGAAAGACTTGCACCCGGCGAACGGTCTACCCGACATTTTTTTTAATAAAACATAAAGCTTTTTTAACTTCAGAACAATCATACAAGTTTTGGTATGTGACACAAGAACGTGAAAGGTGTATGAACGTTTTGTACTTGACTAAACACTTTAATTGTAAATGAAATTAATTATCTGGACAGCTGACAAATATACTATATCTGCGATTTTGGATTATCATTCTCTTAGCAAGTTTCAGTCTGCGTCGCGGTACAGCCATTTTGTATCAATGGTGTGCACGAAAGCACTGCATGGGCAATAATCTGCTTCTTATGCTCGAACCTGAACGTATCTTAACAATTCTTACTTTCAAGCGTGCGATTAATTATTCCCCTTGCTTTACCACAATTCACGTTAGCGTATACATAATTCTCATCAGTCTGTCCCATCAAAATATTCCCCCTCCACTAAATTCCTGTACCTCTTAGTCCTCTACCTCTATCTTACTTATTAACAGACATCTGTAGCTTGTTCTTCAGCTTTATTACAGCCTACACATAGAGATATCGTATAACCCATTTCAGAAAGTTAAGTATTGTCTAAGGTTCTCTGTAGGTTAGACGCTTGCCTTTACAGCAGAGTCAGTGATGATGAAGTCAAACCGTCCACAGGTCCGCGTCATTGGGCGTTTCGACGTGACCAATGTGCTAGAAGATATTCCACCGATCGAGGACGACGCCTGTAAACTGACTGTGAACGCCGAGACTATTTGCAAGAAAGCAGAGGTGGAATTCGTTGATCTGCCGAAGGATGATCCCGCTGAGGTAAGTTAGTGTTATTAGTGTGGTGTCACCGCTAGACACCACACTTACTAGGTGGTAACTTAAATCGGCCGCGGTCCTGTAGTACATGTCGGACCCGCGTGTCGCCACTGTGTGATCGCAAACCTAGCGCCACCACATGGCAGGTCTCGAGAGACTGAGGAGACCTCGCCCCAGTTGTACGGACAACATAGCTAGCGATTGGACGTGCTAAGCCTTGCTCTCAATTGCCGAGAGATAGACAGTAGAATAGCCCTCTGCTAAGTTAAATGGCGACCACCTAGCAAGGCGCCATTTGTATCAGTGCCTATAGCTTACTAATAGTCAAGAGAGATGTATTCCAAGGACTAATTAAAAGTTAAGCAACAAGCATCTACGTACTTTTCTTCTTATTCATTTATAAGTTCTCATGTTCCAGACTTCACGCCCGTCTGCGTTAGCCTTGCGTGCCCTATCGGCTACAGCATTGTGTCTAGGCTGTATGGTCTAGACACAACATTATTGGCGACGAGGATGGGATCATTCTTGCCATGTTTCTTCGGCCGCCACGTCAGGTTCCTGTGCAGCGGCAGACTCCTGCTTTTGCTCCTGGCGACGTTGTCTATTATCGCACCTATCGCGGTTCACAGCGTTGGCTCGCAGGGCGCATTCTTCGCTGCCTCGGCCGCGCGATGTATTTGGTTTTGGGGGCCTCTGGTGAGGTGCGACGGCATCTCAATCAGCTGCGCCTCTGTCGTCGCCTGGGTTCTGCCGCTCCCTGTCTGCTTTCAGCGACGGAGCCGTCCGGTCAGCGCCTTGGGGACCCATCTACTGGCTCGTCTCATCCCCAGGTGTTACCGACGCTGCCTTCCCTTTTGCCTCATGGCGTCGCGCCGCCGCCGCAGCCGCCGCCGGCGCCGCCCGCAGTGGACGCTTCGCTGCAACCGCCCGGCGCCTCCCAGGGTCACGCGCCGCCGCTCGCTTCCCGTGACCAGCCGTCCTCCGCCATGGACCTCTTGCCCGCTCCGGACCAGATGTCGTCATCGCGCGTCGGATTCCCCGACGCAATGGAGGTCGACCCTTCGGCCCCTCCTGTCTCATTACGTGCGCATACACCGCATGTTGACGTGCACCCTGGACTCGGTTTTCAGGCGTTTCCTAGCTCCCCTCGGACCGAATGGCCGGGTGCGGGTGGCACAGCCTCGCCTGTTGTTAGGCTCCCCACCTCATCGCATACGTCAACATGCGGTCCTCCCCACGGCGGGCGGAAGCCTTATCTCACGACCGTTCGCCGATTTGCGGGGGAGGAATGTGGTGTCACCGCTAGACACCACACTTACTAGGTGGTAACTTAAATCGGCCGCGGTCCTGTAGTACATGTCGGACCCGCGTGTCGCCACTGTGTGATCGCAAACCTAGCGCCACCACATGGCAGGTCTCGAGAGACTGAGGAGACCTCGCCCCAGTTGTACGGACAACATAGCTAGCGATTGGACGTGCTAAGCCTTGCTCTCAATTGCCGAGAGATAGACAGTAGAATAGCCCTCTGCTAAGTTAAATGGCGACCACCTAGCAAGGCGCCATTTGTATCAGTGCCTATAGCTTACTAATAGTCAAGAGAGATGTATTCCAAGGACTAATTAAAAGTTAAGCAACAAGCATCTACGTACTTTTCTTCTTATTCATTTATAAGTTCTCATGTTCCAGACTTCACGCCCGTCTGCGTTAGCCTTGCGTGCCCTATCGGCTACAGCATTGTGTCTAGGCTGTATGGTCTAGACACAACATTATTGGCGACGAGGATGGGATCATTCTTGCCATGTTTCTTCGGCCGCCACGTCAGGTTCCTGTGCAGCGGCAGACTCCTGCTTTTGCTCCTGGCGACGTTGTCTATTATCGCACCTATCGCGGTTCACAGCGTTGGCTCGCAGGGCGCATTCTTCGCTGCCTCGGCCGCGCGATGTATTTGGTTTTGGGGGCCTCTGGTGAGGTGCGACGGCATCTCAATCAGCTGCGCCTCTGTCGTCGCCTGGGTTCTGCCGCTCCCTGTCTGCTTTCAGCGACGGAGCCGTCCGGTCAGCGCCTTGGGGACCCATCTACTGGCTCGTCTCATCCCCAGGTGTTACCGACGCTGCCTTCCCTTTTGCCTCATGGCGTCGCGCCGCCGCCGCAGCCGCCGCCGGCGCCGCCCGCAGTGGACGCTTCGCTGCAACCGCCCGGCGCCTCCCAGGGTCACGCGCCGCCGCTCGCTTCCCGTGACCAGCCGTCCTCCGCCATGGACCTCTTGCCCGCTCCGGACCAGATGTCGTCATCGCGCGTCGGATTCCCCGACGCAATGGAGGTCGACCCTTCGGCCCCTCCTGTCTCATTACGTGCGCATACACCGCATGTTGACGTGCACCCTGGACTCGGTTTTCAGGCGTTTCCTAGCTCCCCTCGGACCGAATGGCCGGGTGCGGGTGGCACAGCCTCGCCTGTTGTTAGGCTCCCCACCTCATCGCATACGTCAACATGCGGTCCTCCCCACGGCGGGCGGAAGCCTTATCTCACGACCGTTCGCCGATTTGCGGGGGAGGAATGTGGTGTCACCGCTAGACACCACACTTACTAGGTGGTAACTTAAATCGGCCGCGGTCCTGTAGTACATGTCGGACCCGCGTGTCGCCACTGTGTGATCGCAAACCTAGCGCCACCACATGGCAGGTCTCGAGAGACTGAGGAGACCTCGCCCCAGTTGTACGGACAACATAGCTAGCGATTGGACGTGCTAAGCCTTGCTCTCAATTGCCGAGAGATAGACAGTAGAATAGCCCTCTGCTAAGTTAAATGGCGACCACCTAGCAAGGCGCCATTTGTATCAGTGCCTATAGCTTACTAATAGTCAAGAGAGATGTATTCCAAGGACTAATTAAAAGTTAAGCAACAAGCATCTACGTACTTTTCTTCTTATTCATTTATAAGTTCTCATGTTCCAGACTTCACGCCCGTCTGCGTTAGCCTTGCGTGCCCTATCGGCTACAGCATTGTGTCTAGGCTGTATGGTCTAGACACAACATTATTGGCGACGAGGATGGGATCATTCTTGCCATGTTTCTTCGGCCGCCACGTCAGGTTCCTGTGCAGCGGCAGACTCCTGCTTTTGCTCCTGGCGACGTTGTCTATTATCGCACCTATCGCGGTTCACAGCGTTGGCTCGCAGGGCGCATTCTTCGCTGCCTCGGCCGCGCGATGTATTTGGTTTTGGGGGCCTCTGGTGAGGTGCGACGGCATCTCAATCAGCTGCGCCTCTGTCGTCGCCTGGGTTCTGCCGCTCCCTGTCTGCTTTCAGCGACGGAGCCGTCCGGTCAGCGCCTTGGGGACCCATCTACTGGCTCGTCTCATCCCCAGGTGTTACCGACGCTGCCTTCCCTTTTGCCTCATGGCGTCGCGCCGCCGCCGCAGCCGCCGCCGGCGCCGCCCGCAGTGGACGCTTCGCTGCAACCGCCCGGCGCCTCCCAGGGTCACGCGCCGCCGCTCGCTTCCCGTGACCAGCCGTCCTCCGCCATGGACCTCTTGCCCGCTCCGGACCAGATGTCGTCATCGCGCGTCGGATTCCCCGACGCAATGGAGGTCGACCCTTCGGCCCCTCCTGTCTCATTACGTGCGCATACACCGCATGTTGACGTGCACCCTGGACTCGGTTTTCAGGCGTTTCCTAGCTCCCCTCGGACCGAATGGCCGGGTGCGGGTGGCACAGCCTCGCCTGTTGTTAGGCTCCCCACCTCATCGCATACGTCAACATGCGGTCCTCCCCACGGCGGGCGGAAGCCTTATCTCACGACCGTTCGCCGATTTGCGGGGGAGGAATGTGGTGTCACCGCTAGACACCACACTTACTAGGTGGTAACTTAAATCGGCCGCGGTCCTGTAGTACATGTCGGACCCGCGTGTCGCCACTGTGTGATCGCAAACCTAGCGCCACCACATGGCAGGTCTCGAGAGACTGAGGAGACCTCGCCCCAGTTGTACGGACAACATAGCTAGCGATTGGACGTGCTAAGCCTTGCTCTCAATTGCCGAGAGATAGACAGTAGAATAGCCCTCTGCTAAGTTAAATGGCGACCACCTAGCAAGGCGCCATTTGTATCAGTGCCTATAGCTTACTAATAGTCAAGAGAGATGTATTCCAAGGACTAATTAAAAGTTAAGTAACAAGCATCTACGTACTTTTCTTCTTATTCATTTATAAGTTCTCATGTTCCAGACTTCACGCCCGTCTGCGTTAGCCTTGCGTGCCCTATCGGCTACAGCATTGTGTCTAGGCTGTATGGTCTAGACACAACAATTAGTACAATGAAGAGCTAGCAGGAATAAATGGCCACTCAGTTTGGAGCGACGAAAAGACAAATACATCTCTGACTGTCTGTATCTCAGAAACAGCCAACATGCCGGACGATAATTTTCGCGAACCTCTCACAATACGGTTACCTTTCACGACTGTAAAATGTAGTCGACTGTCTCGTTTACATGAAGGACTAAACGAGAGATTCACTATATTACAATCCTATCATACACTCTAAAGCAAAAGAACGACGCATCACAAACGAGTTATCAGAATAGGAAGGATATCGGTAGACGTGATGTACAGGTGCAGACAAACAAATGATTACGCTTTCAAAAAAATTGGATGATCTTAACAAACTGAGCAAGTCAGAAACGCGTTGGTACCCCTCTGGACCTTCTCCAAGCAGTTGGAGGCCTTGGCATTGATTGACATGATTGTTGGATGTCCTCCTGAGACATCGTGCCATATTCTGTCCAACTGCCGCGTTAGATGGTCAAAATCCTCAGTTGGTTGCAGGTTCCCTTCCACAATGCTGCAGACGTTTTCAATTGGGAAGAGATCCGGCAACTTTGCTGGTGAGGTTACGTTTTGGCAAGAACGAAGACAACCGGCAGAAACGCTCGCCCTGCGCGGAAAAGTATTGTCTTGCTGAAATTTAATTCGAGGATGGTTTGTCATAAAGGGCAATAAAACGGGGTGCAGAATTCCTTCGACGCACCACAGTGCTGTAACACCGCCACGGGTGACAACCAACTGAATCCTGCTATGGAAGGAAAAGGCGCTATAAGCTTATTTCTGGTTGTCAGTCCATACGTCGGGCGACATTCAAATTGTTATCTCACCGGTGTCTGGGGCGTATATATGCGTTTTCAGCTAGGTATCTCTCTGACACGAGTAGAATTGTCTTCAGCGAAGAAGCTCTCTTCGAGTTGAGCACCGGTGACCAAAGAAGACGTGTCTCAGGAAGCCCCTGGGCGCCGCCCTCCGTACAGTCTGACAGCCAGGAGTGACGGTCTGGGGCGCCATTATTTTTCACAACTGGAACTACTTGGATTCCATTCGCCGCTCCTTTTCAGCACAGCAGTACGTCGACGATATTCCACGCAACGCTTTGTTGCTATCCAGGGCTTATATTTCAGCAGGACGAGACTTTAAACTGCCTCCCTTCTTGTTTGTCAGATCCTACCATGGCCGTCAAGTTCGTCGGATCTCTCCCTATTCCAGAACGTTCTTAGTATTATGCGTAGGGTCCTCCGTCCAGTTAGAGATTTTGACGATCTAACACGCCGACTGGCAGAATATGCCACGATGCCAGCAGGACATCCAGTAACTGCAATAATCTGTGCCGCGTCGAAAAACTGCTGGTATAAAGCCCAGAGGAGGAACAGCGCATTATTGACTCCCTCAATTTGTGAAATTCATTTTCACTGAATCTGTAATAATTTATTTTTCTGTACATGTACATCACTTGGTTATTTAGAGTGTACTCGCGTCCTTCAGATACTAGACACTAAACTGAATCCAAGGTCTAACGCGATGGTACCACTAGAGATTATAAGCTTCCATTCCAAAATTGTCACGTGTTCGGTATTGTTACGTGGCTCCCTGCAACGACTTGAGTCGTGCCAGTTGTAGACCATAGTTCATGCGAGTCACAAGTGACGGTATGTCACTGCTGGCTGGAGTCACATCCTTCCGTCTGCATGGCAGGATCGAGGTAATGGTGTAAGATAAGCAGTTAACTTTTATTCCGCGACAAAAACGTTATTTACGTAGCTTGATTTCTAATTGGGAAATGACGAATACTCAAATCGGTTGACTCACTTTCAACGCCACTATGACGATTAATATTTTACGTAATTTATAGAAACGTGAACAATCTAAATCTGGATAGACGGTGAACATTTAAAAGGGCAGGTACTGATTTCGAGTACTGTGTCTTAGCCAACTCACACCTTCGCCACGTTGTAGTTTTCTATGAAATATCGTCTCTATCTGGCTTTTTTCTTCCAGAGATGTAAGACTTCGCCGAAGTCGACTCCTTCAGAGATGAACTGTCCCGCTAGTTTCAAGTGATCTGAAGTACCTCTTGCTTCAACGAGATTGCATCCTTAGCTATTTGCTGGTAAGAACAGAGTAAATTACCTACCTGCTGGACAGTAATGTAAACATTGACCGCAGTAGCATAGGTTCGTCTGCTCGATTTCGCACCAAACAGAAATATTAAAGCGAAGACGTATCATTATCAAAGGAAATGATTGATATGCACTCACATGTCTAAGTGACGTAAGGAAACCTATCAGCTGAACTGGACGCCATAGTAAGGTATCCTAGTGTAATAGGATATGAAACCGGGAGGCAGAATGAGATGTCGCCTGAATACCACAGATGGCAATGTTATAAAGTAGATTGTCATCGATAAAGCAGTCAAAAACAATTACAACACTCCAGTGACTGATACCCACGAGAATTTCACGTCCCATGTAACGCAGATTTTAGGAACCGACGGAATTATGCCATGAATGCAGTAAGCTTGGTAACGAGGACTTTCATTTCATCCAAAGCTACATCTAAGGACACGTCGGGCACAGATGTAAGATTGATTGAAATTTTTATGGCGAACAGTGGTACTGAGCCTTTCTACAACTTCAGTTTCTTTTCTCTCAGATCTGACTGCTATGTTAAGAAATTTTGTTAATGGCGTTCTCAGTTTTACATCTTCTGCACTTCAGCATCTATCTGCTATTTTTCCACTCAAGTAGCAACACTCTTTTGATACTTCCAATGTCATTTCCTAATCCATTTCCCTCCGTAGCTTACAATTTCGATTATATTCTACTGCATTTTACTACCTTACTTTCACATTTTTAGCATTCCGCCAACAACATATTTTCAACACGTTACACATTTCGTTCAGCTGATAATTCAAGTAAAGTACCGTCTCTGATATAATGGCATTGTCATCGACTAAACTAAAAGTTTTATTTTTTTCTACCAGAACTAAAATTTCCATTCCAAGTTTCGGTTTCCTGTCCGTATTGCTTGCTGAATGTCCACACTGAATAACATGTGGAATAGGCTAAAACCCTGTCTAATTCGTGACTCGCATTTCATCCTTGTTACCTTCAGAAATGCAGCAGGTATGAACGTCCGTTTGCTTTGCTTCAGTGTATCTCCCAAGTCGTAGAATTGAGTCAGCAATGGTTCGTGCATCTCTGCATCCCTCTTGAACCTAAATTCATATTTTGCCACTCTAATCATAATTTCGTGTTAGTTCCTTTCCAACCATTCCATTAACATTCACACTCCTTTGGAATTTTCCCACTTTCGAAGTGGGATCATTACATGTGTTTGAAGAACGAGAGTATGTATCCAACCTTGCACGTGTTACACGTCTGGTGAACTCTTTTTTTCTTGCTTCTCACAATGATCCCAATAACAGTAAAGAAGTTTTGTTTACTCTAGGTGTCCTTCTTCGACATATGTCATTCAGTGGTCTGTGAAATTCCTTACACAGTATAATGTGTTCCTTCTTACCCTCATCTAACTCCTCTTTCCATTCGATGATAATTACTTCAAGCTGGTATTCTTTGTTGAACCTGTCCGTACACTGTATCCCAGTTTCAGTCTTGCTTTCTTGCTTCATACTGTCTTGCAATCTGAGCCCCAGGTATTGATTTATGTGGTTGAGTTTTCCCCAACGTATTCACCAATTTTGCTGTGTGGGGCGTCTACTATTCCCACAGTCAAGTTTAGAGTTTCTTCTCCATTATTTTTAAACTTGTGTATTCACATCTGCTTGCTTAGTTTTCTGTATTTAGGTATTTTCTTCTTTCGTGAATAAAATTCATTACTGATGAGTTGTCTTTTCCTCCATTTGATCCTATGCAGCTCTCATGATCACATCTCTCGAAACCAACCGTTCCTCATCTTTTGCAATACATCTCCATTTCTGAATCAGCGATCGCCTAAAGCTCCCATTGAAACACTCGATAGTCTTCTGAAGTCTTCTGGTATCTCCAGGTTTCTAAAAGATACAAAGCCTCCTTTCATATTAAAAAAAAATACAAATTCAACTGATTTCTGTCCACATTTTTCCAGGCGCCTTTCTCTATAATTACTTTCCCATAGCTCATGGTACTCTGTTATATTTTATATTGTCCTGCTCTCTAATTCCTGCCTTGCATCACAATTACTTTTTTCTCCTTTCATGCAATGAATGTTTTTTTCTAATTAAACTTTATTTATTTCCACCTTCTAATTATCTTCAAGCTAGCAGCCTATCATACTAACATCATGTTGGTGTAGGACTCATGTTTATCTGGCTACTCATGTTCATCTGGCTACTAAGTTGTTCGGCCGCATTTCTATTTTCTTGTTCATAAATAAATTTTCTCCTGAGAAATTTCCTTTTGCTTTCATCAGTTGGAAGTACCCACACAACAAACCCCACCTCACTCACCAACTTAGCTCCCTTTAGCAGGAATACGTGTATCAGAGGAAAGTGCCTTCGTCTCGCTGGCTGGAATGAGGCACGCCTCAGCCAGGTAGCAGGCTTCACCAGTGAGGCAGCTGCATACACTGACACTTTACACTATGCACCGGCAGGCAGTGTGTTGTCTTTTCGTTTGCAATTCCATCATTTCATTGCAACAGATTCCCTCATACCCTGACGCCCAGCACAATATCACATATTTCCGTATTTACTTTAAGTTATGTTGGGTGTCCAGAAACCGCAAAATGCACTGAATAAGCAAATGTGCACTAGGGGAAGGAGAGGAAATGGGTAATTTTGGAGAACTCGTATCAGCTGAAATCAAACTATGCTTATAACTGACACACAGTTCTTCATTGAATAACAGTAAACCACCGAGTTGGGTAATTCCCAGTTACGAGACTGCTCGCAAGCAGTTGAACTATCCGTTTGAGATTAACATCAACAAATTCAGAACAGATAATTCTATAACAGTAACAACACCCACATCAGACTGACTTACAAGCAAGGAATTACATTGAAAGGACAACTTAATTAATAACCTGCCAGAAATCGTATCACTGTGTATCTAGTTAAAGTCCCGTTGCTAATAGAGAGATCTTCAGCGGTACTCCATTGAACATTGTGCGACAGACGAAGACTCCTGTTTGTAAACAGTTTACATCTCTTTTATATTTTTTAACGGTTAGCAGCCGTACTGTATTCTCTGAAGGCTGGACTTCTTAGTATTATTTTAGCGCTTCTCTGACGTTAACAGGAGGATGTGCTCCTGTCCTGGATTTGATTATACTCTGCTGCTACAACTTGGAAGCGTCTACCATTGCTCGTGGAACTCGTGCATGAGACCATCTTTGGTGATTGACTGTGCTCGTATATTATAAATGTTGTGAGGCTGGTCTAAGATTTTCAATTTTCTCAAGCAGTCTAATGCTGTTTTATTCAACCAACTAACCTATCATGACTTCATTAAGTTCATTATGTAGGTCTCTGGCTCTAGACAATCGGAGTTATTTGAAAATGAGTCTCAAGCATCTCTTTCATATGACTTGAAAAGATTTTATATTTGTCTGGAGTACTGTGCCCCAAAACGAAGTTCTGTATGTCATGGCCTTAATCGTGAGTGCCTTATATCGTCTTATTTTTGTATTGACTTTCACGTTTTCGCTGTCTAGTAAGGGATGTAGAGCATCAATTAGTCTGATCGTCTTCTCTTTCTTAACTTGTATGTGTAAGTTGAATATAAATTTATTGTCTAATAATACACCTAGGTATTTGACGTGGTTGGTCCCCTGTATCTATGTGTTACTGATTTGCAGTCTGCCCCTCCGGTCTGGTCTTCTTGTGGAGAACAGGACTAAGCGTTTCTTACCAGCACTTAGACGCACCATGTTATATTTTGTCCACTGCTCTGTGACAGTTAGATGCCTCTAAATGCGGCCTATGGCTGCATTCACTCTGCCTCAACATCGTTTGCTAAATACCCCAGCTTACTAGTTTATAAATTGTAACAGAGCTGAAAGGAGATGTAAAAGTGTCTTATTTATTAGCTATCAGCTGTTATGAATATCGTTAAAGCTTCTTTTTTTTTCTCTTCTTTGCACTACCTGGGTAATAACAAGAATGGTATTCCGTATTAACTCTTTGTTCGTCACAGTGTCAGGGTATAATTTGCTACTATTATTTATGTAAGTCCTACGTGATTACTGATTTTGTCGCAACTATAGCTGTGCTGTTTGCCTAGGTGGACGCTGCCGATAAGGAAAAACACCGTAAGGAAGTGGAGGAGGGGGCAGCCGAGGATCCCAGCAGCCATGCTTCGGTTGCTGCTTCCAGCAACTGAAGAAAAGATTTATTTGTTCCAATACTTCTTGTTTGTTCCGAGTTTTTTGTTCTCTTCGAGTTATTTGTTCAGTTTTGTTCCTTGTTCTTGTGTTTGAGTTCATTTTTGTTGAGTTTTGAATTTGCATTTCCAAGCTTTGGCTCATTATCATACAAAAAATAAATCTTTGTTTTTCGTCAACGGTTGTCTAGTTTTTTTAAGTGTGTTACTGTAAAATGATAGTTGACGAACATAATTTCTAAGAAGTTCATTTTCCTGTACTCAATAGCAATCAATAATAGACGCTTTGCATTCTGGAAACTAATCAAAGATAGAAATTTAAAATAAAACAACACAGCCGGCTGTCAACATAATGCCAAACAAGTAAGCCTCACGTCCACAGCACCAAATACAATGTCAACTCACAGCTGGGTCATTTTATGTAATCTTATAGACGTGGGTATAGTACACTTCTCATTTCGTTGACAGCCAGATGCCATTCAGAGAAATCTATTAGATTTGAACTTGAGGTGAATGTGAAGATGGGACTAGTACTCCAAGAATCGATCATGTAAAGGTATATATATATATATATATATATATATATATATATATATATATATATATATATATATATATATATATATATATATATATATTGGAAATTGAAATAAGAACACCGTGAATTCATTGTCCCAGGAAGGGGAAACTTTATTGACACATTCCTGGGGTCAGATACATCACATGATCACACTGACAGAACCACAGGCACATAGACACAGGCAACAGAGCATGCACAATGTCGGCACTAGTACAGTGTATATCCACCTTTCGCAGCAATGCAGGCTGCTATTCTCCCATGGAGACGATCGTAGAGATGCTGGATGTAGTCCTGTGGAACGGCTTGCCATGCCATTTCCACCTGGCGCCTCAGTTGGACCAGCGTTCGTGCTGCACGTGCAGACCGCGTGAGACGACGCTTCATCCAGTCCCAAACATGCTCAATGGTGGACAGATCCGGAGATCTTGCTGGCCAGGGTAGTTGACTTACACCTTCTAGAGCACGTTGGGTGGCACGGGATACATGCGGACGTGCATTGTCCTGTTGGAACAGCAAGTTCCCTTGCCGGTCTAGGAATGGTAGAACGATGGGTTCGATGACGGTTTGGATGTACCGTGCACTATTCAGTGTCCCCTCGACGATCACCAGTGGTGTACGGCCAGTGTAGGAGATCGCTCCCCACACCATGATGCCGGGTATTGGCCCTGTGTGCCTCGGTCGTATGCAGTCCTGATTGTGGCGCTCACCTGCACGGCGCCAAACACGCATACGACCATCATTGGCACCAAGGCAGAAGCGACTCTCATCGTTGAAGACGACACGTCTCCATTCGTCCCTCCATTCACGCCTGTCGCGACACCACTGGAGGCGGGCTGCACGATGTTGGGGCGTGAGCGGAAGACGGCCTAACGGTGTGCGGGACCGTAGCCCAGCTTCATGGAGACGGTTGCAAATGGTCCTCGCCGATACCCCAGGAGCAACAGTGTTTCTAATTTGCTGGGAAGTGGCAGTGCGGTCCCCTACGGCACTGCGTAGGATCCTACGGTCTTGGCGTGCATCCGTGCGTCGCTGCGGTCCGGTCCCAGGTCGACGGGCACGTGCACCTTCCGCCGACCACTGGCGACAACATCGATGTACTGTGGAGACCTCACGCCCCACGTGTTGAGCAATTCGGTGGTACGTCCACCCGGCCTCCCGCATGCCCACTATACGCCCTCGCTCAAAGTCCGTCAACTGCACATACGGTTCACGCCCACGCTGTCGCGGCATGCTACCAGTGTTAAAGACTGCGATGGAGCTCCGTATGCCACGGCAAACTGGCTGACACTGACGGCGGCGGTACACAAATGCTGCGCAGCTAGCGCCATTCGACGGCCAACACCGCGGTTCCTGGTGTGTCCGCTGTGCCGTGCGTGTGATCATTGCTTGTACAGCCCTCTCGCAGTGTCCGGAGCAAGTATGGTGGGTCTGACACACCGGTGTCAGTGTGTTCTTTTTTCCATTTCCAGGAGTGTGTATATATATATATATATATATATATATATATATATATATATATATATATATATTTCTCCAACGACTACGGGTAAAATCATGTAAAATCATTTGTCCACACTTGTGAACAACTTATATGGGGGTATATGAAGCCATAAGATGTTTAGGACTCCGTTGGATAAAACATTGATGGAACTTTGTGAAGAATTCTCATAATCTACTTACTCCTACTCCATGTAGCAGATGCGTACATATCTGAAGATTGCGCGTTCGTACCGATATACATCGGCGCCTCCAATCTGATGTTTGGGAGATTTGTAATATATTTTCTATGATGCTCCTTACGCCTTCCAAGAGTACCGTACCTTTCTATTCGTAGTTTGTTTAGGAATATTGAATTCATGCTCTATACGAATTTCTCACCTCCATCTTCCGTTGATACACGGGGTAGCTACTTCAGGAAAGGCAGTTAGAACAAGTTAAACTGTTAATAAATGGCAAGCTCTCAGGGAAGAGGTTTGTCTCCCATTATTTTCAGTGTGCATAATACATACGCGTTAATGTAAAAGTACAATTTTTATTCCCTATAGACATTGAGAGTGTTGACTCTTTCAAGTCAGTTTGATTAATTGTACTACATCTTGCCAAGATCATACCAAAATTGTGATTTTATCCTGTGTATGCAGCCATGGATATCACCTAGTGCAGAACTGGGTCATAGGTCGGCACAAAATGATTTTAGCTCTGTTAATCCTGGCTCTGCTTGATTTATAACTTTGAGTGAGGTCATTTTCGTAAACCTATTCTGCTATCTTCACCCTAAAGATATAGCATCAATTGAATGCGATCAGAACCTTCGGAGTAAAGCTAATGTCGCTTGGGATATATGACATCCGAACTGGCAACCTAATAGGGCCTAATAGAGAGATGCAAAGGCCAACGCCACTTGAACAGATATGTTTCGTCCGAACTGCGCAAAGTTCACAAAAGTATCTCTGTCACTGAAATAAAAATAGAAAATAAAATTCGGAGATAGACTGCAATGAACGTTCTTTGAACTATTGGTTTGTTGCTAGACTAATAACAAGCCTCACTTTTGCTACTCGAAATACACGGAATGCATACAGTGAATGTAAAAACTATTTCGGTACCAACACATTCCTGATGCGAAACTAATCCAGCATACAAACTACTAAGCTAGCAAGAACACAGACTACATAGCTATGTGTTGTAAGAATAGTTTTCCACGTCGAATGGAAAACAGAAATAAATACGCTAGATAAGATAAAATTGTAGGGAGTCGTCCGTTTCGTCGGTCCGCAAGTGTTTGAACGCATAAGAAAAAGTACGGTAATTATATGTTTTTGTAAGTCATTCATCGATTCAAGTTTAATGCCATTCTTGAGTAACTCAACGAATAACAAGCGCTTCTAAGACTTCGCAATGTATAGCCGACCGCAGTAACAAAATAAAAGAACAAATATCACAAGAAATCAGTCTCCATCCCACAGTAAATATTAATGCCCTGCTTGCAATTATGTCATGAGACTGACTATTTGTCTTACAGTGAGATGTGTTTCAGCAACCAACTAAAGAAAAAGTGCCCGCAATTAGCCATAATATTGGAACCGAAACAAAGCCTTCTGTTATGAATCATAATAAAACTGAGATAAACATCTTATGTTCAGACAACCACGCAAAGGGAATGACACAATTTTACAAATATTACAAGCAAATCCTGGTTGTTGTATGCGCAAATTTTAATGAAACGTAATGAATAAAGAATTCTGTAGATTCCAATACTTGGTGATGGGTGTGATGATTACAGGAACCAACTGAGACATTCACTTGAAACACTGACAGTGAATGTGAGTATAGTAAGGGACAAAACCGTTATCATGGCAGACATCCCTTACAGAAATCATCGAATAGATTCTTCTTGTGTAAAAGGCATTCAAGAAGCAAGGCAGTGCGTAAAGAAATATTTGCCAGTCAATTGTCGGATGTATTTTTCCTGCTTGCTTTATGTCTCCTCTGTAACTACAAATGCCGTCCGCCCCCAGTAGCTGAGTGACGCCGACACGGTAGCTCAGCGTGTTAGGTCAGAGGGGTACCAGCCCTCTGTAATAAAAAAACTGAGTTAATCGATCAACAACGAACTTAAAAGGGTGTCTTACGACGTCCGCCTCGAGCAGTTGCGGCGAACAAAAGCGAACAAAATGAGATTAAAAAAAATAATAAATAAATAAAAAAAGTGGTCAGCGCGACAGAATGTCAATTCTAAGGACCCGGGTTCGATTCCCGGCTGCGTCGGACATTTTCTTCGCTCAGGGACTGGGTGTTGTGTTTTCCTAATCATCATCATTTCATCCCCATCGACGCCAACTCGCCGAAGTGGCGTCAAATCGAAAGACTTGCACCAGGCGAACGGTCTACCCGACGGGAGGCCCTAGTCACACGACATTTATTTATTACTACAAATGCCCACTGATTGCTTCTTACCTTATGCCGTGGTGATACTGTAATGGACATTTTCTCCGCCAAATAACGAAGTGCATTTTCAGTGATTCATTAAATGTGTAATGATAATGTGATGTAAGTTGTACCACAAGTTTTTTTGTTATTTTGTATTTAAGTGTAAATGAAAGATGAAGTATTTTTGATATTCTAATGTCACAATCACTTTGTCTATATGCAGTTTACACGTATAGAGACCGCTTTCGTCTAACAGAAAAACTTTTATTCGTGCAAAATGTTGTTAAGGAAGAATCGAGAAATGATAGAAGTCAGTCGATGATGGGGTTCGGTAACTTAATCACGAACAGACAGGACAAGAAATTTAACCCACAAAATTTTATGTAGAGCTTGGAATTATCGTAACGAGGAGAAGAATGCAGTTGGACCATACAGAGACAAGGAGAGTTTTAAGAAAAGACACAGATCTTAATGTTATCAATGAAGAAAAGGAGATGCAAGACAAGAAGATTTCAAGCAAAAAGATAGCAAGAAAACATATCAAAAAAGGCGATTCAAGGCTATAAAATTTGACAATGAATCGATGCAGGAGAAAAGAAAAATCAAGCCATCAGAAGTATGAGAAGAGCTAGCAGTCACCACAGAACGCTAGCGTACAGTGAATTTGCTGAGGCTGACTACACTGAATAGTTATCGGCTTCATTTTGATTAAGGAAGGACTATGAACGTCAACAGTAAAGTGGATGGTGTTGTGAAAAGTGACTGTTTAGCGGCCTACCATGGTTATAGAATTTGGTCTGAGAATTGACTGTCTATTACAAAATTACCTGTAATGAGGACCAAGGCACACATTATTTGAAGAGTGTTTCTCAACACACATTATGTGCAGACGTTAATTATAATTAGAAACATTTAAAATATTTTGAAGGTTAGAGAATGTTATCCAGAAGAACAATCGTTGGGCTGATATATTTTTATATTCACTGAAACAAAGATTTGTCTTGCAATTAAATGTTGTTCACATGCTATTAGATAATGTATGATTTCTGTACAGTCGATATTTTTCTTGTACTTTAAAGTGCAACAGTTGGTGTTGGTTATGTCCTGCATAAAGTTTGCCCTCCCTGCGAAAATGACTCTACTCTCAGTGACGATTCTCAGAGTCTGACACTAAAAAAGTGCAAGGGACTTTATATTTGATGTTTGAAATGGTCTGTTTGTCAGAAACGCTTCAGGACAGGGTTTTTTAAAATAATAGAAAATTGCGCTTACCAAGTCATGATCCTAGCTCCCACAAAGTAGTCCCCTCGGCTACCTACACACAGTTGCCAACGTTGCTGGAGGTGTTAGAAGCAAGGAGGGAAAGTTTCAACTGTGGTGCTTGTAAGTTCATTTCTCACAGCCCATTTGGTGGATGTGGGATGTCAGTAATAGAATGACTGACCAGATACTCGATAACAGATGAAGCATTAAGGGGTCTTGCATTATCGTGCAGTAAGAAGCAGTCTTGTGAATGCCGCATATTAGGGCGGCGATGTCAAATTGATGTTGCAAACCTTTCAAGACCTCGATGTAAGCAGATTGGTTCACTGTTTGACCTGTAGGACATAGTCTTGGCGAACTAATCGTTTAGTATCAATGAATGCGTTCAACATTGTCTCTTTTTCTCGAAGATTGTCGTTTGCTGCCGGTAGCACCAGCCTTAATCACTAACAATAATTTTTGACTGAAATGTGGAATGACTCTATCCAGTACTTCATCAGAATCTCTTCGTCTTCCCTCTTTCTGTTCCTCTGTTAGTGTGTGAGGGACGAGTGTTGCAGTAATTTTCCGTTTGGCTAAATCTTCGCATAAAATCTCAAGACACATCAATATTCAAATTGAGTTCTCCTGATATCACACGCACAGTTGCAAGTTGCTTGCAATAAAAACCTCACACGCTCCTCGTTTGGATCGCTATGTGCTGTTGACGGGCGAACAGGTCGTGTTCGTCTTGATCGGAATCTCTGTCTTCACGAAACTCTTTGTGTTCTTGAAAGTGCCTCGCCTATAGTTACTGTCGAATTTTCACTAGAGGTTTTCCAGAGCTTAATGCAGAACTTTACATTCACTCTTTGCTCACGATCAGCAACCATTGTGTCAGCGTAAATAATGTGACAAAAACCCAAACAGTGTGCTATTAAGCACGCCACTGTCACATCGTTAGTTTGCACGAAACATGGCCGAGGTCATTTCAAGAATGCACCCATACCAGGTAACATAAAAACAACATATTTTCCTTTTTAGTTTTGCAAACGCAAAAAAAAAAAAATTGTCCTAGAACTTTTCTGACAAAGTGAGGAATTTAATATATTTACCGCTAGTTAACTTTCCTTTTTCTGAAATTAGATTGAATCTCCCTAGGATCTAGCTTTCGTCTGATTACTAAGATACAGGTTGTAGTTGTGCGTTAATAACTAATATGATTATCTCTGTGTGGCGAGCTTGTAATACCTCAAAACGTGTAATCAGACTGATGCAGATGCCCTCTCGAAATAAGTATCTTAATAACACCAAAAGTATCGTATTTCTGAATGTTCATAATTGGCAACAAGTTCTGAATGAAATGTAAATTGAATTGGCCACTGGAGTATTTAACTTACTACTTCTCATCAAGGCTTCGAGAAAGGCTTGTTTAGTAACTAACAGATGTTGCCTGACAAAATCTGTGATCCATTTAAATGAATCTTTCATTATTATGGATTTGAAATGAACTCTGTAAGATTTATTATTTGGGCTATTATTGTGCCTCATATATACAAAATTGTCATAACCACTTCAACTAAGGTAACACGAACCACATGTTGACCTTAGCTCACCCCTACAAAAATCAGTTTTTCAGCGGATATTAGATCATGTCAGATTCAGCTTATTCGGTGAATGAAATACCGAGTTGCTATAGCCGACCGCAGGATAAAACCATTTCATAAACAGAACGGAAGCTATTTCAAAGAATCGTGTTCATAAGAGTCACTGCCAGCATTTCGTAGTGCATAACGGTTAGATTTGCCCAGATTAGTGGCACGAGGGTGCTCTGTTCTTAATAAAGTGTCTGACACCTACAAAATATTGCTGATTCACACTGATAAATAATTTCACACTATAAGACGGAACATCTTATCCGTACCATAGTCATGGGCTGATGAATAAGAATCCTTCATTATTGTCCTGTTTTTATATGGCCAACGACTGTGGGGCTGATTACCTCGTTGGTTGGGGCACTCTTGCGCTTATTAACCTTATCATGTACACTGTCACAGCAGACCACATAACGAAAGTCAATCAGTGGGTTCAAAGGTGAGAGAAAAAGGCCCTTGCAGATAACTGAGATGAAACAAACCCAATCTATAGAATTTGGCAAATATCCAAATATAATTAACAACTTTCATCAGTCTCTCTTAAAATTGGAGAGCAGGCTTCAAACATTTTTATGAAGTAAACAGAAGAACACACTCCACGTTGATCGCTTTTCACAACCTCTACTGCTAGGAAATCGTACCTATTCGCAAGTACAATCAGAATTAAAATATTTCATTATTCACTAAACAGTAGAAAATTTCTTTGATAAATAGTCTTGATAAATTTCAAGATATGCCACCTGAAATTATCATCAATGTCTGTGAGAGTAAATTTATATTCCATGCTCTTGAGTAATAACGTTACTAATAGATTTATACGTGTAACACTGATCTAGTAAAATGTGAGAAGGTTCTAGGAATGATTCTTGAAGGATGTCACCAATATCGAAGATACGATTGTAATATGACTTATATTATTTACAATTGATAATAGAAGTTGTGCAAAATACTTAGATTAAGAAAGTTCTTGCATAAGATGCAAATATAAATCCTCACATAAATTAAAATCTACGTGACTGAGTCAAAGCTATGTCCTCACTGTGATCGTGATGTAAGTGAACATCAACAGCTAATGTGTGAAAGTAATACAAAATACAAAAATAATACAAAAATATGATGTTAAATAGTGTAAAATGTTAACTCAATATATGGCCTCGCTGTGGATGTGATGTAAATGAAACGTTCATAACTATCATATCAATAGAATTATTCTAAAAAGCTGAAACTTAAGGTCACTCTCGATAACTAAAATACAGGTATGTAATTTATGTGTACTGCCTTAACTGTTTTATAAATCTCAGCACCGTTCTCATTCATGCTCTTCGCTTGCGTAGAATTGTACATACCAAAAAAAAAAAAAAGAAATAAAAAAGATTATTGTGTTTGCAACTTCTTCATGGTCGCATGAAGGACACATTAAATGTGTAAAGTCACTAGGTCGACGGAGATCATCTAGATAAAAAAGATCAAACAAATCGTAATATTCGAGACTCGAATATTTATCACACCAACGATATTATGCAAAGGATTATGAAGTGGCTTCCAGTATAGCCTAGTGATACACAAAAGATTGCCACAGGTGGCATGCGTTGTTACTTAGCTAATGGCGTAAGAAAATATTGTACATTTACAGAATTATAAGATTAAGTTTGTCTTCGTCTCTCTTTAAGGTCTGGATTTTTGTATCACTTGAGTCTCCATTTTGAACTTTTAAATTCACCTAATCCTTACAGAATACTGTTGACTAAAACTGTTAAAGCAGACACTCCTCAAAGATACATAGTGAAAGGATTTTATACATTATAAGTGTTTACAGGAGTTGAGTTTTCATTACATTTCGTGAGAAAATGATACTTGGAATTGACTACTAAGCCAAACTTCTCCCTAACGTGCATTCCAGCACACCATCCAATATTCCTGTGCTCATTAACCCCAACTGCCCTGAAATCAAAATGAATGAGAAGTCACATATTTAAATTTTATCCCCTCATCGGCCATTCTGATGTTTGAGTTAGAATACCTATTGCACCGTTTAGTAAAAAAAAAAAAATTGGACCAAATTCAATTAAGAAATCGTATGACTTCAGTCACTTTGGAGCAGTGGGTGTTGGAGAATGATAGACATTTGTGGGGTTCTGCCCACTCGTCTCATATAGCGTGCCTGAAGGATTCTGCGTTCTCAGAATGCTATACAGCAATTCAAGCAAAATTACAATAATAGTTTCCACTACAAATAAGAAGAATGACGAAACTTAACTTGTATATACAAGAAGTGGTCGCAAGCGATGGGCGACATGCGTATAAGTGTCCCTTGCTATATACAGTTGATATGGATGACACGTCACTGCTACCGTAGCACTCTCTGCTGGGCCGTGCTGATGTTGTCCGAATACTGAACGGCCAAGGTTGGCAGGAGCGGCGCTTATATTCTCCTCCTGTAGAGGCCGCTGCTGTCGTGGTGCGGTCCTAATCAGCGCACCATTGGCCGACGTCGTTTCACCGCCTTCTCTTCTCTTGCTTTCTTCAGCTCCGTTCCAGAGCTTGTGGTTACGCCAGAACAACATTGTGCAAAAGGAAACATAAAACTTCGACAATGTCCACGTTATATACCGAAAGTTCGTCCCACGGTATACTCAGTTATCAAAATTTAGACGATATCAGTATTTTTTTAAGCATGTTTTAACCTAGACGAATCTAATTAAGGTTAGTTGAAACAATTGCTGGTCTCAGCACAGCGTAGAAAGACCAATTATTTCACAAAGGTTTGGAACTAATAGACGATGCAGAACGAATGTGTTGAATGAAATACCGACTTCCTTATCCTGATGGCCAATTAAACGCAGTTTATAAACGGAAACTGCGAAACTGAACTGTAACTGAACCGGAATGGAAACAAGTAGAATTTAACAAGTAAATGAAACAACATATCACGAATCCGTTGACTTCTAATAAACTGCGATTTCTGGCGAAGACCTGGCGCAGCACCCCCAGAACGCTCTCCCGAACCGTCCGCTGCCAGCCGCTTCAACGGACACAGGAAGGCGGGCCGAGCTCACGTCTCACGGCGTCGCAGCTCGCCCCGGCCAGCCCGATGTCGTGGTTTGACTCCTGTTGCTCTCGTGTAGACCGCGAACCCACTACCCGTTTCTATACGGCGCGGATGCGCCGACGCTGAAGGCGGACCAGTCATCTTGTGTCTCAGTGTGCGACCGACTTCCCGACGGATCCAACCACCAATGACCGTTGCCCTAGCAACTCGAGCAGACTGGCGGCCTAACGCGCAGACTCAGATGCAGGAACTCAGCCGCGACCGGGCGACCACTACCTGAGTTCTGTTACTGGCGGACTGCCAAGACTCTCATTTTTTGGCTTAAAGTTTGGTCCAAACGACAGACATACTAGCACTCCGACGACAGACAGACACTCACTGCCGCACAAATGCGAACGAGAGGCAAACCAGCAACTGGTGACGCGAGACTGACCCAGGCTTTCTCGGACTGACCAACTGGCGAGTTTTTTTTTTTTTCTTTATTGTGATGTTAAACACCTTATACAAGGCAGGCTGTCAACAGCACAATACGCCGCTCTTCAGCCTTGAGTTTGACAACAAGTAGTACATAAAGGTGGCACAGAGTAGACAGTTAAAACGGTGGGCAAAAAATGTAGACACTAAAAATCGAAAAAACATGGAGCCGTTCACGCTGGACGAGAAACAGCACTAACACTGGGCGACACGGTGCACATAACATGGATGATGGCGACGGCACGTGAACGGTGGTGGCGTGACGGCGAACAACACTACACACAAACGAAGGCACACACACGAAACACTGACGGCGATGATCTCCGGCGCGCGAATGTTCACTGAGCGTGTACGAGTCCGGGAACCTGCCAAGAGAGGAGGTGGAGGAGGAGGAAGGGGAAGGGGAATGGGAGAGGGGAGAGCAGAGATGCCATGGGCAAAGGAGAGAGGGGGAGGGAGGAAGGGGGAGGGGAAGCCGGGGGAGAGGGGAGGAGGGAGGGGGGAAAGGAAAGAGAAGGGAAGGGAAGGGAGGGAAGGAGGGAGGGTGCCTAAAGGAAAGGACACAGGAGGTGGGGGGAGAGGATCAAAGTTGGTAGGAGGGGTAGATGCAGGGGAGGAGGACATCATCAGAGAGGGGGAGCTGGCGGAAGCCATCTTGGGAGAGGGTAAGGAGGGTTGAGAGATGGAGACCAGGTGGGACGTGGGAATACAGGCGCGGCAGCGGGCGGGGGTGGGAGAGGATCGGGGAGACGAGTGGGTGAGGAGGGTCGAGTTTACGGGAGATGTACAGGATCCGTATCCTTTCAAGGAAAAGGAGGAGGTGGGGGAAGGGGATGAGATCATACAGGATCCGCGTGGGGGAGGGGAGACGGATGCGATAGGCGAAGTGGAGAGCATGGCGTTCAAGGATTTGGAGGGATTTATAAAAGGGAGAGGGGGCGGAGATCCAAGCCGGATGGGCATAACAAAGGATAGGGCGGATGAGGGATTTATAGGTGTGGAGGATGGTGGAGGGGTCCAGACCCCACATACAGCCGGAGAGGAGGTTGAGGAGACTGAGTCAGGAGCGTGCCTTGGCTTGGATTGTCCGGAGGTGGGGAGTCCAGGAGAGGCGACGGTCGAGGGTGACGCCAAGGTACTTTATGGTGGGAGTGAGGGTGATAGGATGGCCATAGATGGTGATGTAGAAATCAAGGAGGCGGAAGGAAGGGGTGGTTTTGCCAACAATGATCGCCTGGGTTTTGGAGGGATTGACCTTGAGCAACCACTGGTTGCACCAAGCGGTGAACCGGTCAAGATGGGATTGGAGAAGGTATTGGGAGCGCTGCAGGGTGGGGGCAAGGGCAAGGAAGGCGGTGTCATCGGCAAACTGGAGAAGGTGGACGGGGGCTGACGGCGGCGGCATGTCCGCCGTGTACAAAAGGTACAGAAGGGGGGAGAGGACGGAGCCTTGGGGCACACCGGCAGAGGGGAAAAAGGTGTAGGAATCTGTGTTATGGATAGTGACATAGGAAGGACGGCGGGAGAGAAAGGAGCCGATCAGACGGACGTAGTTAATGGGAAGGGCGAAGGGTTGGAGCTTGAAGAGGAGACTGGAATGCGATACGCGGTCATATGCACGTTCGAGGTCCAGGGAGAGGAAGATTGCGGAGCGACGGGAATTAAGTTGTTCGGAAAGGAGATGAGTGAGGTGAAGGAGAAGGTCGTGGGAAGAGAAGGACGGCCGAAAGCCACACTGGGTAACGGGAAGGAGGCGGTGCTGGCGGAGATGCTGGTGGATGCCTCGGGTGAGGATAGATTCCACGACCTTGCTGAAGACCGAGGTAAGGCTGATGGGACGGTAGGAGGAGACGGCGGACGGCGGTTTGCCAGATTTAAGGAACATGAGGATACGGGAGGTTTTCCACAGGTCGGGGTAGTAACCGGTGGACAGGACTACATTGTAGAGCCTGGCCAGGGTGGAGAGGAAAGAGACAGGAGCTTCACGAAGGTGACTGTAGGTGACACGATCGTGGCCAGGAGCGGTGTTGCGTTTTGTGCGGAGTGTAGCAATGAGATCCTGTGTAGTGATAGGGGCATTGTGTTCCGTGTGTGCAATGTTGCCCAAGTACTGGAAACCAGGAGCGAGGGGAGGGACAGAGGTGTCAGTTCGATCGCGGATATCCGGGAAGAGGGAGTAATCGAACTGGGGATCATCGGGGATGGAAAATACATCGGAGAGGTAGGAGGCAAAGTGATTCGCCTTACTAAGGGTGTCAGGGAAAGGGTGATCATCATGGAGAAGAGGATAATAGGGGGAGGGTTTAGTTCCGGTAAGGCGACGGAAGGCCGACCAGAACTTGGATGAGTTTATTGGTAGGGTAGCATTTAAACGGGTGCATGTCTGTCGCCAGTCCCGGCGTTTCTTAGCCGCGAGCAAATTACGAATGTGTCGCTGGAGTTGCCGGTGGCGTCGTAGTGTGTCCGGGTCACGGGTGCACAGGAAGGCACGGTAGAGACGACGGGATTCACGGAGGAGGAGGACGGCCTGTGGGGGTAAGGTAGGACGGTGGGGGTGGATGGCGACAGTAGGGACGTGAGCCTCCACGGCCTCAGACAAGGTCTGCTGGAGAAAGGAAGCGGCATGGGTGACATCGTCAGGGTGGTGGTAGGTGAAGGGGTGGCTATCGACCTGGGTGGAAAGGGTATCCCGGTAGGCATTCCAGTCGGCACGGGAATAGTCATGGACATACTTAGGAGGAGGGTCATTACGAGGGTCGGGGCGGGGGCGCCAACTGGCGAGCTCATAGCGCCCCTTAAATGCACGTGAACAGGCAACCTTTCCCCTTTCCCGCCAGAGGGAGGCCCCAAAGTTGCGGTTGCCACAGCGGCGCCACCGCCAGAAACGGAGGGCGACTGCTTCACAGAACGCGCTGCGGCGCGCTCTTCAAAACAGCAATTTTTACCATGGCTCAACATCTATTTTTGTTTCACAAATGCCCGTTCCTTTAGCCAGTTATTTTGGTCTCTCTACTTACTAATTATTCCTATTGCTCTCATTTGCAGCGTTAAAGTGTCTTTCCTGTACGTATTGAAACTGCCAGTGCACACAGCAGACTTTTCGTTTAAGGAAAGTTTTAACTGTACTTTGGAACGTGTCTTTCATTTTACTCTCTAAACTGCTTCTATTATCAGCCTGCTTTCACCATCAACAGCTCGATATCCCTCAATTTAGAATTTTATGTGCACGAAAGTGGCGAATGAACCTGACTGAAGACTGTGAAGTCAACAGAAAGGCTAGCAGCCTACCTAGATCACTGGTTTCTTGCAGCTTTTGCACCTCCTCTCACTTTTTGTCTCTGTCTCTGGTTTTCCTAAGGGAAGCAGGCGACCCTTGTGCCACGCCAGGATAGAGTTCGGGTGTGCCGCCCGCAGAACTCTGGACTGCAGTCACTGCTGCCGTGGGCTGCTCACGGCTCTTGTGAGGCCCGGTGGGGTCCGCTAAGCGGCTTTGGCGGCTGCTCCTCACACGCCCCTCTGCTGTGGGCTCCTCTCACAACTAGCCACCTGCTCCACGAGCGGCGTTACACTCCGCCCAAGGTATCGAAATTCATGGGTGATGTCACGGAGAGAACTGCCGCGAAGCTCGGCACAAGCAAGGTTTACGTAGGGAGGCTGAAATAGACGACACAGTCGCTAGGGAAAACAGCGGTTCCTTTCTGAAATTATTAACGCTCCTAAAACAGTCTGCCTGTCTCTGTGTCAGAAATTATGTGTTTAAGTTTAAAAATAAAATGCTGGTTATGTGTAACACCAATATTGCTCTTTTCGTTTGAGTAAAACAATGTGCTTTCATGCATGTGTGTACCTGCTCAATGTAAACAGTTGACAAGGAAATCTGATGCAGCATTATCACAAGCAAGCCGTGACTCTGACGTCTGCTACTGAAGTCGCTGGACGAATAGTTACATCTGTTGTGCGTTATTACTGGTGCTATCTTTATACAGAGAAAGTTATGTTGGCATGTGAATATGAAAACAACACCATTTTCAAACGATTAGTTTTGAGGATACTAAAATATAGAGTTTAATTTAGCGTTTATGACATTTATATCTGTACTGTATTCTGAGTGAACAAACGAGTCAGAGAAACTGTGCAATGTATCACTGGAGAATCACTAGTAACTCGTTACCTGCAAAGTTGACCCGTTTCACGTGCCTACAAATAAAGAAATTGACTAAAAACAATGCTATCAAAACAAATCTGGCCAGAAAAGCTCACCAGGCATTCAATTCTACCGACAACACCCCTCAGTCCCTCATTAATAATAATATTGTCCTTCAGTGACTGGAACGCAAGGAACAATTACAGACTACTTAAAGCGTAACACATAGCTTTATGTTCCCCAGATGCCTTTGCGGAAAGCAGAATTTTGTTAAATGGAAGGTCATCTTCCTTCCAATGTAATACAATTTACTAATTGTATCTTTAGCCGGAGTCATACATACCAGTATTGTAGTGAGAATGAATATGGTCACGTTCTGTATAACCAGCATCCCTCATAAAAATTTTGGTTTCACTGCTTCAAACAAAATCAATATTCCAACTGACCGAGGAATCACGATTATAGAAAAGGTTACAATGAAGAAAATTCCAATAATTTACAAATATTTATTTTGATATACGAGGGTAAAGTGTGTGATGTACATGCTAAAACTGGAAGATTTTTTTTTTTTTTTTTTTTTTTTTTTTTGTAAACTCACATTTCGACACCTCCTCCAAATAAGCCCCCTAATGCATTTGTAGAACTGCCCTGCTTTTCTGCACCTTTCATTTATTTCCATTGCGTTTCCCCCCTTACTTTCAATCATGCTTCCCAGGTACTTGAAGTTCTCTACCACTTGTAGTTTTTCCCCTCCACAATTTATATCCACATTTGGCCTATTGTTCTTCCTTGTTGTGACAATTATTTCACTTTTCTTTGCAGAGAAATGCATTCCATATTGTGCTGCCGTTGCCTCCCATGCATCTAACTGCTCTTGCAGCTCCTTCTCGCAATTTCCCCATAACATCAGGTCATCGGCAAAAAGCACTGTTTTCATTTTATGATCTCCAATTGCATCTGATACTTGCTGTAGGATTTCATCCATAACAATAATAAACAATAAAGGCGAAAGTGCACTTCCCTGTCGCAGCCCATTTTCCAGCTTGAACCATGCAGTACGTTCCCTCCCCACTTTCACACAACTCTCACTTCCCTCATACATTTTTCTGACTTTTCGTGTTATCTCTTCATCTATCCCTTTTGCGTTCAGCACATCCCAGAGCTTGTCCCTACAGATACTGTCATACGCCTTCTCAATATCTAAAAAGGCCATGATTAAGTCCTTCCCGTACTCATAGTGCCTTTCTTGCAGTTGCCTTACCGCAAATATGAGGTCCGTTGTTGATCTTCCCGGTCTGAAACCGTACTGCTCCTCTTGCAGTCTACTTTCAATACTGCTTCTTATTCTCTTCTCCAGGATCTTTTCATAGATTTTTCCACAGTGGCATAGCAGGGTGATTCCTCTGTAGTTCTCACATCTCCTTTTATCCCCTTTCTTGAAGATCGGGACTATAATTCCTTTCTACCAATCCTCAGGAATTCAGTTATCCTTCCACACCACCCTCAGCACTCTGTATAGCCACTGGGTTCCTACTTCTCCTGCTGCTCGTATCATATACACTGTTACTTCGTCCCAACCTGGTGCCTTGCCCCCTTTCATCCTCTTTATGGCTTCTTCCACTTCATTCCAAGTTAGATCATCAATTTCCCCACTATTATAATCGTCTGCTGCCTTAGGCTCTCCATCGCTGTTAGTTACCCGCTTGGCGGCATTCAACAGATCTTCAAACTACTCCTTCCAAATCTTTTTGATCTCATGCATTTCCTCCACAACTCTTCCATTATTATCCATGATCCTCAGGCACTCGCTTCTGTTGTTCCTCTTATTTCTTACCATGGTGTGAAGTACTTTTTTGTTACCTTCACTGTCCTCTTCTAACATTCTTGTCCATTTTTCCATCCACTTCTTCTTCTCCGCCCCTACTATGGTCTGTGCCGCTTTCTTGCTTTCCTTATATTTTACCCTAGCTTCCTCTGTTCGGGTCGGGAACCATTCCATGAAGGCTTTGTTCTTTCGAAGTACTGCCTCTTTACATATGTTGTTCCACCATGGGGTTTCCTTACTTCTCCTCTTTGTGCTAGTTCTTCCGCACACAGTCTCAGCTGCCTCAACTAGAGCCCTCTTAAAATCTCCCCATTCTTCTTCCACTGTTCTCTGATCTTCCTTTGGCAGCTTCTTCCTGATCAGTGTCTGGTGCTGGGTCCTCCGTTCATCCTCTTTCAGCATCCATGTCTTCAACCTTTTCTCCAGTATATCTGTTGCCCTCCTATCTTTTTTCTCTCTCAGGGTGGCTACCAACAGCCGATGGTCACTGTCTAAGGCCTCAGATGGAATGACTTAACATCTGTGAGGCTGCTCATCATCTGCCTATCCACTAGTACATAGTCTACTACTGAAGTTTGGGACCAGTCTCCACTGTACCAAGTTATTTTGTAGCTACTTCTCTTCTTGTACCAGGAATTTGCGATCGCCAGCCCATTCCTCTTGCAGAATTCCAGCAACAATTTTCCTTCTCTATTTCGGTTCCCCCAGCCCTCTGGTCCCATTATCTCCTTGAATCCTTTCCTGTCTGTGCCAACATGTGCATTGAGGTCCCCTATTATAATCTGATTACCTCCATTTAGCTGCTTTTGCATGTCATCTTCAAATTCCTCCTTCTCCTTTTTGTACACCCCACCTGTGGGGCATATGCTTGGATGATTTCAATGCTTTTTCCTTTCACTCGTACTCTGGCTTTTATCATTCGATCATTGATACCTTCCACCTCCTCCTGCAGACCCTCTCTGACCACTATTGCCACTCCATTTCTTCCCCTCTCATTCCCTATCCAGTACAGTTTACGTCCTTTACTTAGTGGTTTTTCACCAACTCCTCTCCACCTAGTCCCAGCAAGTCCCAAGATGTCCAATTTCCTCCTTTCCATCATTTCTACAATTTCTTCTAACTTCCCAGTTAAAGTCCTTACGTTTAAGGTGCCCAGTCGTAAACCATCTCGTAATCCTTTTCCATTGCTTGGTCGGTTTCCTTTAAATCCGTTTCGTGATCCGAGGCATGTTCCCTTTTTAAAAGCAGTTGATTTATCCACTACTGGCTTGCTGGGCCTATCGCAGCTTCACCAGAGCCCCGTTAGCCGTCACGTTTCAGGGTTCCCATAGGGGCTTCCCAGCTACCGTAGCGGTCCTGGGGCACACGAAGTCCCCGCTGTACATCGCCCCTATAGGCAGTCCCCTACTTTGTGCCGTTGCCCATCTCCCACGACTTGGACGAGGGGTTGGACTTATGGGAGAGGAGGTGCCACAGAAATCCAAGAGAATTATATACCGAACCTACTTTGTCCCCATATTGACATACGGAAGTGAGACATGGGTAATGCACAAAAGTGACAAAAGTAGAATACAGGCTAGTGAAATGAAGTTCCAGAGGAGCAGGTTGAGTGTAACAAGACGAGACAGATTGCGAAATGTGTATGTGAGGGAAAGACTAAAGGAGGAACCAGTACATGACAGGATAGAAAAATCAAGACTGCAGTGGTATGGACACATGAAGAGAATGGATGAGGGAAGAATTTCAAAGAGGATGTTTCATCTGCAACTGGAGGGGAAGAGGCCCAGAGGAAGACCAAGAGATATATGGGTGAAGGGAGTGAAGGAATGTGTGACGAGAAGAGGAGAGAACTGGACTAAGGTGGAAGAGGGGGAATGGTGGAAAGACAGAATACGATGGAGAGGCTTGTGTTCCCGACAGACCCAGCCAGTGGCTGGAAACTGTCCAAGATGATGATGATGACATTTCGACAGAATGTTTATTTACACACAATCCCATATAACAGTGTGGTATCAGATTTACAATTCCTGGAAATTAGAAATGTACTGCTGCTGGTGAAAGTTTTAGTTTTACCAGTTGATCAGATAAAAATTCATTAGTTATGGCAGACGAATATGTAGTCTAACAGTGTACATCTCTCGCAGTTCACAATAACACAAGACTTTAGACTGCTAGTTACCTGAGCAGTATTTTCAACAGTGAATAGTTTACCAAGTTCACACAATAAATGAGAAATACAGTTACCAATTGAAAATTATTTTTACATCACTATGAACACAGTTCCCCTTTACAACAAGTAAGAGACGATTTCAGTGGAAGGATAGAGTAAAGGTAACTAACGTCTAGGATCAAAGTATCTTGTTCCTGAACAGTGACAAAAATGTACCATCAAAAACAGACTCTGTGGATTTTCTTTGACAGGCATTACCTGATCCACCAGTAGACATCAGTTTTGTCAACACAAGTGTTAGAAGTATTGCAAAAATCGTTAGGTCACTGAAAAGCAGTAACTTTTCTGGCTGTGTTTCAGCCAGAGCAAGCGTACTACAAACATGCTGACTTGAGAGGAAATGATCAGGTAAAACGTAACGTTCTACTTACAGTAGCAAAACATGGATTCTGAACATCAGCACTCGTTCGCATAAGCGAACTTTTACGGCTATAGACGTTTGATTTACTAGTGAAACCCATGTCAAATCTTTGCAAAAGTGTGTGGTCTCACAAAGAAAAAGGTCTTTAAAAGCAGTTCCACTACAACATTTTCAGGACAAAAAGAACCACTGACACATTCAATACAACTGAGACACATTGTAAGCAAATGGTGAGGCACATTCTCATACTTCAACAGTTCGTAAATGAATTTTTGGAAGACCTCTTCACCATGACGTATAACATTAAATGCAGCCTGTATTGGTTGCATCAGTGCCCCTTGATTCACAGTCGATGTCCACACATAAGGAAGGTTCTCTGAAGGTTGTGGAGAATATATTGATTTAAGACTTGTCACATGTAACTGACTTTTAAGTTCTGATAATTTTATGCACCACCCACCCAGACAAGACCTGCTAGCTGAACAGTGTCAATACTTAAGGATTTGATGGATGAGGCTCTAACTCAGTCACAGCCTCTGGCTGTTTTGATTTGGAAAAAAGTTCAAAAATGGTTCAAATGGCTCTGAGCACTATGGGACTTAACTTCTGAGGTCATGAGTCACCTAGAACTTAGAACTACTTAAACCTAACTAACTTAAGGACATCACACTGTCCATGCCCGAGGCAGGATTCAAACCAGCGACCGGAGCTGTCACGCGGTTCCAGACTGTAGCGCCTAGAACCGCTCGGCCACAGCGGCCGACTGGAAATAAGTTGACGTTGTACTCATCATGGCCGTGGTACACGTGAATACTGTGCAATGCTAATCTCCTGATTACATGTCTTAGTTTTACTGGTGTAGGACTTGGGAAAAGAAATATTCTCTATAGTCTGTGGACAGCCGTCCAGTTAGTAGATAGTCAATTTTCTGCTTGGAAGATAGTTCCTCAAACGACTCCAGAACAGTTGCAGTAGACAGCTAAGGTGCAGCTTGTATTAGTTTCCACTGCTTCTTGCTGCTGAAACTCAAAGTTGTAAACCACTTCAGCATCTGTCTCAAATGCATCATCCTATCTCCATTGTTCTTACAGTTTGATTCTGCTTTGTTTCTACTTACGATTATTTCATACCAATTATTAACGTTATTAATAAACCAGGTTGTTGCTAGAGCATCCTTTGAAAGAAGCCCTGCTAATGCAGCAAACTGTAAAGAAGAAGCTACATTACGATTCAACAAGATTCTAGCCACTGGAACTCTCATCTTTCAAATGCACTTGGATTAATCTCTGTAGCTGACAAACTTGGAACAAGTACAGGTCCAGTGAAACTGTGTTGTGACTGAGAGTATTTTCTTTTACTGTGGAGACAGCAAACAATTTCTAATGTTCTCTAAAATGTGGGGCACATCTGCAGCAAAATATAAGCTCTCGTCAGACAAGGACGGGTGCTTAATTTTACATTTCACCTGGCTACAGAGGAGGAGGAGATTAGTATTTGACGTCCTGTCGACAACCAGGTCATTAGAGACGGAGCACAAGCTCGGATTAGGGAAGGATGGGGAAGGCAATCGGCCGTGCCCTTTCACAGGAACCATCCCAGTATTTGCCTGAAGCGATTTAGGGAAATCACGGAAATCCTATATCAGGATGGCCGGACGCGGGTTTGAATTGTCGTCCTCCCGAATACGAATCCAGTTTGCTAACCTCGCTCGGTTCACCTTGCCACGAATCGAGTGAATTCCTAGAATTCCCCACATGCCAAGATTGCTAGCACACATGACATTTTGAAATACACTTCACTGTTACACCTTGGGCATACAAACATTCAATTACTTTGTTGAGAGTGGTCCAAAGTTTGTTTGGGGTTGTAGAGTTCCCAGTTAAAAAATATGCCACAATCTTCTTCCAGTGCAGTGTTAACCCTCGCACCACAAAAACTAAGGCATGGCTGGCAATCTGCGCCTCTGATGAATTGCTTAACTCTTCACTAACAAATCCTATATATCTTTTTAAACCTTTGTCATATTCAACAAATGGCCTTATGGAGATTTCATCCAATGAAAGTACACACAGTTTTCCTCGCACATCTTCAGACTCCAGGTTCTCACCTAACTAGTGAATAGTTATCACGCTGAATGCCAGGTGCAAATATGCAGGTTTCAGTCCTCCCCAGAGTCCTTGATGATGGCAATGGGTAGTTGGTGCACCTCAGATTTCCATAACTCTTTGTACTAACAACACATTTTACTTTTAGAGCAAATCTTATAGTATTGTTTGACCATTTCTAAGGGTTTGACTGAGAAGCTCCTTCCTATTACTTTTTCTGGTCTGCGCGTAAAAATTTACTAGGCTTGTCCTCCATTTCAGCCATCTTCTCTTTCATTTTCCTCAGCTGTAAAGATATAAGAATATTTAATATGGAACTACAATCAAAATATATGTAAGTGATAATTATTATAACACTTTTCTCACTAGGGAATTTTTATTAATGATGCAAGTGACTTCACTATAAAATCTGCTTTCAGTCTCTTGTTTTGCAACTGCAAGTTTGCCACAGTATCTCCATCTGTACTGCATGCTTTCTGTTTCTGTTCATGCGTTTCTTCCTCAAACTCATCAGTGGCAGGAAATGTAATTACGAAACTCCATTATTTCACAGTTAAAATATTAAAATAAAGACAAAAGTTGAAACATCCCTTTCAGTAACCATCTTACCAGCATTGTGCCTTTAAACGAACACTGGCATACATTCAGCTATGAAACCGAGTTCCCCAATCCCAACATTGCATTTGCAGCTACAGTACTGGCACAGCACTATTAGAGTGTCGGGTTCGACAATTGCTGTCTTCCGGTTTACGATTTATTCTTAATACAAAGGATTTCTCTAACCTCATTACACAGTAACAAACTGTACAAACCCATGTTGTCGGAGAACACATGCCAGTACAGTACTGAGAATCAACAGAAACTGCAGTAGGGCCCAAAGGAGAATTTTAAACAGAAATGCTTCGTATAAAATTATGTGCGTCTACAGTTTAATTCCGGGCACAATTTGCTCGCCACTACTTTGGTCCCCTCATAATCTAAAATCATTTCAAGTTACAGAAGTGATGGTAACTGATCATAGATTGGAAGGATAAACTAAAGTAAACAATTGCGTTCTGTCGGAAACATGGTTACATACGAAAACTGAAAAACTTTGATTAATATATCGCCTTCATTGACATCTGATTCATTTACGGACCTTGCATTTGGATGTTTACTTTTAGTTTGGGTGCATTTGGGACGTCAAATTTTGTTGGAATACCATTGCGTATTAGCAGTCTTCTTCCATCAGCTCTCCTTAACTCGAACTGTGAATCCTCAAAGTGAATCTTTAGAAAAATCGTAAACATACAAATTATATAGAAAAGATACAATATTTCAGGTCTGTTTCTTTTAACCGATAATTTACTTACTTCACATAACTTGGTATGTGTTGTTGGCTTCTATTTGTCTGTCCTACAGTTCCGTAACCATTTCACTCTCTGATCTTTGTCTGCAGGAAATGTGAACAATGTCACCTCTTTAGACGAATTGCTGCTGCAATTCGGTGCAGCACAGCAGCCCATCTTTTAATACACTCACTTTCTAGCGACAAACACTATACGCAATACAAAAACAATCTGCTACAGTCGAGTGACAGGCTAGACCGGAAGTGGACGCGATCGCAAAGCATCATGGTAGCGTGACCAGACCTGTCCTACATAGACCTTTGGCACAAGCATATGCTCGTTAAACAGTAAACTCACCTTCAGTTACTATCATGGAGCGCAGTTACTCCCATTACAGTAATCATTTTCGCTATCACTATCTACGCCACCTAAGGGAATTATTGTATAACAGTTTCATCGTAAAAAAATATATCTTACTGCTAGTATGCTCGTTCAATTTTTTTTGCGTGTTCGCACAACGGAATCCAATCTTCGTTGGCTACTGAATTAAATTCCTCCTCTCATAAATGTTCCACAACTGTTACGTTGCAGAGGATGTTGCTAGAAGCTACCAAAGCTTTCAGAAATTGCAAAATATTTCTATTGGATTTCAGCCCGTGTGGTAAGCAGGAAGGAGCAAAACAACGTGACTCACATTTTGTAGAAACATACCGACGGAAATACTCGACTCTTTCTCTCGGTTTTTCAAACAAGCTCGTGTTGAAAATATTTCAGCATGTCATCCGAGAATGAGGTAAGTTCAATTGTTGGCTACTGTAGTAGAATTAGACGTGGGAGATATATTTATTTTAAGGTTGTGATATAGAGTATTATCGAGAATTAGTATAAAGTTACGATCTGAATTGGGAATCACCTTTTCGGTCAGCCATTTTTGACAACTTTGTTCGTTCATGTGGTTGTGGTAATCCCCTATTGCTTGATTTGACTTCCACATGACAAGCGCATTAGGAATAAACCCATTTTCATTGGCTATATGTGTAATTATTAGGCTTTGTCCCTCGATTCGGGTTTGAGGAGACAGTGAGTTGTGTTATTATTTCATGATTTCCCATTTACGTGTGATGATAAAATGAAACTTTCATAAACGTAAACAGTGTTTTCCTTTTCCTCCATAAATTCTACACTGAAGCGCCGAATGGCCAAACGTGCATTCAAATACAGAAATATGTACGCGGGCAGAATACGGCGCCCCGGTCGGCAACGCCTACGTAAGAAAAACGTCTGGCGCAGTTGTTAGCTCGTTTAGTGCTGCTACAATAGTAGGTTTTCAAGATTTAAGTGAGTTTGAACGTGGTGTCATAGTCGGCGCACAAGCGATGCGACGCATCTCCGAGGTAGTGATAAAGTAGAGATTTTTCCGTACAATCATTTCACGAGTGTACCGTGAATATCAGCAATCCAGTAAAACATCAAACATCCAACTTCGTTGTGGCCGGAAAAATACCCTGCAAGAACGGGACCAACGGCAACTGACGACAAATCGCTCAAAGTGATAGAAGAGGAACCCTTCCGTAAATTGTAGCAGATCTCTATACTTGGCCATCAGCAAATGTCAGCGTGTGAACTATTCAACGAAACATCATGGATATGGGCTTTCGTGTATACTTGATGACTGCATGACACAAATCTTTACGCCTCGCCTGGACCCGTTAATACCGACATTGGACTGTTGATGACTGGAAACATGCTGCATGGTCGGTCGAGTCTACTTTCAGATTGTATCGAGCGGATGGACGCTTTCGGGTATGGTGTCTACCTCATGAATCCATGTACCTTGCATGTCAGCAGGAGACTGTTCAAGCTGGTGGAGGCTCTGTAATGGTGTGGGTAGTGCGCAGTTGGAGTTATATTGCACCCCTGATAGTCTACATACGATTCTGACAGGTGACACGTACGCATTCTGTCTGATCACTTGTATCCATTCATGTCCTTTGTGCATTCCGACGGAGCTGGGCAATTCCAGCAGGACAATGCGACACTCGACACGTCCACAATTGCTACAGAGCTACAGAGTGCCTCCAGCAACACTCTTCTGAGTTTTATCACTTCCGCTTGTAACATGAGCATTATTGATCATGTCTGGGATGTCTTGCAACGTGCTGTTCAGAAGAAATCTCCGTCCCCTCGAACTCTTAGAGATTTATGACAGCCCTGGAGGATTCATGATGCAAGTTGCGTCCAGCACTACTTCAGACATTATAAGAGTCAATGCCACGTGTTGTTGATTCATTTCTGCGTGCTCGCGGGGGCCCTATACGATATTAGGCAAGTGAACCAATTTCTTTGGATCTTCAGTGTACACTCCTGGAAATGGAAAAAAGAACACATTGACACCGGTGTGTCAGACCCACCATTCTTGCTCCGGACACTGCGAGAGGGCTGTACAAGCAATGATCACACGCACGGCACAGCGAACACACCAGGAACCGCGGTGTTGGCCGTCGAATAGCGCTAGCTGCGCAGCATTTGTGCACCGCCGCCGTCAGTGTCAGCCAGTTTGCCGTGGCATACGGAGCACCATCGCAGTCTTTAACACTGGTAGCATTCCGCGACAGCGTGGACGTGAACCGTATGTGCAGTTGACGGACTTTGAGCGAGGGCGTATAGTGGGCATGCGGGAGGCCGGGTGGACGTACCGCCGAATTGCTCAACACGTGGGGCGTGAGGTCTCCACAGTACATCGATGTTGTCGCCAGTGGTCGGCGGAAGGTGCACGTGCCCGTCGACCTGGGACCGGACCGCAGCGACGCACGGATGCACGCCAAGACCGTAGGATCCTACGCAGTGCCGTAGGGGACCGCACCGCCACTTCCCAGCAAATTAGGGACACTGTTGCTCCTGGGGTATCGGCGAGGACCATTCGCAACCGTCTCCATGAAGCTGGGCTACGGTCCCGCACACCGTTAGGCCGTCTTCCGCTCACGCCCCAACATCGTGCAGCCCGCCTCTAGTGGTGTCACGACAGGCGTGAATGGAGGGACGAATGGAGACGTGTCGTCTTCAGCGATGAGAGTCGCTTCTGCCTTGGTGCCAATGATGGTCGTATGCGTGTTTGGCGCCGTGCAGGTGAGCGCCACAATCAGGACTGCATACGACCGAGGCACACAGGGCCAATACCCGGCATCATGGTGTGGGGAGCGATCTCCTACACTGGCCGTACACCACTGGTGATCGTCGAGGGGACACTGAATAGTGCACGGTACATCCAAACCGTCATCGAACCTATCGTTCTACCATTCCTAGACCGGCAAGGGAACTTGCTGTTCCAACAGGACAATGCACGTCCGCATGTATCCCATGCCACCCAACGTGCTCTAGAAGGTGTAAGTCAACTACCCTGGCCAGCAAGATCTCCGGATCTGTCCCCCATTGAGCATGTTTGGGACTGGATGAAGCGTCGTCTCACGCGGTCTGCACGTCCAGCACGAACGCTGGTCCAACTGAGGCGCCAGGTGGAAATGGTATGGCAAGCCGTTCCACAGGACTACATCCAGCATCTCTACGATCGTCTCCATGGGAGAATAGCAGCCTGCATTGCTGCGAAAGGTGGATACACAATGTACTAGTGCCGACATTGTGCATGCTCTGTTGCCTGTGTCTATGTGCCTGTGGTTCTGTCAGTGTGATCATGTGATGTATCTGACCCCAGGAATGTGTCAATAAAGTTTCCCCTTCCTGGGACAAAAATGGTTCAAATGGCTCTGAGCACTATGGGACTCAACTGCTGTGGTTATCAGTCCCCTAGAACTTAGAACTACTTAAACCTAACTAACCTAAGGACATCACACACATCCATGCCCGAGGCAGGATTCGAACCTGCGACCGTAGCAGTCCCACGGTTCCGGACTGCGCGCCTAGAACCGCGAGACCACCGCGGCCGGCCCTGGGACAATGAATTCACGGTGTTCTTATTTCAATTATCGTTTGAAATATGCAATTCTTTTTTTTAGGATATTGTCTCTGTCGAACAATATGAGTATACTTCATTTTTTCTTTGATGACCACCTTACACTATTATTGCTACTTTGAAAGTCTACAGCTTCTTTCAACTTCTTTTTAATTCCTTCCACTGTAGCCACTCGTTTTTAGGTCAGATAAAACTTGTAAACAATTCTCCTAACAATGGCCTCGTCAAAACTATCACTGCTTATAACTGTTTTGCGTTTACGTTACTTACTTGCAAATGTCACACGAGGGTGCAATGATGATAATTCGTCACATATGGGATTTTTCGAGTATGCTGAAGTGGTTCATTGAAGATTAATGCTTCTTCTTGAACGTGGAGAGTCCCTGATGTCAAAACCATACTACTTAACACTAGAAAACGATTTCCTTGCCAATCTCTGTCAGATTGTATTACTCTATAGACGGTGCAAGTGTTTCTGGCTGCCTCTGCTGCTGTCACCCCTCTACTGGACTCAAACAGATGAATAGACTGAGGTGATAGAAGCCATTAGATTGCTGTGTGCACATATACAGATGGCGATAGTATGGCGTACAAGAGGTATAAATGGGCAGAGCACTGGCGGAGATGTGAAAAGGTGTGCGACGTGGTTATTGCCGCACGAATGGAATTTCTCAACTGTCTAGCTTGCAGACGTGCAGAAAATACCCAATTACAGGCATTACCTCTCACCATGGACAATGCAGAGGCCGACGCCTTTTATTTAACGGCCGAGAGCAGCGATGTTTACGTGGAGATGTCAACGCTAAAGCGAAGGAACACTGCCTGAAATAACAGCAGCAATCAATGTGGGACGTACGACGAACGTATGCGCTGGGACAGTGCGGCGAAATTTGCTGTTATCGGCACTGGGCTTCAGTTGTTCTGGGTTGGTTTGAAGAACGCTGTGGACAATTCGAGCGAATGCTTTGGCCACCCAGATCTCCCGACATGAATCCCATCGAACATTTATAGGAGTTAATCGGGAGGTCAGTTGGTCCACAAAATCCTGCACCGACAACACTTGTGTAATTGTGAGTGGCTATAGATGTAGTATTGCTCAGTTTTTCTGGAGGGGACTTCCAACGCCTTGTTTAGTCCATGCCATGTCGAATTGCTGTACTACACCGCGCAAAAGGAGGTCCGGCGCGATATTAGGAGGAACCCCATGACTTCTGCCACCTCAGTGTAACACGAAAATGTTCGGACTTCTCCACTTGGCACTCCACGTTCTAGCACACACAGCTCCGCTCACTGTATCCAAATTACAAAGTGGCACTATGTAAACTCAAACAGCAACTAAATATGACACTCGATTCATAAACTCTTAGCAACCGGAATATCATCATGCAAAACAAAAACGCTACGAACTGAACTTGTGCACTCAACTAACACACAGTAGCGGTTGCGAAGCTTTCACAGCAGTTGCTAGTTGCGACCGCTTGTGCACAAAATCCACATAGTAATATTGTCTACGTTTCCTCTGTGTTGCACCTTTACTGCAAACGTAGACATCGACGGACATTTACAATATTTTTTTACAACTCTGAGGCTTCCAAAAATGTAGTTGCTCGTCGATACACGATGCCACAATGTAACGTTTTTATCCTAAATTTTTCAGCCCTTGAACTGTCGTGTATCTCGGTGCTCAGCGGGTGGCGACGAAGAATCTATATTACTATGCGTCTCCTGGATCCGCATTTCAGAGAATCTAGGTTCAAACTTCAAACCCGCGTCTTGGCATCCTGATTTAGGTTTTCCGCGATTTCCCTAAATCATTTCAGACAAATGTCCGGATGGTTGGATTGAAATGACACGGCCGACTTCCTTCCCCATCCTTCACTAAGCCGATGGGACCGATGGCCTTGTTATTTGGTGCTCTCCCCGAAACAGAAACCAAACAACCAACCACGTATTCGTCTATGTCCGAAGTCAGAAATCACAAGAATTCCAGGTTGCGTATGTAATGACTTTCGAGGGAAAAAAAATTTGATTTTGAATGTTTCACGTAATTGTTGACATAATGCAACGATAATTTGCTTATTAAGCAGGGTAATCTTGTATAAAATTTTAACACAATAAGATACGTAACACAGACAGAAATTGCATGTTTTTGTCGAAGCAGCGTACGGTGTCCAGATACCTGGACTTTATTCATGAAGTATTTGAGAATGATAGCAATTAAAGACTTCCCGCAGACTCTGCACATAAATTCAAATCTTCAAAAAACTATTTCTCGCCGACACCCACTATTAAATGACGAAACGATTAAAGTTTATCGCGTTCAACATTTTGGCAAACTTCAGTATTTGACATGACGTTTTAATTTACTATTTTCTTGAGAACGACATTACTCTCAACACTGTTTCTATACTGTGTCCACATACCAGTGTACTTGTGAGGGTGTTATATGATAGTACACCCTATTTCTGTAAGTGACAACTGGTCCCAAATGATGTGCAGCTTGTTATTCGACGTTGCTTTCATCTGACTGACTCTAAACCTCTGTCTCGGCATTTCTAGCACAGCAATCCATAAGCTGAAGTAGAACAACATGGCAGTAACTACGAAGTACACGTGTTTCAAATTCCTAAAGTAAGAACTGAACAAATGTATCCTAGATCTTTTGTTGCATCTAAGCCACAGCCGTCTACGTGCACCTGTACTTATGTTCCGGTAGTCAGAGCCTTCTAGAATACATTTGTGTTTGCGATCCGAGTCTGCAAACCAGAAGAAGGAAAAGAGGGCTACATAACATATTCTAACGGACTTTAAAATGGCAGATGAGTGTGCAAAATTACGGCTAAACTATATTTATAAACAAACGGAATATTAAAATGTAGATAAATTACACATTTTTGTAATATAGCAAGAAGTGCTCTTTCCTACAGAACTAGACTTTTTAAAAATTTTTGGTCTTTGTTTACTATCAGGTCCCCTTGACACAGGGTCTAGCCACGAGTAGGCATAATCACAGAATGAAGAGTAAAAGGGCTTTCCTGCTCTGCAAAGCTCAAGACACAGGAGAGTACTGGTGCAGGCACGTTTCGGAGCATACCTTTCATCACAAACTATCGAACATGGACCTCTGCAGCAGATGACCCCTACGTATTCCCAAGTAGATCCAACGACACCTGCGGGTCCAGTTTGAATGGACATACGTGGATTGAGATTGTCCTCATGGTCAGTGGAATGTGTCACTTCATCGGATGAATCACGTTTATTGTTTTTATTCTTACACTCGGTCGAAGGTCATGGCTGGATACGCTGTCATCCAGGTCAATGGATGCTAGAAAAATGCTCTGCCCAGGGACGTAAGTCGCTGGGTTAGTATTATCCTCTGAGGGGACATTCATCTGAGATCTCATGAGATTTACGGTAGTAATCAAAAGCACCCAGGCAGCTGTGGACTACGTGAATATTATGTCTTTCCCATAGCGTTGCCATCTTTCAGCAGGATACCTGTCTGTATCATAAGCCAATATTCTTGTTACAGTTTCTTTAGGAGCGTCCACTCACATTGATGTAGTGGCCAACAAGTCTGTTTCCTGTGATACGGATGACAAACATATAAATGTTGTAGTCAGTGAACTCCACATATTCAGACATGGGACATAATTTATGAGAATTTTGTGCATCGACATCTGATACCACATACCCTTAGAGGACAGTCAAATTGGTGCCAACAGACAGCGAATGTAGTGCGTTCCAGTGTGGGCCAACACGCTGTTAAGACAGTGCCTGGAATGTTTTGGTTTCCAGTGTACACAATTAAGCACATTTTTTATGGACAGTGACTGAGCATCTTTCAGCAAGTTGTGGGACTGGATTTTGAAGCCCACTTTCCAACACTTTGTTTGTTCGTAACAGATATTCATGAACACCGACACAGAATTTTTTTCACACAGAGATTGCAGGTGTAATGACTCTCATAGGTTCCTTTAATGGTTGCACACTTCAGATGTATAACTTCGGTTGACGCTACCTGGAGGTAAAAATTGATTTCGGTCAAATTCGCTTGTCAAGCCACTTTATATAAGTTCCGATAATTGTACTACATCTATTGCATGACGTGATATTTTGTGTGCTTTGTAACACTGCATATGTGTATTTATTTGTTTTCAGTAGTTGCAGTTTTTTTTTCACAGACTGTAGCTTAAAAAAAAATGGTTCAAATGGTTCTGAGCACTATGGGACCTAACATCTTAGGTCATCAGTCCCCTAGAACTTAGAACTACTTAAACCTAACCAACCTAAGGACATCACACACATCCATGCCCGAGGCAGGATTCGAACCTGCGACCGTAGCAGTCGCACGGGTCCGGACTGAGCGCCTAGAACCGCGAGACCACCGCGGCCGGCGACTGTAGCTTCTATAACATAACATTCAAAAACGGCATTATGAGAAAGACTAATAAAATGTGGCATACAAAGAAATATTCTACGGTAATCCATCTACATTATCATACCAAAAACATGACTCCATGTTCATGTAATGTCACACATAGTTGGCCTTAAATGTAATAGCACATAGAAAATCTCATCAAGGGAATGAATTATGGCACACAAAATACTCTTTAAAAGAATACACATTCGTTACTTTGCTGTACAGAAAAGAACACTGTTCACTAATAGTCCGCAGCTCGTGGTCGTGCGGTAGCGTTCCCGCGCCCGGGTTCCCGGGTTCGATTCCCGGCGGGAGCTGGGACTTTCTCTGCCTCGTGATGACTGGGTGCTGTGTGATGTGCTTAGGTTAGTTAGGTTTAAGGAGTTCTACGTTCTAGGGGACTGGTGACCATAGATGTTGAGTCCCATGGTGCTCAGAGTCATTTGAACCATTTTCTGTTAACTAATATATAAAAATATCACATACACCACAGTGTAACAGCAAGTGATGTTTAGTGCTGCCACACATCCCTAACTTTGCAGTCACTTCTCTCATTGTTGAAATTATCCTCTTCATTTGTATCAGGGAGTTCCTCCATGCAACCACTTCAACTGGTAACGCCATGTCGACCCAGAAGCAAGTTGTCTCACCTGAAATCATACTTTGCGTTTCCCTGTGACCTCAGTTGAAGCATAGAAAAGATTATCATTCCGTCCAGCACTGTCCTCTTCACCACAACCATACCTCTTGTGGTAAAGCTTGGAACTCTTTAGTGATTACCTTTACACGGAACAGAATGATTTGGTTGAGCTCTGAGAGAAATTTCATAATCCAAATGCAAGTTCGTTTTGCAGAACCTTAGGAAGTTTGCAAAAACTGATTTCCTGACTCTGCACTTTCAACGAACCAAGCGGGAGTTTTAAATTCAGGTTGTAAGAGTTTTTCATCGTTAGTGTACCATGCTTTACTCTTGTCTTGTGCTTCCTGAAACCAGTACGTAAAAAATAAACATCGAAATTCGTCACATTATTGGCAATACATCTGCACTGCAGTTACCCACCAGATAACCACACACAATTTCAATCTTACGATTTCCAGGCCGAGTTGATAGGCGTGGAAAATCAAACTGCACTAAGCAAGCGTGACGATGAATGTCATTTACTGAAATTCTAAGTACATAAATCATTTTGATGGATATGAAATTCTTCACAACTGTGCAAAAAACAACCACCAGCCTTCTTGACTGTTCATTTCGCTTCTTCCTTAATCGGCGACAATCTCTGTAGTAATGCAGCATGACTCGAAATTTGATGCTGAATTTGAGTTACCACTTCCTCTTCAGACACCCTCTCAAGTTTTTTAAGAAGCCTCTTTTGTTCCTTTCATATTCAACCCTCAAATATTGAAAATTATTTTGTACCTGTTTAGTTTTCTCAGTAACTACGAAATGAAATTGATCATTACATTCCAGAGAAGGTGGAAAGCTTAGACGGTGGAATCTGGGGTGAAGTTTGCGTTCTAACTAATCCCAGGAGCATTACAACGGTTTCATGTCAGGTCTCTGGGGAACCTAGTCCATTTCTGCAACGTTGTATGCCGCAGACGATTGGTTCGAAGGTGCTGCTTGATGATAGGGTAAAATGTCATACTATAATGAACAGTCATCGTCTCCGAAATGACTCGCTACTGCCGGCCGGTGTGGCCGAGCGGTTCTAGGCTCTTCAGTCTGGAACTGCGCGACCTCTACGGGCGCAGGTTTGAATCTTGCCTCGGGCATGGATGTGTGTGATGTCCTTAGGTTAGTTTGGTTTAAGTAGTTCTAAGTTCTAGGGGACTGATGACCTCAGATGTTAAGTCTCATATTGCTCAGAGCCATTTGACCATTGCACCCTCTACTACATGTACTACTCATTACTGTAATATATGTCCACAAACTTGAGTACTTAGCGTTATCTTAATAGTAGTAACAGGAGCACACCTAACTATCAAAAGCACCCTCATACCGTACCACCATTTGCTTTGTACTCAGTTTATATCCAGAAACTATTTCACGTTCAAACTTGCTGAGTTTCCCTAATAGACTCAGTCTACAGTTAATACTTTTTCTGCTGACAATCCAGTACTCCCCAACTCGTTTCACAGATCCACCTCTTGTGACATCTAATGGTCAGTTCCGCATGACAGTGGAGTGTGCCGATACGACTGTATACTGTGAACAATAGCGCGCTGTCCCATTAAACAGTACCTACCGTGGCTTCTGACGATGTCTCGAAATGAATAATGACACTCTCTTCGGCGACATGTGTTCGTTTGATGATTCAACACTTTTCGCGACCTTCTAGCAACCTGCCTGTACTGATTGCGTGGGACTTTATTCGGTTCTCCTGACCTCTGTAAAGAAACCTCCTGATGAAAATTGCACTGGTGTAAAATGCTTTTCCTTTCCACAGGCTGCGCGCCCATTTTCAGTGGTGGAGACACTTGCGGAATACAGTGGCAACGCTTCTCTGAAGAACAGAGCAGTCAGTGGCCGTAGTTTTAACTTTACCTCGGTGTAAAACTTTGTGGGCTACATATGACTACGAGTTGTTTCAGTTATTTGCTCGGTCTCTTAACTTTCCACGTTTGCAGTACCGACAAGTTTTTCGCTGGATTTCGTTATCCAGAACTGTGGCACTCTGTGTCAGCAATCCACCTATCTACTACGCTAGTGGCGAGATGCTGGCCTCCAATTAAGATGAGTATAACAAGAAGATGTGAGCAGTCGCATGACTGGCAGTCAAGATTTTGGACAAAACCGCAAATGTTACAACAGCATTGCATAGGAGAACTCTAGGCTTCGATCAAGAGATGAGACGAATGTATCGAGAACCCGTGTGCTGGACCCGTCAGTGAATGCCCTTTCCTCTGTCTTACAGAATCCTCAGCAGCTTCACTACGAATGAGACAGTGAATTCGACCTAAGCAAAGTAGAAGGTTTCACCAGTTGTCATTTGAGATGTTCGGCGACCGTAGCGAGGCACAAGGTGTATGACAAGATCGACCTATACCACCAATGCCACAACAGGAGCAATATCTACGATTAACACCACATAGAACGCCAAGAATGTCTACAAGACAGCTTTTTGGAGAGCTTAAATTTGATGAGATGCACGTCCAGTACAGTTGTGTATTACTCACCAGACGGCGCTCGATGTGCGTCCGTTTCTTGGTGTTTCAGAGGCTGGCTCGTACGAAGAGGCACGTAGTGAATGACTACGAAAAGTGTGAATCTCGTTTCAGTTTGTAGCACAGTACTTTTGTCAAGCACAAAACGCACGTATGGAGGCCACAGCATATGTCCAGACCATTCCCCACCACAACGGAAGGGAGAGTAATAAAATTAATCCTTCAATTCATATCTCAGATTCTAACTGAGGAAAAAGAAAAAGAGAAAGATCCGAATTAACTGACGGTTGGCTGAGACGAGTCGATTAATTACTTCACAATTCATCAAACTTAAATACTGAACTGACACTACTAGATTAGTTTTCCCACGTCCACAGACATTATCGAGTTATTGTCTACATACAGTTCCATCAGTTGGAGACGCAGGACAAATTTAACATTTCACGATTAATTAATATAGGAAACGCCCCAGATGGTGAAATCGCCCCTCTCGCCGTTATTTCGAGTCGCTGTTGAAGCCACGCCGTGACGAATGCACACACGGTACTCCCGCGTTCTGAGAATTCTCTCCAGTTCAGGTCACCCAAGTTGAGAGCCGGAACTCGGCCACCTCTGACGGCCAGGACAGAAAAAACGTTTCCACCTCTCACACCTGTTCGTATGGCTACAAGGACGGAGCTGTAACGTAGCTCATTGACCGAGTCTGTAAGCAATCAGAGGTGCAGCTCCCCAGTCCATTCCGTTGCAGTGTGGCGCAACATCGCCAGCTTCAGTGTGCGGTACTTACCGACCTTTGGCGGCTAGTGATTTCCATTACCATGGAAACGGCCTAGTTTAGCCATCCGTGAACCACTCGTTATGTTTAGAGGTACTAACCACATCGAAATTACAGTACTTGGTACTCTGCTACATCTACCATTGCGCCGAGAGGCACTGGTGCTGCAGACTGACATGTAGTGTGGAAAGCTGTCTGGACCGAACGTTGTTACTGTTATCGTGTGTCCCGTTGTTTGGTTTTTCTGGTATAGCGATATCCTTTATTTCATGTCAGTGCTCTCCCAGGGCTGTGGTCTGTATGCTGAAGATGGTTTTCTTGTGTTCATTTATATACTTTCAACTTTGGCAAGTCTACTGCTTGCCCAGTGGCTGAATTCCGGGTGTCATAACGTATAGTAACTTGTACAGAGTTTCCTTCCATTTATGTGTTCATTTTTGACCATATATTTCTCTAGATTATCTCGACTTTCAGTGTCTGTAGGTTCGCTAATTCCCTTTTCGTAAATCAGTTCCTTACTAGGCGATGAAACATCTGCTGTAAGAAATAAAGTCCAACGCCTGGAACAGATGATCGACTGGTCAGCGATCTGCTACAGAACAATGTTAGTCTGTGGTTCTTCACTAATCTGCTGCAGTTACATCCACCAACACCCGAAGGCTACAGGCGTGGCGACTGTGTCAGGATCGACTAGACATCTCAGCCAACATATCTTAAGTTTGTAACGGTCGTGAGTTTCAAACGCTCAGTCCAGCTACAGTTGTTGGCCGCTCTTTACTGAGTCATAGCTTTGACAGGAAAATGACTTAATTCCCGCTGTCCTTCAGTGTTTTAATTCAGTAAGAAAGGAAATCAAGAAAACTTGGCGCTCTGTGCCGTCTCAAAACTATAATGATGGTACACAACCAATAGCAGCCGCTTCCGTTACAGACGTTGCTTAGGAAAGCTAACGAGCACAGTCAAGATACTCCCGCTGGCTGTGTGTAGTGATTTGGAATGTGAGCTGAAGTGCCCGCAGAATCCTTTGTAAAACTTACAGGTGGAAGAATTTCTCGTATCAGTACAGGCGTATCAAAGTCCACGCATGGCTTGCCACTGTTCTGGATCCACATGAAAGCTATTCGTTGGCACATGTGCACGATTCTCGACGATCTAGTGAGTTGGTCGTGGCGTTACACTTCCAGGTTCGTCAACCACAAAGGTGGCCCCCAGTTTACATCTCGTCCCTGGATCGTCGAACTGCAGCAGTGAGGAGTCACTGTTCGCCGGACAAGCCTTTACCATGCAGCCGCAGACACAGTTGAACGGCGTTCCCTCGAAGTGGGGAAACAGACACGGATACACTGTGTTCAGCTCAAAATACCAAATGGGTACAGTATATCGCATAGTTCGAAGAGATCATTTAATAGTTTGATCCACGATTGTACACGTTATTCTGCTATTGAGGTTACGCTCCAGACACCAGTAATTATGCCCGTCAGTGCCGCAGTGCAGTTACCTCCTTCCCCAGAAGAGGTATTGCAAACAAAATGTCAAACACGCTATCAAGAACGAGGAGGAAGGAATCTCACCAGAAGGAGCAACATGATCAGACAGCCCAGCATCCTACGTTTAAGGAAGGCGATTTGATTCTAGTCAGAATCATCACCGATGTGATCTCTTAGAAAAGAAAGTAGTCAAGATCTATCATCTGTATGCGCTCCCTAAGGAGTCGTATAAATAGTGGGCGACGACCGCTACGAAGTTGTCGACCCAGAAACTGGTGCCGTGAAAGGCATACATAACATTGCAAATATCAGGCTGTTCATCGTCTCTTCACGCCCATGGATTAATTTAAAACCCCACTTTAGCATTCTCGAGTGTCATTTTGTGATGATAAAGTAGTTCACTTGACTTTCATTTCCTTAGGGTTAAGGGGTGAGGTTATGACAGTTGTCCTTTGCCCTGCATATTCCTGGGGTAATGTGCTCCTACTTATAAGTTGTGATTTGCGTAACTGTGTGCCTTAGGAAAAGGCTTGGGATTTACTGAAAGAGTGACAACCGGAAGTATAGAGCACATGTCTGGCAATGGGGATAGCAGACAAGGGTAGCAATAAAGTGGATTTAGATCTCCTTGGGGCATGTGGAAAAGGGAAAGCGATTGCCGTGCGTGACAGGCATGACATGAGCAATCATGAACAACTCCCCTACTAATATTTACTGGACACAGGTAAGGTTTGAGAATCTACCTACAACGCCAAGTCATTCACAAGAGTGTCGAGAAGTCGGACTGAACCACCTCCGCCTCCCATACACATACAGAGGCCTCAATCTAGAATGAAGGCTTTCTTTTTTTTTTTTTTTTTTTTGGGTCATCAGTCTTCTGACTGGTTTGATGCGGCCCTCCACGAATTCCTCTCCTGTGCCAACCTCTTCATCTCAGAGTAGCACTTGCAACCTACGGGCCACACAGCATGGTACTACACTACATTACAGTACTTTGTATTAAAACCAAGCTAGATTACTTGTTTGGACAGTTACCCCATGCGGCACTGAGATACAACTCAGGGTTCACAGGGGCTGTGCTGCTGTGCCACCAAAGGTGAGCAGATTTGTAGTTCTACATCTACATACATACTCCGCAATCCACCATACGGTGCGTGGCGGAGGGTACCTCGTATCACGACTATCATCTTCTCTCCCTGTTCCACTCCCGAACAGAACGAGGGAAAAATGACTGCCTATATGCCTCTGTACGAGCCCTAATCTCTCTTATCTTATCTTTGTGGTCTTTCCGCGAAATGTAAGTTGGTGGCAGTAAAATTGTATTGCAGTCAACCTCAAATGCTGGTTCTCTAAATTTTCTCAGTAGCGATTCACGAAAAGAACGCCTCCTTTCCTCTAGAGACTCCCACCCGAGTTCCTGAAGCATTTCCGTAACACTCGCGTGATGGTCAAACCTACCAGTAACAAATCTAGCAGCCCGCCTCTGAATTGCTTCTATATCATCCCTCAATCCGACCTGATAGGGATCCCAAACGCTCGAGCAGTCCTCAAGAATACGTCGTATTAGTGTTTTATAAGCGGTCTCCTTTACAGATGAACCACATCTTCCCAAAATTGTACCAATGAACCGAAGACGACTATCCGCCTTCCCCACAACTGCCATTACATGCTTTTCCCACTTCATATCGCTCTGCAATGTTGCGCCCAAATATTTAATCGACGTGACTGTGTCAAGCGCTACACTACTAATGGAGTATTCAGACATTACAGGCTTCTTTTTCCTATTCATCTGCATTAATTTACATTTATCTATATTTAGAGTTAGCTGCCATTCTTTACACCGATCGAAAATCCTGTCCAAGTCATCTTGTATCCTCCTACAGTCACTCAACGACGACACCTTCCCGTACACCACAGCATCGTCAGCAAACAATCGCACATTGCTATCCATCCTATCCAAAAGATCATTTATGTAGATAGAAAACAACAGCGAACCAACCACACTTCCCTGGGGCACTCCAGATGATACCCTCACCTCCGATGAACACTCACTATCGAGGACAACGTACTGGGTTCTATTACTTAAGAAGTCTTTGAGCGACTCACACACTTGGGAACCAATCCGATATGCTCGTACCTTAGTTAGGAGTCTGCAATGGGGCACCGAGTCAAACGCTTTCCTGAAGTCAAGGAAAATGGCATCCGTCTGATACCCTTCATCCATGGTTCTCAAGATATCATGTGTAAAAAGGGCGAGTTGCGTTTCGCAGGAGCGATGCTTTCAATGGCCGTGCTGATGCATGGACAGCAACGTCTCTGTCTCAAGGAAATTCATTATATTCGAACTGAGAATATGTTCGAGAATCCTGCAACAAAACGATGTTAAGGATATTGGTCTGTAATTTTGAGGATCCGTCCTTCTACCCTTCTTATATACAGGCGTCACCTGCGCTTTTTTCCAGTCGCTCGGGACTTTACGTTTGGCAAGAGATTCGCGATAAACGCGAGTTAAGTAAGGAGCCAATGCAGTAGAGTACTCTCTGTAAAACCGAATTGGAATCCCATCAAGACCTGTCGATTTATTTATTTTCAACCCATTCGGTTGCTTCACAACCCCAGGGATGTCTATCACTAGGTTCCCACACGGGAATCTGTACGAGACTCAAAGGGCGGTATATTTGTACGATTCTCCTGCGTGAAAGATTCCTCAAATGTTAAATTTAAAATTTCAGCTCTTGTTTTGCTGTCTTCGGTTGCCAGGTCCGCCTGATCAGTGAGTGACTGGATGGAAGCCTTCGACCCGCTTACCGATTTTACATAAGACCAGAATTTCCTTGGGTTTTCAGCAAGATCTTTTGCTAAGGTATGACGGTGGTAGTGGTTGTACGCTTCGCGCATCGCTCTTTTTGCAGCAGCACTAATCTCTACATGTTTTGTCTTTCCTCATTCTCCCGATCTTTCTTGTACCGCGAGTGCAACTGCCTTTGCTTACTGAGCACTCTCCGAATTGCGCTGTTAAACCACGGTGGGTCTTTTCGTCCGTAACCCACTTTTTCGGCACATACTTGTCTAATGCATGATTTACAATGTGTTTAAAATTTGCCCATAATTCTCCCACGTCCATCGTACCAGACGTAGATGAAGTCGATTCATTTACTAAGTGGCTGTTAGGGTCCCAGGAAATCCTTCCTTGTCCTCATCGAGGCTCGTCTCCTCACTGCTTCTGGAAGGTTGTCGTCGGTGGATATTTTGCCGTGTTGTGTGTCGTTTCCATGATACGTGGCCTCGTCTTCGCTGCCTCTCTGCTATGTAGGCTTGAAGATCATAAACTGATGTTTTAACCTTAAGTGAATTCCGCTGATGCCACAGTTCCTCATTCCTTATTATGTTACAGACTACAGTATTCCCAAAGCGTTCCTTTCGTTGTATGTAACATGTAGGCTGATGGCACTTTCTGAGACGATGTGGTCAGGGTGCCGATTGCTCCAGGTTAACAAGTGTAATCAGTAAGCAGTTAGGTATGGACCATGTCCCTACAGCTATTTCTACCCTGCCCAGATTTCATGTCATTTCCTATCAGTGCATGACATCACTTTCTTATTCGATGTTGCTCATATGTCCAGTATCTCTTTTAGCTTATCATGTTCGCCATTTGTCAGCCAAAATAGTGGACCTGCCTTTCTTAAGCTTAGGTCTAGAGATAGCATGCCTATTATCACTGCAGCGCCTCGGACGGTGTTGATCTGTTCGGAACTGTCAAGTGCAGGAGTACGCTTCCCTGTGCTCGCCGTAGAGTCTGGGCTGTCCTAACCTTTGTGGCTCTGTGAACCCAAACTATCGATATGTGGCCCACAATAGCGATTACGATTGCACTGCGGTACGTTTTTTGTGGTCGCAGTGACAGCGGAAAACTGCTTCGGCCAATTGCTGCTACTTCATTGAGGATTTTAATGCCTCTCTGGCAGAAGGTTATTATATGTCCGTGAAATAATTGCGCTTCGTCGACGTTGGTATCAAGATAAACGGCTGCTTGTGATTTACACCGGGTATGGGAAGGCAATTTTCTCCGTGGCTCTACATCTTTATTGGTTATCCAGTTAAAAGCGTTTTGCCATTTCTTTATTACTCTCAACTTTTGGGTACAGGTATAATTTCTGATGTGGAACGTACCTGCACCTTTCGCCCTGGTACATTCCTTTTCCCTTATTATGAAACGTCTTTATTCATTCAGTTACTCCGTTCTCATCCTTTTCATCTGGAACGTTTACGCTGTCTTCTTTCCTTCTCTCTTTCTTTCTCATTTTCCCCGTACTTTTCATGCACTGCACTGATACAGAAAGGGGCGCGGAAACCTACCATCTGTAGAACTTTTGTGTTACCTCACGTTTCGAATTTAAAGAACTTCAGTCGTATGTGTACAAGCCATTTTCAATGAGGGTATTTCACAGGGAGCTCTGCTATTTAGTACTTCATACGCCCAACCTGTCCAGTTGACTTAATGTAGAAACAACTGTAAGCATTGCTCCTTCGTTAATTCGTTAACACGTTGAACGTATCGTCATTGTGTACTGCCGTTCACTCTTCTTAACACGACATTTACCCCTCACCATCAGGTAATTTTGACCATCACGCCATTCAGTGTCGGTTGTTTTCTCCAAAATCAGAAATAAATTTCAATACACTGAACGAACTATAGATCCTCGCGTTGCTTTAATGCATAAATTTACAAATTTGATGGCGAATGTCTCTTCCAGTCATATTTCGTGCTCATTTTCGCCAGAATATCACAATATGAAAATGTTTCGATCTGATCACAATAAAATAAACCGAGACCGGTTCTAGCTAAACTAACTGAGAAAAATGTAGGTTTTGCTGAATGTCTCTATTACCCATTTATTTTGTTGTTCTGGGCGAACTTTAAATTAGATTCCGGATTTCCGGTGATGAAGAAATAAATTTTTTTGTTTTCTTCTTTTCATATGAGGGTTGTTGTATTGAATAACAGACAGATACAAACAAATCGCGTATGGTTAGAATGTTTTCTACAGTCACAGACGATGGGAACTCTTCAGGATTGTTCCCAGGCGAGGCTCACAACAATGAAACATCGTGGGACGTGGTGCGTGCGTTGCCTAGCATTTGTCTGCCTGGTGAACATAAGCTTTTGGGGTGCGTTTCGCTGATTGTAGAAAAAGAATCTGCTGAAAAGTGAAGTGAGTTGCACATCTGTGCTAGAAGGAGCTAAACTCGTCGCCGAAAAAGGTTGATTACTGAAGACAGGCAGATATCAGAGGAAACCATGAAGCCAGTGGAGGTAAGTGACCAATAACTGTTTACACTGAGCCATCATCAACGTCTAAGGAGAAACCCCGACTGTGTGCAACAACCAAAAACCCGCTACTGTTGAATGCTATTATCTCATACGTCCTAATCAGAATAATATAGAGTTTCGTATGTGGCACTCACAGTCTCCATCGTGAATCGCCTATCCCTGTACATAGAAATCTATACTCCGCAAGCCACTTTACGGCGTGTGGCCGAGAGTGCTTGTGAATTCCCACCCTTCCTGTTGTATTCGCGAGAGGTGATTTATAAGATCGCGTAATAATTTGCGACCGTAACGTCTCTAAACACTCAGGGTTTCACATTTTTATGATTTCACGGAAGCTGGAAGCGAGAAAATAATATCCTGCTCTATCCTCTTCGGAAGTCACACTCTCCCAATTTCAACAGCAGCTTCTCCGCGGTGCACAACTACTCTTGTAGCCTCTCCCACTGGAGTTGAGCATTTCCATAACGGTCTCGCACTTGCTAAATAACCCCGTGACGACACATATCCATCTCCACTGGATCTCCTGCAACTCTTCTATTACTCCAAGATGATAAAGGGTGTAGAGTAATCAGCAGTACTGAAGCATTGGTCGAGCAAGGTTTTTTGTAAGTAGCTGTTTTCGTGGATGAACTGCATTTCCTCAAGACTCTTCTAGTGAGTCTCAGCTTAGCATCTGGTTTTCCTACAATTATTTGTACACCATCATTCGGCTTCATGCCACTTCTGCGTGTTTTATCGTTGTTTCAGTTTCCATTGATATATCACCAGGGAAATACAGAAGCGTCCGATCTTACCCGTCGGCTTTGACCCATGACGTCACAAATACCGCGGAAACGACCATAAACAACAATTCCAATATGGCGGATATAAAAACATCGAATACGTATTGTAAACACTGAAATACACAAGTTTCACAAAAAGCCTAATGACTGTAACGGGACAAGCGTGGGAAATTGGGGGTTTTTGGGTGGGGAGAAACTAAATATGTCGTTATGCGGTGGGGGGAGTCTGCAGTGCCCCCCCATCCCCCCACAGGCTTCATTAGTGTCAAATCAATATTTTCGAATCATAGGCGGCCGCTGCCGCGGCCGCATTCCAAAAAAAAAACTCCCAACCTAACCTCAAGTGGGCTACGCTACAGATCAATATGTTCATCAAATTGCTTCATATTACGTATACATGTTCTTTAAACAAGAGTACATCAAACCATGTATTAGGTTTTCCGCGCCGTAATGACGTCACACACCACAACACGCTTACGTCACGGGTCAAAGCCGACGAGTAAGATCGGACCTTTCTTTTGACCCCACCAGTACCGTACTCGAACAATAATGGACTTCTTCACCAATCTATAGACAGTGTGTTATAATGAGAAGAATTTAAACGGTACAACCTGTTCCTGTGCCACTAATTGATGCACTGCAGAAATTTATCCATGTTACTTATAGTCTTTTGGCATTTCAACCTTCCTACAGACGATGGATGCATCTCCGTGTATTCCCAAAGAACTTTCTACGTTACCTACAAAGCTGATCAAGATCTTTGTTTTCAGAAGACTCCTTTTTAACTTTTTTCTTGCAAAAGGTTCATAATGCATAAATATAAAAAATATTCCACTATTCTCTGACAGATTGTCTTGGCATTACAGTGATATCATTATATCTATCTATCTGACGATCCTTCTCGAAAACGGGAGTGGCCTGCATCCAATACGTTGACATCCTCAGTTGCTCAGGCGACCTACGATAAAGAGTTACTTGAAGGGCCACAAGTTCTTATAGTAATGTCTACAGAATATTCCAGCATTTTATCAGGTCCCGATGTGTTTCATCTGTTGAGCGATTTTAGTTGATTTTCTTTTTCGTGATAACTTGTCTCAAACTACCACCTCGGCGTTTGTCAAGTGACTGAAAGGAGGTACCCTATTGCGATCATCTGTGGTGGAAGTTTTTCTGAAAATCGAATTCATCTGTTTGGTTTTCTCCTAATTATCTACCATTTCGGTGCCAATATGGTCACCCGAAAGACCGAATAAAACATTCCGATTATTTAAGGCGATCTTCAGGGGACTGCTAACTCTGCAAAGGATTAACACTTAAGGGAGTCGCGGTATGGCCCGTTTGGTCTCTATAAAACTGTTGATGTGAGCAACGTATATTGCTTGCGCTAATTCACGTGAATCTAATAACACGAGTCCACAGAGTAGATACAGTACCCGTTAATAAGAAGTTGCTTAATTTTAGCTCTATATCACCGTCTCTGGTGTGTTCGTGTTTCTTCCAAGCGTAATGAGTCTACGTCCGGTAAAATGGTTCATCAGTAATTCTCCGACCTACCGCCGTCAAAGATAAGTCTTTTGCAGTATGTGCTTCGCAACTAGGTTGCCTTTCATCCGTTGTCAACCAAATTAAACTTTTTGACAACAAGGACTGTCTGAATGCGATCCCTTAATTCCTTAATCACACGTAATCCGAATGTAGCACTGTGGTAGCAAAATCAGCATCCCAATTAAGAATTTTTGTTTCATTAAGTAAAGCCTGCATGTCCAATCACCAGAAATAAATTGTGTTAACCCCACAAGAAGATGGGTTTGAATAGAAAATAAAAGATATTGCAGCTATAAATCATTACCACTCTTTCCTCACAAAATCAGAATTTTGTTTTCCACTGCTGAAGCATTGCGAAGAAACTACGTTCGTATAGCAACTTATGATCAGCATAGCAATAACATTGTTGTTTACTGAAAGTGATTCGAAATATTTCATACAGGTTGACATGCTCAGAAAAATGTGATAAATGTCATTTTTAGCTGTTGGGAAGTTGAGGTCCAGTACCTTGCACGTCGGTACGATGTCGCGTCGGCAACACATAAGAATTTTCGTTCCTGTCACAGCATTTTATAGCTAAGTACTGTCAGTAAGAAGAGAATTCAGGTTTTGTAAATGTTATTTGCATGTTCCTGAAATCTCGATATTTAGTCTTTTATTCGGACACAACGGTATATCAGTCACAGAAAACGTTTATATGGAATATAATTAGTTAAACGCCTCTAAGTGTGTTGTGAATATTAATTAAAAGATCTACTATCATAAAAAAACGTGTGGCGATGCCACCGTATTTTATCATCTTGCTACAGCTGCGTTTTGTGCTGAGGTGTGCATTGACAACGCAACGACTCATAGTAAACGCAACTAGCAGTTATTTTCCGAATCCCAAATGTTTGTCCACTATGTATTGGTCGTTGATACATTTACTGAAATTTATGACTAATGCAGTGAAGGTAATTGTTTAGCGTTGTCGATAATAGAATAGCTTCACTACTTAGGGAGACATCACAGACTCAAAAAAAAAAAAAATTCTAAATGGATGTTACCTGTGAACCATCTATTGTGTGGGAAGAAATATTGAGTGAATTTCTTGAGTTCCAGGTACAAATTTGGAAGATGGAGTCTTAATTACTAGGAGTCAAACTATTGACTAACGATAATAAAATTTGCCAACAGATCAAAAGGATGTCTCGAGCTATGTTGGAACTTCAGCTTATGCCGTGGATCACAGTATCACAATATAGCTGACAGGAAAACATGGGTTTGGGAACAGCTTAACGTGCGGATAAGACAAAGATGTGCCACCATAAGGATCATTTATTCTCAGGAGTACCAACTGGCATCTGCCTGAAGTGACTTACGGAAACGAGGTAAATTTCAGCTGAGATCGCTGCAGAGTTCGAAACATAGGAAACTCCAGTGCATTAACCTCTCCGCCAACGTGTGCTGCTCTTCCGACTCGTCCACATTCAAAATATACGTCGTAGCTGATTAAGATTGATGAGGGCTATTCCATTATTAAGGTCTGCTGGGTTGTGAATTCTAAATAACAGAGAAAATCCGATGAAATCTTGCACAGATGTCTCCGGCAGTGTCCCAGATATGCCCGTCAATAGCGTCTTGTCACTCTTTTCAGTTCTAAGAGAACGGAGATCAAGTAAAAATGCACAGAAGATAGTGTTCCCCGCCAAGAACAAATGGCTGCCCAGGGATTTTGCCATATTAGATGCAACTCACGTAACGTAACTGTTAGGCATTTCCATGACACTTCTGGATACACACTGCAGCGGCAATGAAGATGCTCCTGCAGCGTTTTCGCTGAAAATTGTTTGATTACCTGCCCTACAGCCAGAAATGGCTCCCTCTGGGTGTGATCTCTGCTCACATGAACCGCTCTCCATGTGGAAGATTTGGTTTCACATGGAACAGAGACGAGCATTGCGACACCTGCAACAAATCGGCGCCTTGTGTCAGCTGTCACAGATCATCCACCATGCAGTCCCGACTAGACAAGACTGCAGACCAGCCTATAGAATTCTCGGAAAGCGCAGGGAACTGCCTTCTAAGGCGGCGGTAGTGCAAGTGTTGTACAAGGGTGCGACATTTGTCTAACGCTGATCGGCGACTATGTAGAGAAGTAGGTGGATGGTGCGGCCAAGTTTTGCGACCCGAGCAATGTGGAGCAATGGTTAGCATACTTGACTCGTGGTGGCGAGGAAGACGATTAAAGAGCGCGTTCGGCTATCCGGATTTATGGATTTCCGTGGTTTGTAGCTAACAAATATACACGTATCAGGTACAGACACATTATACCAAACACAACTCAGGAGAGAATGAGAAGCATCCACATGGACAATATCACCTTTATGTAATCACTGATAAACACAAATTTCATTTAGTCATGTTTTTACCTCATGTAAATCAAAAAATGTTCTGAATCCTCCTGAATATTGAACTTGGAAATCGTGAATGAAAATTTTATGTCGGTGGTCAGTGTTTTTTCTGGGACCAAAAAGACTGAAATACTAAATTACAAAAATTCTTGATATTCACCAAATATTAGGACACATAGTATATATTTTACATCAGTACTCACACAAGTTTTTCATCCTGGTAATGACTTATTTCCGCGGATTAGTTTGCTGACCTTTACTTATAAACTGCCGACTGATATATAAATGTGCAAGTACCACAGAATATTAATTAATTATTATATGCGAAGAAAAGATAAGAAAATTTTACGTACGAGGGGCCCTCAAATAGTAAGTTAGTGATAGGCCAAGTAACTTGCAAATTACTCGGTTGACTTTTCAGCTTCGCAGACGGAAGTTGAAATACGCTGGCGCTACAGTGCTCTGAGTTTTAGCGTGTAACATGTCTGTGTGCATCTTAACTATGTCGTTGCGTGAGAAATAGAATCTCAAAAAACAGAAAATACGAATTCGGAGAGTTCGTCTACACATGGAACACAGACGATGGCTGTGACATCTGCAACAATCCGTCGGTTGTGTTCAGTGTCATGGATCATCGCCCGTACATTCCCGACTAGATCTCGCCTGTTTTCCATCTGTTTCAAAAACTTAAAGATTACCTTCGACGTCTTCACTTCAATAGTAATGAAAGGGTGCAAGCAGAGGTGATGTAGGCATGAAGAATAAAGGTGTAGAATGCTGTCTTACACTTCAAACTGACACAGATACATGAGACAGTTTAGCAACATAGTTACCAAATCTCTGTAAATAGGCCTCGGAGCCTTCTATCAGTCCTTCACTTACTCGACGACAGAAAACCGCTCGTTGGTCACGGAGCCTTTCCAGAACTGCTAAGTGTTTGTCTTCATCGCGGATAAACCGCGACTTCTTTGAATCAATTCCTCGATTCTCTGGACATTGTCGTCTGCGACCCAAGTCGATATCGACGGCCTTCCTTTCCTATCAGCGTCATACAAGGCTGTTCATTATTGATTAAATTGATAACACCGTTTCAATACAGCGGGGCGCGTCATTGCATTTTGTACACACACAGCCAGAATTTACGGTTAGTTTCTGTGCAATTGAGATGTTTTGCCCACAAGAATCGGACTGTCTCGCGCAACTCAACTTAGTAGCAGCTTTCCAGTCGCCGTTCCATTTCACTCTGAAACTGTGACGCAGTTACTATCCGTACCGCAGTGTAGCTGTGTCTGCAGGAGTCTCAAGGATTGTCTCTCTTCTCATAACGTGCCAGTCCAGTTGCGCAGTGATCTTAGCGTGGGACAACGTGTGTTACTCTCTGGAGTCGCTGCGTATATGGCGCATTTTCTGCTATTTTTATGGTATTGCAATAAGCAGTTCGTTTTTTCTGAGAGACAAATGTATTTAGTGCGCTGCATAACGTGAAACACTTACAGCCGGGCAACAACCATCTGAACCAAATTCTCCGTGTTGTATTCAGTACCTCAGGTGGACACGGCACATGGCATGGAGCATCTTTACTGTCAGTGTTGGCTCAGGGTTTGGTGTTCTAGAGCATTTCCTCATTCGAAATGCATCGCTTTTGTCATCACATTCCACCTCTTCTTCCTCACTCTCTTTTGCGCCTTGTATTCTCTATTGTGAATGTGAATGTGTATGTCGTTGCCGGATGTGTACAAAGTGCTGAATGTCTTAAGGCTTTTTAAATAAAGCGTACGTTATTAACATTCTACACCTTTATTCTTTATGCCTACTGTGGTGTCACCGCCAGACACCACACTTGGTAGGTGGTAGCCTTTAAATCGGCCGCGGTCCGTTAGTATACGTCGGACCCGCGTGTCGCCACTATCAGTGATTGCAGACCGTGCGCAGCCACAGTGCAAGTATAGTCTAGACACACTCCCTACCACTGGCCCCAGTTGTACAGCCGACCTTGCTAGCGATGCTTCACTGACTACTTACTCTCTCATTTGCAGAGACGATAGTTTAGCATAGCCTTCAGCTGCGTCATTTGCTACGACCTAGCAAGGCGCCATATTCAGTTACTATGTCTGCTGAACAGATAATACTGTGAATCATGTACCGTCAAGTGCGACGTTCATCATAATGGATTAAATTTAAGTATGAAACTAATTACGTCCGCTTTCCGAATTCTAATTCCTTGTCCCAGACCTCACGCCAGTATAGTCCTTCCATCCTCACGCCAGCCTGCGTGAGCTAAAACGCGTGCTATTTCGGCCTCCTCTCGTAACACGGTGTTGGCTCCTCTGCCAACCCAACACCTACATCACCTCTGCTTGCACCCTTTCATTACTATTGAACCGAAGTCCTCGATGGTAATCTTTAAGTTTTTGAAACAGATGGAAAACAGATGAGACCTATTTGGGACTGTACGGGGGATGATCCATGACACTGAACACAACCGACGGATTGTTGCAGATGTCGCAGCCCTCGTCTGTGTTCCATGTGTAGACGAACCCTCCGAATTGGTATTTTCTGCCTTTTGAGATTCTGTTTCTCACGCAACGACATAATTTCGATGCACACAGACATGTTACACTCTAGCACCAGCGTATTTCATCTTCCGTATGCGAAGCTGAAAAGTCAACCGAACAATTTGCATGACACTAATACCTCAACCGATCTTGTGAACAGAATAAAAAATTTGGAGGCATTGCTTTTCATCACGCTATCGTACATCGAAAAAGTTTATCATTACATTGTTTTCAGCAAATAAACGATCTCTTATTATATAGCGGAATATATACACATATACAACCTGAGATTACCTTTCTTTAATCAAACCGCGCCAACAGTGCGATAAACAGCTTTCTTCAGTCAGATGCTGAAACTTACTGGGAGATTCCAGGAACGGAACCAAGTGTTGAACAGAAAACATATGGTGCAAAGTACAACCTACAATCAGGCACAACAAGTTCAGTTTATTATTTGGATACAGTTACCAGCCTCCTCCTCTTCTGAAATTTTCGAAACCTGCTGGAGCTTCTAATAGGTGCTTTTATTGGAGTGTAGTATTGACTTCTATAGTACACTAAAAGGCCCCAATCCTCTGCCCATTCTTCCTTGGAAAGTTTCGTCTTCCGCAACCTGAATTCTTACGATGGTAAATGACATTAATTACAGGGTGAGAAACACCGGCCTTGTTCGTCACCTATTCGTCCTAGTCATTCTAAACTAACACCAAGTGTCCTCGATTCCATGGAAAGGAGATTCATGCACCTCTTCGCTTATTTGCAGTACCCGAATATTCATTTTACTGATCCATGGACATTGCTGAACACATTCGTATACACATTTGGATTGTTACGCTACAGAACGTTCTGGAGCACCGCGGGACGACCAGATCTGAGAGTCTCTCGAATCGCTATAGCTTCTGCTGTAGAAAATGAGAAATGTGGTGGAAGACGAAATTGCTTGGAATATTTCAGTTTCTGAACAAGAAATACACGTCGTACTGCTGAAATCTCTTGCAAGCACAAGCCATTAGTATAAACATGAACAATGTTCGTCGAATACGACAGTTGAGCTGTAGTAGAGAATTTTGAGGTTTACAAACATATGTAGTAATGGAGTACGAAATGGGCCTATGCAGATATGAGATTGAATTCAACCGTAGGTGTTACACACCGGATCTAATGTTTTAACTAGTCAGCAATTAAGACGCTACATTTCCGATTTGGATCTTATGTGCGGAAGAACTTATCTTACATCCCGTAGGAGGGTGATTGAGCTACTGTCGGACTGCTGTCCCTCTAGACCAATAAATATTCTCGCCGAGTACTTAGTCGTCATGCACAAAATCTAACGAATTCTCTCTGGTCTGAATTCCAGTTACGATTTCTGAGTTTCCTTGTTGTACTCCACACATCAGATATCTTAATATCTCTATTCATCGTTTCACAATATTTTATCCAGATAAGACGTTTTTAGTTCTTTTTTGCAAACCGTTAGTTTCGCATCCGTCTTCTAGCAGTGCAGATTGTCTGCTGAAGATAAGGAGAGCTTATATTGCTTAAATGCTACTCCACGTTGCTCAGTAATTGTGAGGATTCCGTATCCCATGTCACAGAGCTGTTAATCTATAATGAAGTAACATGTCTTTTTTGGGATAGAGAGATCTGTCACATTTAACACATTGAACAATGTGTAGTTGGATACGTGCTGTGGATCCTTTTCTGGCACAACAAATGGTTCAAATGGCTCTGAGCACTATGGGACTCAACTGCTGAGGTTATTAGTCCCCTAGAACTTAGAACTAGTTAAACCTAACTAACCTAAGGACATCACAAACATCCATGCCCGAAGCAGGATTCGAACCTGCGACCGTAGCGGTCTTGCGGTTCCAGACTGCAGCGCATAGAACCGCTCGGCCACCATGGCCGGCCAAGTTGGGATCAAAATAGAAGAACTTGGCAGTCGACGACAGATTTTTTCTTTAAGTGCTATGCTCTTCTATATTGTATACCCAACAGGAGCATCGTCTTAGTGTCACTGTCCCACAGTGCAGGCTCAAAATATGAACATTTTACAATATGTCTTGCTGTGGCAAACGGACACAATCCTTTGGTGTTTTTTGCGTTTGATATGATGTATGGTATGTCTTAAGAGACTTGTGGAGGCACCATTAATTTATGGGCGGTTCTCAGAAAACACCCAAAACTTTTTTCATGTATTCTTTCTACCAAAACCGAGCCGCGGATTCCAAGACGGATTTTAATAGCATATGACTGGAGTTCCTACGATATACTCCTACAATACCGAGCCCAGATAACCTTGAAAGTTGTTTTCATATTTTTATCCGTTTCCGTGAGACGAAGGTCGAAAGTTACCCTACTTGAACAAGTAAGATATGCATGTGTAACGGGGTGTGAGGCGTAATAGTAGTTTATACGGCGGAGATTCAAGCGTTTCTACTGGTAATGTATTTGTCGAAGTTGATCGTATTCTTGCAAGGCAAAGTCGCTGGCAACCGAAATGTACTGCTTCAAGTTTATGAGGTGCACCTTTGGTAACCATAATCTATGACTGAGCGGAGGAAGCCCTAGGGTACGCTCAAGAGAATGGTGGGCTCCACACCCTACCAAGTTACATCTACAGATATCGTAATGCTGTTTCCTGATTACAATAGATATGTGATCATCCCATCTGAAGCGCGTTCCAAACACCACAGGCTACAGTTACCTGTGGGAAGGAGACACTATGTAATAAAATGGATGAATTACACCGTCGCAACCATCTCCGGTTGAAGAGATCTATCGAACATTTCTGAGTTGAAATTGTTAGGGCGTTGACATTGTAATAGCGTGTTAATGCGTAAACGACTCTGTCTAATGCCATGCAAAGATATTCAAGATCATGCTGTACAGGATTCAAGACGCTGAATTGGCTTCAAGACAGTGGTGTATAGGAGAAAGGTATAAATCATCTGCAACCCGGAGAATTTCAGTGCCGGGTGATATGATGTTGTCCGTGGTCCGTATCAGGTGTGTAGTTTTAAAACATATAAGGGCTGGGCATGGAGCACTGAGGCAGTCTTCTCTAGGTTGTACGAGCAATTTGTTCTGCAGTCACAGCACTGTGTCTTAGGAAGGTTTGAATACCAAACAAAAACGTCTCTGGAATACACATATCCCTTAATTTTTGTAGTAGAAGTGAATTTTAAACATCGTCGTGAGCACTTTTACGTCGATAAACGCTAATGCAAAAATGTTGCCTAGTGTTGAACGTTCGAAAAATTTCAAATTGTATAATACGAAGAACGCATAGTTCCCGTTGCCCTTCGGAAACCCCACCCGGTTTTCTGAAAGCAAATACTTCTATCGCAGCTACCACTCTGAGTGTGTCTTAATAAACTATATAAGGGTCCATCCGGCTCAAGACGACGTTGTACTTCCGGCCTTTGCTTTAGGTCACGGAGCTGGAATAATTATTTGAACTGTTCAGTGAGGAGAAGAGTGTCATCCAAATACCCTTCAAAGTTCGTAGAAATTTTGTCAATGCACTATTTGGCGAATTACACAGCGAAGGATGGTGAACATGATCCACTACAAGGACAGAGTTCGCCGAGGGCTGCAGCATTTTCTTCAGCTCTTTTAGCTGAAAAGGTGATCACAGGATATGGCCAGATTCTACGGCTACTGGTGGAATAACGGGACTGCAGTCGTAAGACAAACATTTGGTCCGGGCTCCATTTGCGATTTCTGAGTTTTCATACTGTATTCAACACATCGGACAGCTTAATAACACTATTCAACGTTTCACAATAATTATTTGTTTCAGATGTTCCTGACTTTTTTTTTATTTTTACAACCTGTTAGTTGTAGCATCGGTCTTCCAGCATTGCAGGTTGTCTTTTTAAGATATGGAGATCTTATGTTACTTACGTGCTAACCAACGCTACGCAATCATTAGTGAAGATTCCGTATTCGATGATATCATAGGGGTGTTAGCATGTAACGAAGAAGCGTAATACGTTGTGAGCCGAAAACGTAGTTTATGAAGTGGCATAGCACCGATGAACAAGCTGTAAAGTGTCTTCACTAACATCAGAAGAGTTCTGGGAAGCCCACGTTGTAGTACTGAAGCACAGGGAAAGTTTTGTGCGCGTTAAATCCTCTGTGAGGTGTAAAATTAGTCGCGCAATATTTCAGTTTCATATAAGTAATGTATCAAAATTTTACTGACCCATAAAAGTCTCTCCATAAGAGTGACTTGCCCTACTGTGGCTGGCAAAAGTGGTGAAGTAGCAGAAAAATGCTCCTACCGGAGGACGAAAACGGCGAACACGCTGTTGTTCAAAGGACTCTGGCAGAAAAGTGGAGTACCAGCTGCCCCATGTTGCTTTCCTCAGCACATTTAAAAAATTTCCCAAAAATTTTGGCGTGCAGGCAAATTCGCGCGCTTTTTTATGCAGAGAGAGAATGTTAAAACAGCAGAGGAAAAGACACAGATATACTGGAAGATAGTAAAAGATGGTTGTGGCATAGAAAGATCGAAGGAGACATAAGGATTGCGAGAGAAAGAGAGTGTACAGTGGCATAGTTTCGTAGTTGACAGTGGTAGGAAATGAGTGAAGGAGACTGTGCTAGTGATACAGGAGTAAAGGGAAGGTGCAGTTGAAAGGGAATGACAGCCAGTGATAAAGAGAGACAGTGTCTACGACAGTGACATCGAGGACGAGAGAGGTAGCGACAGTGAGAAGGCGGCGGCAGTTTGAAGGGGTGAATGAAATAGCAGTAAGAGAGACCAAGATGGAGACAATGGCAGTGAGGGGATGGAGTAGTAGTAGGGGTGCGGGTTGCAGGGAGGGGAGTTTGTCGGAATGAGAGATGAGTTGCTGGTTAAACAGAGTGCGAATATGTTCGCGTGCAAAAACATTTGGGAAAATTTTAAAGGCGCTGAGGGAACTATAATGAGGCAGCTGCTAGACCATACTTCAGTCAGAGTCATTTCAAAAAGGAGAATATTCGAATTTTGTGCTCCGATAGGAGCTTTTTCTCTGAAACGAATTTACCTATCTTGCGATGTTAGCGTTCAGATCCCCACAGAGCACCAGAGGTTGTTCAACTTGTACCAACAGTGCATTCCACTCCACTTCGCTTACATTGCTTTACGGGGAGAAACATTCCGATAACAGGGTAAATGATACAAAATGTAATTATATCTGTGCTTCTGGTATCTACAGTCTTATAGTACGGGAACTGATCTGTGCTTCCGAAAAAGTATTTTCTTCGCACAGCAGGACAGGGACACTGCCTTTCCACTCTGGCCTGCTCGACCTGATAATAAAGAACTCTCTTGAAATGATACGTCTGCCTTGTGCCAAAAAGGTTTCGAAAACGCAAGCTGCAGATATAATTGGATACGAAATCTCTCGGAAGACTTTCTTGATTTTCTTTGGCTGACAGAAGGCTACACTGAACGACCCCGAAATCCGTGATAGGTGATAGCACATACAATTACATTTCTTAAATCTCTCATGTGTAGCTCTACTTTGGTGGGGAAGAGTACTACGGTTGTTAATGTGATGCTGCTGGTGTTATGCGTGTACTGATAGTGGCTGCCATTCTTCGTGAACGTCGTGAAGGTTACTTGCGTGCCTGCTTCATGACATGTCGTTCTTTCCTGGGATAGAGGAGGCAGGGGGATAGTCTGTGAGTTTCCAGCACTCTTCATGTGATATTTTGTAGTTTTAGGATATTTGTCAAACAAATTGAGGAAAGGATCAAGTCCATGTGAGAGGTAGTCCACAAAAAATTCGTAACTTACTGACTGCTCTGCAGCAAGAGTTTGAGGCGGTGTCATTTTGCTGTCTGAATACATAAACTCTGAATCACACGTATTCTAATGTTCTTTTGTCTTCGCAGGTGCTTTACAGCATTTTGTGCTGTCTGTGTCTTCCCTGCAGGAAGAAGACACGTGATTTGGGGCAGAAATCAAAGAAAGCACGTTCGACGGAAGTCTATGATTACAGAAATGTGGACATGGAGAAGGTAAGCACTGAGCAAGTCTAAGGTGTATGAAAAATTCCACAATGAAGACAACGACCAGTTACATTACAGTTAATATAGTCACTGATACAGCACCATACAGAATCTCACTGTATCAGCTTCTGGACTCGGCTAAATTCTCTCAACTACTCGTCATAAACAAGCCATCGCCAAACGACAGCTCCTCCTACAGTGCACACTGACCCCACCGTTTTATAAGTGCATTTTCAGCGACAGTGAAATAAGTGTGGATCGAGCCACGTAACCCAATTGCAGCCACACGTCTTCGTATCCATCACCCCCGTAACACTAGCCGCTCACTTTCCTATGAACTTCGGATCAGCGTAATAGCTATACCTGCTTACAAAAGGACTCGTTATAACTGGTGACAATGGAAACAACACTAATGGTTGGAATTAAGCTAGTAAACTGAACTGAAGAAAACATTTCGGCTATACACGTAGCTGTAGATGTAGGAAGTATGCAGCAGACCTCAGCAGTTACGGTGGCTAGGACAGTTGCAAAGTCTAAGAGAAAGAAGAAGGTTCTGCTGTTAGGTAGTTCTCATGGTAGAGGTGTAGGCCAGCAGTTGCAGGAAGTTTTGGGGAGTGAGTACCAGGTCACCAGCATTGTGAAGCCTAATGCAGGATTGGCTCAGGTGACTTTTAACATAGGGGGGTTATGTAGGGATTTTACTAAAGAGGATCAGGTAGTGATTGTGGGTGGGGCTGGTAATAGTATTGATAGGGATGGGGAGTATGACATAGATGGTGACCTGGAAAAGATAGCCACTCAGACTGGCAACACGAATGTGCATTTCGTGGAACTGTTTCAGCGTCACGATCGGCCTCATCTTAATACAGCCATCAGGCGTAATAACATGAGACTTGGGGGTGCGCTGATGACGGAAGGCATGAGTCACATTTCAGTGGTGTCGGTGGAGTCTATCGGCAGGACGGGTTTCACTAGACATGGCCTACACCTCAACAGGTATGGGAAGGGGAGGTTGGCAAAACTTATAGGTGACAGCATAGGTGGGGGTGGTGGGATCACTCATGGGAAAATTCCGGTAGTTGTGGGTGTTAGAGCTGTACCTTTTTTAGATTGAAGTCAGCTGATAGGTATTCCTGCTTAAGGGAAGTCTCTCTAACAAAGAAACCACTTTCTACAAAGCTTGGGTATCCGATTAATGAGGGAATTAGTATATTTCATCAAAATATACAAGGTATTAGAGATAAAGTTAGTGAACTGCTTATAGATGTTGACTCTGAAATTATTGGTATATCTGAACACTTCTTAAATAAGGAGATAATTCAGAGGCTTCCTTTACCAGGATACAGGTTGGCTGGCAGCTTTTCTAGGAGCTCTTTGCGGTGTGGGGGAGTAGCCATGTATGTGAAAAACGGTATCCCATTTGAGTCAATTGATGTTTCAAAGTACTGCACTGAAAAGGTGTTTGAATGTTGTGCAGGTGTGGTTAAATTTAGTGGAGCTAAACTTCTTACTGTTGTTATTTATAGATCCCCAGACTCCGATTTCACAACATTTTTGCTAAAGCTAGAGGAGGTTCTTGGTTCACTTTATAGGAAATACAAAAAGTTAGTTATATGTGGTGACTTCAATATTAATTGTATAAGTGATTGTGCAAGGAAAAGGATGCTGGTGGACCTCCTTAATTCATATAATCTTATGCAAACCATATTCTTTCCAACGAGAGTGCAAGGGAACAATAGAACAACCATAGACAATATTTTTGTTCATTCGTCATTATTAGAAGGGCATTCTGTTAGCAAAAAGGTGAATGGCCTTTCAGATCATGATGCACAAATTTTAAGTCTAAAAGATTTTTGTGCTGCAACACATGCTAAATATAGTTACCAACTTTTTAGGAAAGCTGATCCTGTTGCTGTAGAGACTTTTTTAAACCTTATCAAGGAACAAGAGTGGCAAGATGTTTATAGTGCTGATACAGTAGACGATAAATATAATGCTTTCCTCAAGACTTTTCTCGTGCTCTTTGAAAGTTGCTTTCCGTTAGAACGTTCAAAACAGGGTACTAGCACAAACAGGCAGCCTGGGTGGCTGACTAAAGGGATAAGAATATCTTGTAGAACAAAGTGGCAATTATATCAAAACGTTAGAAACAGTCACAATCTAAATGCAGCAGCCCATTACAAACAGTATTGTAAGGTGCTTAAAAATGTTATTAGGAAGGCAAAAAGTATGTGGTATGCAGATAGAATAGCTAAGTCTCAGGATAAAATTAAAACCATATGGTCAGTCGTAAAGGAAGTGGCTGGTCTGCAGAGACAGGTCGAGAATATAGAATCAGTGCGTAGTGGGGATGTCCGTGTTACTGATAAGTCGCATATATGTACAGTACTTAATAATCACTTTCTGAATATAGCAGGTGAACTAAATAGAAACCTAGCCCCAACAGGGAATCATATAGCACTCTTAGAAAAAAGTGTTCCGAGACTGTTACCTGAAATGCTCCTCCATGATACTGACAAGAGGGAGATTGAGTTAATAATTAAATCACTAAAGACCAAGAACTCTCATGGATATGACGGGGTATCTAGCAGAATACTGAAGTATTGTTCCTCGTATGTTAGCTCAGTACTTAGCCATATCTGTAACTTTTCCTTTAGGAGTGGTCGGTTTCCTGATCGACTAAAGTACTCGGTAGTGAAGCCACTTTATAAAAAGGGAGACAGGGATAATGTTGACAATTATAGACCTATTTCTATGCCATCGGTGTTTGCTAAAGTTATCGAGAAGGTTGTATATACAAGGTTACTGCAGCATTTAAATTCACATAATTTGCTGTCAAATGTACAGTTTGGTTTTAGAAATGGCTTAACAACTGAAAATGCTATAGTCTCTTTTCTCTGTGAGGTTTTGGAAGGATTAATTAAAAGGTTGCGAACGTTAGGTGTTTTCTTTGATTTAACGAAGGCTTTTGACTGTGTTGACCACAAAATATTACTGCAGAAGTTGGAACATTATGGAGTAAGGGGAGTAGCTTACAATTGGTTCGCCTCCTACTTTAAGAACAGAAAGCAGAAGGTAATCCTCCGCAATATTGAGAGTGGTAATGATGTTCAGTCCCAATGGGGCACTGTTAAATGGGGCGTTCCCCAAGGGTCGGTGCTGGGGCCACTGCTGTTTCTTATTTATATAAATGATATGCCTTCTAGTATTAAAGGTGATTCAAAAATATTTCTGTTTGCTGATGACACCACCTTGGTAGTGAAGGATCTTGTGTGTAATATTGAAACATTATCAAATAATGTAGTTCATGATATAAGTTCGTGGCTTGTGGAAAATAATTTGATGCTAAATCACAGTAAGACTCAGTTTTTACAGTTTCTAACTCACAATTCAACAAGAACTGACATTTTAATCAGACAGAATGGGCATGTTATAAGCGAGACGGAACAGTTCAAGTTCCTAGGCGTATGGATAGATAGTAAGCTGTTGTGGAAAGCCCATGTTCAGGATCTTGTTCAGAAACTAAATGCCGCTTTATTTACCATTAGAACAGTATCTGAAATAAGTGACATTTCAACACGAAAAGTAGTCTACTTCGCATATTTTCATACGCTAATGTCATATGGTATTATTTTCTGGGGTAATTCTTCTGATTCAAAAAGGGTATTTTTGGCTCAGAAACGGGCTGTTCGAGCTATGTGTGGTGTAAGTTCGAAAACCTCTTGTCGACCCCTATTCAATAGTCTGGGAATTTTGACATTGCCCTCACAGTATGTATTTTCTTTAATGTCGTTTGTTGTTAGCAATATTAGCTTATTCCCAAGAGTTAGCAGCTTTCACTCAGTTAATACTAGGCAGAAATCAAATCTGCATGTGGAATGCACTTCCTTGACTCTTGTGCAGAAAGGAGTGCAGTATTCTGCTGCATCCATTTTCAATAAGCTACCACAAGAACTCAAAAACCTTAGCAGTAGCCCTAACACTTTTAAGTCTAAACTGAAGAGTTTCCTCATGGCTCACTCCTTCTATTCTGTCGAGGAGCTCCTGGAAGAGCTAAAAAATTAAGCAAATTCCAGTGTTACATTCTTGATTTTCTTTATTTAAACTAACGACTTGTCGCCTGAATATGTTTCTTATGTTTAATTTCATTCTGTTTCTACAATCGTGTTATAATTTCATGTATTGACTCGTTCCATGACCATGGAGACTTCTCCTAAATGTGGTCCCACGGAACAATAAATAAATAAATAAATAAATAAATAAATCCCGGACCGACCAAAACTTCCATATGTCACATATTGCCCATATTTTCTATGTTCGCATTTTGTTGTGCATGCGGAGGGAGAGACTAATTATTACAACCATCACACAGTCTGTCTTTATACGATGTCTGTATATTACATTACAATTTCATTCAGTCAAGCATGCAGTCATTAACGGTTTGAGAAAAGAAGACCGCGTACTTACGTTCTTCCTACTAGGAGGCAATTACTATACATAATGTGGTAATCAGTCGCAACGCTGCGGACAGCAATATCCTGTCTTTAGTAAATAGTAAAGTGAAGTACGCATGAAGGCAACCGAAAATTACATTCAGTCGATATTGTTACAGATTTGTGGGTCAAACCGTAAAAACATGCTTGGTATGATTAAACATCGTTCCTTTTGAGAATATTCAGGAGTAGCAATTGATGAATGGATCAAATATTTAGGAAAACTTTATTTCTTTTAATGGATAACTTCATTTCCATTTGTGGATGTAACCCAGCCATGTCACACAATCGCAGACTACGCGGTATTAAAATAGGTGCACAGTAGATTGTAAAACGTCTACAGTTATTTACGTCATCAATACTCTTCCCAGCTTGCTACTGCGAGGAATGTCACATGTTTCCCATTTCTGACATCATGAACTTAACCATAGCTATATGACAGAGCATTATTTTCATGACGCCATCAATAAGGATATGCGTTTAGTGTACACAGATGGTTCAAATGGCTCTGAGAACTATGGGACTCAACATCTGAGGTCATCAGTCCCCTAGAACATAGAACTACTTAAACCTATCTAACTTAAGGACATCATACACATCCATGCCCGAGGCAGGATTCGAACCTGCGACCATCGCGATCGCGCGGTTCCAGACTGAAGCGCCTAGAACCGCTCGGCCACTCTGGCCGTCTGTACACAGATGTGTGTTCCTTAAATGATATTTGATGTAGCAGGCTTATTCTGAACCAGAGAGGCTTTTAGTCTTTATGTTCTAAACGAATTTTCAAATTCGTCTCATTCGTTAGTAGCATAGAGATCACAGTGGGACGATGGCAGCTGAATGAATTTGCCTTCTGCGGGCACGCGCTCCATCGACTATACTGACCAAGTACGACACACGACCTGTCCTCACAAGTGTACTTCCACCAGTGCCTCATTTCCCGACTTCCAAACTTCACAGAAAGGCAAAGGTGTCGTACTCGAGTTCCAGTCCGGATTATTCCGGCCTTCATATTTCACTACGTGTGTACTGTATATATCTACCCACATTTGCTTCACATATTCTAAACCTTCATTGTACGTACAATTTTTCTCCTTTAAAGCGCCAGGTTAACTATTACAGGATGCCTTAGCAGTAGCCATATTACCGTGCCACAGTTTTGTCTAGTGTTTTCCATTACAAACCTCACGTTTTCATTCTAGTAGCTTTTAGTTCTCTGCCTTATTTGATGTCTTAATTTATAACCGCCATCTGTAGCACCATACTTCACATCTCTTAAACGGTACAGTTATGGACTGCATATGTTGTATAAAATCTGTTTCAGTATTGTAAGTCAAGTGTTTAGAATGTTCGCATCTGTTAGAAAAATATGCAACCCACTCTTCCAGGTTTATGGTCGCTTGAAAAAGAGGAGGGTGTCACAAGTGCCTTCTGTGTTTGAGATATTTCCCTGCCAATGGACCCCAGAATCAGCCAGTCGCATCAGGAATGGAGATAATAGTGTGGACTGTACGCTGAAGGGCGGCTATGCAGAGGTAAGTCAATATCAGTACAGCCGTGTGAAGTAAACTCGAAGAAAGGGTAAGAAAGAACGAGAGCGAAGAATGACCAAATAAAGTATCAAATTGTATGCTTTGCAGAATCTGTTACTCTGCCGGATAACTTTCATCTGTACATGAAGGACTAAATAAGAATTGCATTTGATTACAATCCAATATTAGTTTCGTGCAGTGGTTACAAGAACCTAAGGTAATTCTAAGGTGCAAAGGAGCAATAGTACTTGTGCACTAAGCTTCGTCTGTAAAACTGTCAGGGCTTCGGAATGTATCACTCGTGTCACACGCAATAGTGTTTTTGCGCACTCCACCTTCACCAAATAAGAAACAAAGGTTAACAGTGACTTAGTGCACCAAAATCTGGCAACATCTGGCGCTTACCAAGAGCTCATGCAGGAGAAAGTTTAGAAACTTGAAGAATAGTTGATAAGAAAATAAATAACCGGAACAGAGAACACAGACGTGTTAGAGAGGGTATTAGAGCGTGGGGATTCTTAAACAAAAGGTAACAGTGCTGTCGTAGAGACCCACTATAATGTTCCAGAATCGAAATTCGAGGTTGTTTAGGCAGTGTCAAGGAACACAAAACATAAATTCAAATAACGATGGTAAGAATAAGCTAAGAAAAACTAGTGTGATCACAAAGATAATTATAAACATTAATTAACATTTTCGTTAGTGAGCACTCTCACTTGCAACTCCCTGCGTATTTAATTGTGTACTGGCACTTCAAATTTATTTGATGTTGTGTCATACGTTAACTGTTTGTTGATGCCTTAGCACTAGTAGCAACAAACTACACATAATTTACTAAGTGTGCTCCATAACCATCTTCCTCTGTCTTTTCCCCTTGTATCTCTTAGTTCTCTACCTTATTCGAAATCTTAACTTTCAGCACACATCAATAGCACCGTACCAAAATTCTTTTAAAACTACAATTATAGGCTACTTATTGAATATATAGTCTGTTTAATTATTACAGTTAAGATATCTAAACCTTTATATCTGCTGTATACATGACGTCTTGTCTAAATTAGTGATGGTAAAAATAAAACTCCCCCAGGTTCGTATATTTGGGCGCTTCAAGGTGATAAATGTTGCCGAAGAAATTCCTCCGTCTGTTTCCCACGATTTCAAACTTCCTGTAGAACCTCGCAACCGCCGGAAGAGACGAGAGAAGAAACAGGAGAAGCCCATTGATGTAAGTCAATATTATTACTACCATGATAAATAAGCAGGAGGGAACGGCCAGACAGCGTGAGAGGGAAGAATGCACTGATAGTATTTCAGATGGTATGCACTGCGGAATCCGCCACTCTGCCAGGTAATACACTGAAAAGCCAAAGAAATTGGTACACCTGCCTGATATCATGTAGGGCCCCTGCAAAGCACCCAGAGTACCGCAACACAACGTGGCACGGACTCGAGTCACGACTGACGCAGTGTTGGAGGGAACTGACAGCATGAATCCTGCAGGCATGTATATAAATCCGTAAGAGTTCGAGGGGATGGATATCTCTGCTGAACAAGACATTGTAAGTCTCAATAATGTTCATGTCTGTCTCCAGCTGCACACGCCTCACACCATTACTGAGCCTCCACCAGTCCCCTGATGACATGCAGGGTCCATGGATTCATGAGGTTGTCACCATACCCGTACACGTCCAACCGCCCAATACAGTTTAAATATAGAGACTCGTCCTTCCTGGAAATATGTTTCCACTCATCAACAGTCCAATGTCGGTGTTGACGCGCCCAGGCGAGCCTTAAAGCTTTCTGTAGTGCACTCACGAAGGATATACAAGGGGCCTTCGGCTCCGAAAGCCCATATCGATGATGTTTCGTTGAACCGTTCGCACTCTGACACTTGTTGATGGCTCAGCATTGAAATCTTCATTAATTTGCGGAGAGGTTGCTCTACTGTCACGTTGCACGATTCTCTTCAGTCGTTGTTGTTCTCGTTCTTGCAGGATGTTTTCCCGGCCACATCCATGTCTGGGATTTGATATTTTACCGGACTTCTGATATTCACGGTACACTCATGAAACGATCGTACCAGAAAAAAAAAAAAGATGCCATGTCCCATCACTCGTTTGCCGGATATAACATCACATTCAAACTAAGTTAAACCTTCATAACCTGCCGTTGTAGCAGCAGTAACCAATCTAATAACTGCGCCAGACAGTTATTGTCTTATACAGGCGTTGCGGACCCCATCGGTGTATTCTGCCTGTTTACATGTCTCTGTATTTCAAAACTCATGCCTATAGCACTTTCTTTGGTGCTTCAGTGTATTATTGGGAATCGCTCAAGCTCCATACGTGCTTTCAGAGCATGAGAGACCGCAGCTGACTCTCAGATTTACCAGAAGAGCAGAGAGAGACATTCACTCTACTATAGACCAATAATATTATCCTCAACTTGTTACAAGTCCCTAAGGTAAAACTAAGGTTGCATGCAAGAATAAAAATTTTGAAAGGAATGCTAGGCTATGAAACTGAAGAAGAAGGAAGATGAAGAACAATATACATAGGGAGACATGGCTCTAGTATAATTGGTGTAAATTTATCAAAGAATACGATATTAATATGTTCGGAGGAATTATGCATCATCTTATAATATAGCAGGACAGTGTGAAAGGAGTATGAATTTAAAATATGTAAAAAACAATATATCGAGACACTGATAAACATATAGTAAATAACTCTACATGAAGTATTGTTAATCAGGCGCAGTATTTCAATCTGGCGAAAGATACAGAGTAGCAATATCAAAATATATTTATATTTTCGTTAGTAATCTTCCTTTTTTAAATCTACCGGCACAGTTACTGTAAGATCGCAAGTAGTAACTACCAAAAACCATCGAAGACGTTACATATCATACGGTTATAAAAGGATGCGTCCTGTTTTTAGATCATCATAGTCTTTCTTGGTTTCACTCTTTTGCATGGTCTAATCATTTTACGTCATGACACGCCCTATCCCACTGTATACGCGATGGTCTGATTCTTTTTTTCTAACGTGCCCATATCTTCGCAATTTTAACATACATCAAAAACACTGTGTTTCACGTTTATTACAGCCTACAGTGAAGCCTTAGTTATTTAATATTTAATCCATTTATGAATGCTGTGACAGACGTCGAAAGATTTCTGTCCTTTAGACACATGCTATTCTAGCTCAGTCACTAATGATAAACCTCCCACAGGTCAATTTTACTTGGAACTTCGGTGAGGAAGAGATGGCTGAAGAGATTCCACGTTTTGAGGGCGAAACTTCCGAACTGAGTGCTCAACCTGAAATTTTACCGCAGAAACCAGAGTTGCTCGATGCTCCGCAGGAGTTCCGTACTGAGGTAAGTCAGTAGCATTACTACCATGAATAGTTAGTAGGAAGAAATGGCCTGACAGGGTTACAGCGGAGAAAATCCAATTACACGTATGACTGCATGCATTGCAGAATCACCCTCTCTGCGAAATTTGTTTATTTATTTGGAATGTCTCACGCTCCAGACATTCCTACATGACAGTAAAATGCAGTCGAAAATCAAGTTTACATGAAGGACTGTACAAACGATTGATTTTATTATAATTCAGTAATACTAAAGTCCATTGGTTACAAGCTGTTAAGGTAAACTTCAGATCGAACTCAATACTACTGTTGAGATACAGTAAGCTTCAGTTGTAAAATTTCCATGAGTTCGGAATGCCACTAGCGTGACCCATGTCGGTCTAAAAGGAGTTGGGATGCACCGATTATAGACGACAGCCTTGTAGAGTCGCAGCTGGTAGAGCTCTACTGCTGGCCAGACTTTCATCTGTCCATCGGTGTCGTAAGCTCGAGGCAAACGTGTAGGATTAGAAGCTGGTTTTCAGTTTGCGACGATCGCGTTATACACGCAGTGCGATTTGGAATTGTGGGCCGAGCGAGATTGAAATCGGTTGCCTCATTATTAACGCAACTACGACGAGGATAGTGTTGAGCGATTTATGGAAACGTGGAGTACATAAATCCGCGTGGCAAAAGTGAAATTATCACAAAACATACTTCTTGCGGAAATAAATCCTTGTTTACCTTGTGTCTTTAAGAAAGATATAATACTTTACTGAAGCAAACGACCGTATCAAAGCTGGACTGTTCTGATTCTTGCCACTAAGCTTAAGTTGACCAGTGGCTGCCAGTAGATGCGTCCTCAGCCATTTTGTGGGAGAAACAGACGAGGTCGGCTACAGGCCTCACTGTACTGTAAATATAGACCGCAGTTGCACAACTTGTCTCATCAACACACACTAAACAGAGGTATCATTGCGAAGACGTATCAATAGTAAAGGGAAAAGCTACGATGCAGTTCTGTAATTGTGTGACATTAGGCAGACCTATTAGTTGAAATGATGTCTCGGATCCGACATCCAGATGTCAGGGGATTTGAAACCAAGAGCTGGAAATAAATGACTATGAACGCCACTAATTAACATGTTGCTTGGCAGTAGGGGATAGATAAAGAAGACAGAAGGAATCACAACATCTCAATGATTGTAGCCGACTAGATGGTGGACTTATGGAATATTCTATAACATCCACAAAGGCGCTCTACTGGGACTCTTATCTACCTTCTAACATAGTTCACACCTAATTGCTCCAGCTAAACTTTAGTGGCGTCTGTTTTGTCTTATTGTGATACTGCCAACGGTTATTCTAATGCTGAAGCTCACGTGATCTTTTAATTACGTTCTTGATGAAAACTATCTGGATAAGTAGACTGTAAGAGTACAAAAATTGTAAGAGCATACGAGCAGTTGGCAGACACCACATGGAATCAACGGCACAAGCCGTAAGGAAAGGCGAATGAAGGGTGGCCGAGACATATTCGGTACAGGTTCTGACAGACGTACCACGAGAACTGAAACAGTGCCATCCCATCTGTTCGTCCACACCGGTATCTATCGGATTTGATGCCGAAGTTATAGATAATTACTGTAGTATTACGACGTCTTTGTTGAATAGCAATTCATAAAAACTAATATGACAAGAATTTTCATTTGTACAGTCAGTAGTCGGCTGCCTTCGAGGCTACATTATTTAAATGAAACAGTGTTTTGGATCACCTTCCGTCACAGGCTGAGCAACATCTTATGAGGCAAACTCTATATCTACATATATGCTCCGCTCGCCACCATGCGGTGTGTGGCGGAGGGCACTACTCGCGCTATAGTCATATTTACCCCCCACCATCACACGTACACACACTTTTCCACTCGCGAATCGCACGAGGGAAAATCGACTGTCTGAACGCCTCAGTACGAGCCGTAAATTCCCTTATCTTTGAATGGTGATCATTGCGGAATTTGAAAGTTGGTCGTAATAATATGTGCTCTACATCCTCGGCGAAGATAGGATTTTTGGAATTTAGTGAGCAGCCCCTTCCCTTTAGCTCGTCGTCTATCTGCAAGTGTTTCCCACTTCAAACGTCATAACCATGTAATCAGAAGACAACGAATGTGCGAAATACGACTTACATAGTAGTATTTACCAAAAGACTGCGCTTCTTAGTCACAAAAGAGGATTACCTCTGACCAATTTTTACTTCAGGTACTTAATCAGAGTAAATGAATAATTTAGTAGGAAATGGAAATTTGTGCAAACTGTGTTACGGGTTCCGCTGGTCCTGTTATAAAACATAGTCAAGATGCATCGAATGGAAAAGAACACATGTTCTTTCACCCATCATCCTCTCCCATACCTAGACAAAGTTTTCTAATGACCTCGTCAACGATGGTACGTTACGTCTCAATCAGCATACTCCCGTCATTGCGGCTGCCACTGCACGTACTTTCTACATGTTATGTTGCCTCGCCACAGCTGTGCTGTTAGGGATACGTCGGATAATATCTTTTTGTAATTTACTACTGTGTGGTTGATGGTGTTGCACTGGTTATCTGAAATCCTAAGGAAGTCTAATACTTTATTGAATGACACGAGCTGGGACAGATTCTATACGGCTAAAAACGCTCCTCACACTTATTAGCTGGGATGATTTGACCGAAGAGTGTGACGCACATAAATGCACGAAAAATAGTTCCACGTGATAACACAGTAATAATTCTAGATATAAAAGTGTTACCACTGCATGAATACAAATGTGTGATACGTAACGAAACAGAAAACATTAATGAGAAATATATTACTCAACAAGACGATTACTAGTAATGCATTAAGAAGTAATTCTATTTATTGGAGGTTAAAAATATGAAATCATACGTATAACAGACATCAGTTAAGTATAAGAACAACTCTGTTGGGGGGAAGCGGATGTAACTTTATTGGAGTGAATTAAAACATAAATCTTTAACAACATCATCGCAATCATACAAGTTCTGGTATATGACAGATGAACGTGAAAGACGTGTGAACGTTTTATACTTGACTAAACACTTTTATTGTAAATGAAATTAATTATCTGGACAACTGAGAAATATGCTTCCTTTTAACTCCAACGATATCACGATAATTGGATGTATTACTTAACTTTATACATGATTCAGAGTAGTAATAAAAGACATATATATCGACATTTTCTTTAGCTAGCTCTCTTCTTTAGAGTTGAGTGCATGTTTTGCTACGTAGTTGCTGTACGTCTTTATGTGTCCTATTGTAAGAAGTAAACAAAAACCATCACAAACATTACATGCCATGTAGACTACAAAGAATGTCTGAAGTTCTTAGATCATCATTCTTTTAGCAAGTTTCATTCTTCTGCGTGATCATTTTGTATTATGGATTGCACGAAGCACTGCATGGGCAATAACCTGCTTCTTATGTTCGAACCTGAACGTATCTTAACAATTCTTACTTTCAAGCGCCCGATTAATTATTCCTCCTTGCCTTACCAGTATTCACGTTAGCCTTTCTCATCAGTCTGGCCCATAAAAGTGTTCCCCCTCCATTACATTCCTGTACCTGTCACTTCTCTACCTCTATCTTACTTCTTAACAGGCATCTGTAACACTGTTCTTCAGCTTTAGTACAACCTACACATAGAGATCTCGTATAACCCATTTTAGAAAGTTAAGTCAGTGTGTAAGGTTCTCTGTAGGTTAGACGCTTGCCTTTACAGCAGAGTCAGTGATGATGAAGTCAAACCATCCACAGGTCCGCGTCATTGGGCGTTTCGACGTGACCAATGTGCTAGAAGATATTCCACCGATCGAGGACGACGCCTGTAAACTGACTGTGAACGCCGAGACTATTTGCAAGAAAGCAGAGGTGGAATTCGTTGATCTTCCGAAGGAGGATCCCGCTGAGGTAAGTTAGTGTTGTTAGTACAATGAAGATCTAGCAGGAATAAATGGCCACTCTGTTTGGAGCGACGAAAAGACAAATACATCTCAGACTGTCTGTATTGCAGAAACAGCCACCCTGCCGGACGATAATTTTCGCGAACCTCTCACTATCCGGTTACCTTTCACGAATGTAAAATGTAGTCGAGTGTCTCGTTTACATGAAGGACTAAACGAGAGATTCACTATATTACAATCCTATATTACACTCTAAGACAAAAGAACGACGCACCACAAACGAATTATGAGAATGGGAAGGATATCGGTAGACGTGATGTACAGGTACAGACAAACAAATGACTATGCTTTCAAAAAAATTGGATGATCTTAACAAACTGAGCAAGTGAGAAACGCGTTGGTACACCTCTGGACCTTCTCCAAGCAGTTGGTGGCCTTGGCATTGATTGACATCATTGTTGGATGTCCTCCTGAGATATCCTGCCACATTCTGTCCAGTTGGCGCGTTAGCAGTTCAGAATCCTCAGTTTGTTGAAGGTTCCCTTCCACAATGCTGCAGACGTTTTCAATTGAGAAGAATTTCGGCGACTTTGATGGTCAAGTTAAGGTTTGGCAAGAACGAAGACAATCAGCAGAAACTCTCGTCCTGTGCGGAAAAGCATTATCTTGCTGAAATTTAATTCGAGGATGGTTTGTCATAAAGGGCAATAAAACGGGGTGCAGAATACGTTCGACGCACCACTGTGCTGTAAGATTGCCACGGACGACAACCAACCGAGTCCTGCTATGAAAGGAAAAGGCGCACTAAGCATTATTTCTGGTTGTCGGTCCATACGTCGGGCGACATTCAAATTCGTATCTCACCGATGTCTGGGGTGTATATATGCGTTTTCAGCTATGTATCTCTTTGACACGAGGAGAATTGTCTTAAGCGAAGAAGCTCTCTTCGAGTTGAGCACCGGTGACCAAAGAAGACGTGTCTCAGGAAGCCCCTGGGCGCCGCCCTCCGTACAGTCTGACAGCCAGGAGTGACGGTCTGGGGCGCCATTATTTTTCACAACTGGAACTACTTGGATTCCATTCGCGGCACCTTTACAGTACAGCAGTACGTCGACGATATTCCATGCAACGCTTTGTTGCTATCAAGGACTTATATTTCAGCAAGGTGAGATTTTATACTGCCTCCTTTCTTGCTTGTCAGATCCTACCATGGCCGTTCAGTTCGTCGGCTCTCTCCGCAATTCAGAGCTTTCGGAGTGTTATGCGTAGGCTCCTCCGTCCAGTTCGAGATTTTGATGCTCTAACACTCCGATTGGCAGAATATGTCACGATGCCAGCAGGACATCCAGTAACTGCAGTAATCTGTGCCGCGTCGAAAAACTGCTGGTATAAAGCCCGGAGGAGGAACAGCGCATTATTGACTCCCTCAATTTGTGAAGCCCTTTATCTTACATGAATAATTCAGTTTAACTGAAACTGTAGTAATTTGGTCTATATATGTACATCACTTGGTTATTTAGAGTGTACTCTCGCCCATCAATTACTAGACACTAAACTGAACCCAAGTCTAACGCGATGGTATCACTAGAGATTATAAGCTTCCACTGCAAAATTGTCTCGGGTTCGGTATGGTTACATGGCACCCTGCAACGACTTGAGTCGTGCCAGTTGTAGACCATAGTTTTTGCGAGTCACAAGTGACGGTATGTCACTGCTGGCTGGAGTCACCTCCTTCCGTCTACATGGCCGGTTCGAGGTAGTGGTGTAAGATAAGCAGTTAACTTTTATTCCGCGACAAAGACGTTATTTACGTAGCGTGATTTCTGATTGGGAAATGACGAATACTCAATTCGGTTGACTCACTTTCAACGCATCTTTGAAGATCAATGTTTTACGTAATTTTTGGAAATGTCAACAATCTAAATCTGGATAGTCGGTGAACATTTAAAAGGGCACGTACTGATTTCCAGTATTGTGTCTTAGCCAACTCACAACTTCTACACATTGTAGTTTTCTTTGGAATACCGTCTCTATCTGGTTTGTTTCTTCCGGAGATGTAAGACTTCGCCGAAGTCGACTCCTTCAGAGATGAACTGTTCCACTAGTTTCAAGTGATCTCAAGTACCTCTTGCTCCAACGAGATTGCATCCTTTGCTATTTGCTGGAAAAAACAGAGGAAATTACCTACCTGCTGGACAGTAATATAAACATTGACCGCAGTAGCATCGGTTCGTCTGCTCGATTACGCACCATACAGAAATATTAAAGCGAAGACGTATCATTATCAAAGGAAAAGATTGCGATGTACCCACATGTCTAAACGACGTAAGAAAACCTATTACCTGAACTGGGCGCCATAGTAGGGTATGCTAGTGTAATAGGATATGAAACCGGGAGGGAGAATGAGATGTCGCCTGAATACCACAGATGAACATGTTATGAAGTATAATATCATCGATATAGCAGTGAAAAACAATTACATTACTACAGTGAGTGATACCACGAGAATTTGACGTCCCATGTAACGCAGCTTTTAGGAACCGACGGAATTATGACATTAATGCAGTAAGTTTGGTAACGAGGACTTTCGTTTCATCCAAAGTTACATCTAAGGACATGTCGGGAACAGATGTAAGATTCATTGAAATATTTATGACGAACAATGATACTGAGCCTTTCTGCTGTGACAGAGTGATAATTCACTGAATGTTACACCAAAGAATGAGGATAACCTAACACACAAAATAACGGTGAACGTTTTATCATGTGATATGACAATAAGAATGAACAACGACGAGTTTAAAGGAGAATGGTATGATGAAGTGTGTTGAATGTCAGGAGATTAATAAAGCTACTGCATGTGAAGGTACAAGGACAACTCCTATGTTACATAAGTTCAGTCGCCACTGCTTCCAGAATATACCATGGCAGAATATTTTTCGTGTAAGGGTACGTCTGTTTAGCCTCATCCACTATTTTGCTGTGAATAGCATCAGTACAGCTATAACCCTTGGTACGCACGGAACAGCCAACTATTAGAATATCAACCAGAGGCACAACCGTTGCTCTTGTTGTCTAATGTCTGAAGAATGGCATTATGCAGCTCGCCACAGTAGTCCATCCAGTGAGAGCCTCTTGGTTTCTTGGCAAGCGTCATCCATGTGAGTCCACTTTACATGTTGAAGTCTTCTTCTATCAGCAGAATTTTACAAACGTCCCACGTTGCACGATCACACACACTCCCTCAGTCCTTTTTCAATAACCTGATAGCCCCCTGAGGCTTCATGATGCATCCTGTCAACAGATTCCATCTTTTATTCACTTTCTGTCATAAAAATATTTTTCTCCCCAGCTCGATTGAGTTGCCACATGTAAGGCACGCCCTAGGTCCACTTCGTCTTCAGAACTCTCATGGAACACTCCCCTTAAAAACCATCTGCTCTTTTCTGCCCTGAACTGCTTACAGTTCACGTTTCATTCATGTACAAGGCTAGAATACAGACAAATACCTTCAGAAAAGACCATGTGACATTGGAATTTGTCTTCTATGTTAAAAAATTTTGCTGTAAGCGTTCTCAGTTTTACATCTTCTGTACTTCAGCATCCATCTGAAATTTTTCCACCCAAGTAGCGAAACTCATTTGATACTTTCAATGTCATTTCCTAATCCATTACCCTCCGTAGCTCACAGTTTCGATTTTATTCTACTGCATTTTACTACCTTACTTTCACTTTTTTAACGTTCGACTAACAACATATTTTCAATAGGTTAGGTTACCCATTTCGTTCAGCTGATAATTCAAGTAAAGTACCATCTCTGATATAATTCCACTGTCATCGACTAAACTAAACTTTTATTTCTTTTCTTCCAGAACTAAAATATTCATTCCAAGTTTCGGTTTCCTTTCCGTATTGCTTGCTGAATGTCCACACTGAATAACATGTGGAATAGGCTAAAAGCCTTTCTAATTCGTGACTCGCATTTCATCCTTGTTATCTTCAGAAGTGCAGCAGGTATCAACGTCGGTTTGCTTTGCTTCAGTGTATCTCCCAAGTCGTAGAATTGAGTCAGTAATGGTTCGTGCATCTCTACATCCCTCTTGAACCTAAATTCATATTTTGCCAGTCTAATGATAATTTCGTGTTAGTTCTTTTCCAATCAATCCATTAACATTCACACTCCTTTGGAATTTTCCCACTTTCGAAGTGGGATCATTACATGTGTTTGAAGACTGAGAGTATGTATCCAACCTTGCACGTGTTACATGCCTGGTGAACTCTTTTTTTCTTGCTTCTCACTATGATCCCAATAACAGTAAAGAAATTTGGCTACTCGAGGTGTCCTTCTTCGACATATGTCTTTCAGTGGCCCGTGAAATTCGTTTCACAGTATAATGTGTTTCTTCTTACCCTCGTCTAATTCCTCTTTCCTTTCGATAATAATTACTTCAAGCTGGTGCTCTTTGTTGAACCTGTCCGTACACTGTACCCCAGTTGCAGTCTTTCCTTTCTTGCTTCATACTGTCTTGCAATCTGAGCCCTAGTTATTGATTTATGTGATTGAGTTTTTTCCAAAGTTTTCTTAAATTTTCCTGTGCCTATTATTCTCACTGTCAAGTTTATAGTTTCTTCTCCATTTTTTTTTAAACTTGTGTATTCAGATCTGCTGGCTTAATTTTCTGTATTTAGGTATTTTCTTCTTTCGTGAATAAAATTCATTACTGATGAGTTGTCTTTTCCTCCATTTGATCCTATGCATCTTTCATTATCACATCTCTTGAAACCAACCGTTCGTCATCTTTTGCAATACATCTCCCTTTCTGAATCAGTGGTTGCCTAAACCTCCCTTTGAAACACTCGAAAGTCTTCTGAAGTCTTCTCTCTCGAATTCCTGCCTTGCATCACAATTACTTGTTTTCTCCTTACATGCAAGGTATATGTTTTTCTATTTATACTTTATTTATTTCCACCTTATAATTATGTACAAGCTAGCAGCCTATGGTACTAACCTCATGCAAGTGTAGGACTGATGTTTACCTGGCTACTCATGTTCATCTGGCTAGTAAGTTGTTCGGCCGCATTCCTATTTTCTTGTTCATAAATAAATCATCTCCTGAGAAATTTCCTTTTGCTTTCAGCTGTAGGAAGTACCCACACAACAAACCCCACCTCAATGACCTAATTAGCTCCCTTTAGCAGGAATACGTGTATCAGAGGGAAGTGCCTAATCAGGACGCCAACGAGCACCTTACTTCGTCCCGCTGGCTGTGATGAGGCACGCCTCAGCCAGGTAGCAGGCTTCACCAGTGAGGCAGCTGCATACACTGACACTTTACACTATACGCCGGCAGGCAGTGAGTTGTCTTTTCGTTTGCGATTCCATCATTTCATTGCAACAGATTCCCTCATACCCTGACGCCCAGCGCAATATCACATATTTCCGTATTTATGTTGGGTGTCCAGAAACCGCAAAATGCACTGAATAAGCAAATGTGCACTAGGGGAAGGAGAGGAAATGGGTAATTTTGGAGGACTCGTAACAGCTGAAATCAAACGATGCTTATAACTGACACACAGATCTTCATTGAAGAAAAGTAAACCACCGAGTTGGGTAATTCCCAGTTACAAGACTGCTCGCAAGCAGTTGAACTATCTGTTTTAGATTAACATCAACAAATTCAGAACAGATAATTCGATAACAGTTACAACACCCACATCAGACTGACTTACAAGCAAGGAATTACATTGAAAGGACAACTTAATTAATAACCTGCCAGAAATCGTATCAGTGTGTATCTAGTTAAAGTCCCGTTGCTAATAGAGAGATCATCAGCGGTATCCCATTGAACATTGTGCGATAGACGAAGACTCTTGTTTGTAAACAATTTACTTCTCTTTTATATTTTTTAACGGTTAGCAGGCGTACGGTATTCTCTGAAGGCTGGACTTCTTAGTATCATTTTAGCGCTTCACTGACGTTAACAGGACGTTGTGCTCCTGTCCTGGATTTGACTATACTCTTCTGCTACAACTCGAAATCTTCTATCATTGCTCGTGGAACTCGTACATGAGGCCATCTTTGGCGATTGAATGTGCTCGTATATCATAAATGTTGTGAGGTTGGTCTAAGATTTTCAATTTTCTCAAGCAGTTTAATACTGTTTTGTTCAACCAACTAGCCTATCATGAATGACTTCATTAAGTTCATTGCCGGCCGGAGTGGCCGAGCGGTTAAAGGCGCTACAGTCTGGAACCGCACGACCGCTACGGTCGCAGGTTCGAATCCTGCCTCGGGCATGGATGTGTGTGATGTCCTTAGGTTAGTTAGGTTTAAGTAGTTCTAAGTTCTAGGGGACTTATGACCACAGCCGTTGAGTCCCATAGTGCTCAGAGCCATTTGAACCATTTTTGAACCATTAAGTTCATTATGTAGATCTCTGGCTCTAGACCACCGGAGTTCTTTGAAAATGAGTGTCAAGCATCTCTTTCATATGATTTAAAAAAAAATTATATTTGTCTGGTATACTGTGCCTCAAAACGAACTTCTGTATGTCATGGCCTTAATCGTAAGTGCCTTATAACGTCTAATTTTTATATTGACGATCACGTTTTCGATGTCTAGTAAGTCATGTAGGGCATCAATTAGTCTGATCGTCTTCCCTCTCTTAACTTGTATGTGTAAGTTGAATATAAATTTACTAATAATGCACCTGGGTATTTGACGTGGTTGGTCCCCTGTATCTTTGTGTTATTGATTTTCAGTCGGCCCCTCAGGTCTGGTCTTCTTGTGGAGAACAGGACTAAGCGTTTCTTATCGGCACTTAGACGCTCCATGTTATATTTTGTCCGCTGCTCTGTCACAGTCAGATGCCTCTAAAGGCGGCCTATGGCTGCATTCACTCTGCCTCAACATCGTTTACTAAATACCCCAGTTTACTAGTTTATAAATTGTAACAGAGCTGAAAGGAGATGTAAAAGTGTCTTATTTATTAGCTGTCAGCTGATATGAATATCGTTAAAGCTTCTTTTTTTTCTCTTCTTTGCACTACCCGGGTAATAACAAGAATGGTATTCCGTATTAACTCTTTGTTCATCACAGTGTCAGGGTATAATTTGCTACTGTTATTTATGTAAGTCCTATGTGATTACTGATTTTGTCGCAACTATAGCTGTGCTGTTTGCCTAGGTGGACGCTGCTGATAAGGAAAAACCCCGTAAAGAAGTGGAGGAGGGGGCAGCCGAGGATCTCAGCAGCCATGCTTCGGTTGCTGCTTCCAGCTACTGAAGAAAAGATTTATTTGTTCCAATACTTCTTGTTTGTTCCGAGTTTTTTGTTCTCTTCGAGTTATTTGTTCAGTTTTGTTCCTTGTTCTTGTGTTTGAGTTCATTTTTGTTTAGTTTTGAATTTGAATTTCCAAGCTTTGGCTCATTAACATATAAAAAATAAATCTTTGTTTTTCGTCAACTGTTGTCTAGTTTTTTAAGTGTGTTACTGTAAAATGATAGTTGACGAACATACTTTCTAAGAAGTTCATTTTCCTGTACTTAATAGGAAGCAATTGTAGACGCTTTACATTCTGGAAACTGATCAACGATATCTATTTAAAATAAAACAACACAGCCTGCTGTCAACCGAATGCCGAACACGTGAACCCCTCGCCCACAGCACCAAATACATTGTCACCTCACGGCTGAGCCATTTCATGTAGTCTTATAGACGTGGGTATAGTACACTTCTCATTTCGTACACAGCCAGATGCCATTCAGAGAAATAATATATATATATATATATATATATATATATATATATATATGTATCCTTGTTGCCACAGGATACATTACTTGTAATTGATCACCATATGCAGCTGTATTACCACCAACCACTACGATGTGCGTTCAAGACAGTCTAAGACACTTGAAAACCTGAGTACAGTGCCATAAATAGGGTAAACATGTACCTCCTACAGTGGCGCATATTTTAGCTTAGTTTACTATACCACATTCACTTCACAATGACACACTTCATAAGATGCTGAGAAGCTCAATTTAATTTTATAATTTTCAGAGTGGGTTCGATGAGTGTGTGTAATGAGATGTAGTACCATATCTCCAATGACTGTGGGTAAAATCATGGCCTGGAAATTTGTCCACACTTGTGAACAACTTATATGGGGGTATATACCAGCCATAAGATGTTTAGGACTCCCTTGGATAAAACATTGATGGAACTTTGCGAAGAACTCTCATAATCTACTTTCTCCTACGAAGCTTACTTCCATGTAGCAGATGCGTACATATCTGAAGATTGCGCGTTCGTACCGATATAAATCGGCGCCCTCAATCTGATGTTTGGGAGATTTGTAATATATTTTCTGTGATTCTCCTTACGCCTTCCAAGAGTACCGTACCGTTCTACTCGTAGTTTGTTTAGGAATATTGTATACATGCTCTATACGAATTTCTCACCTCCATCTTCCGTTGATACACGGGGTAGCTACTTCAGGAAAGACATTTAGAACAAAAACTGTTAATAAATGGCAAGCTCTCAGGGAAGAGGTTTGTCTCCCATTATTTTCAGGTATGGATAGCTGTATGGTTCAGTGTGCATAATACATACGCGTTAATGTAAGAGTACAATTTTTATTCTCTATAGACATGGAAAGTGTTGGCTCTTTCACGTTAGTTTAATTAATTGTACTGCATCTTGCCAATATCATACCAAAATTGCGATTTTATCCTGTGTATGCAGATATGAATATCCCCTAATGCAGAACTGGGTCATGGGTCGGCACAAAATGATTTTAGCTCTGTTAGTCCTGGCTCTGCTTGATCTTAGTTATTCGTTGTGTACGCCAGCTGCACTGATCTCACCTTATTCATAACTTTGGGTGAGGTCATTTTCGTAAACCTGTTCTGCTATCCTCGCCCTACAGATACAGCATCAATTGAATGCGATCAGAACCTTCGGAGGAGAGGTAATGTCGCTCGGCATATATGAGATCCGAAAACTGGCAACCTAATACAGAGATGAAAAGGCCAACGCCTCTTGAGCCGATATGTTTCGTCCGAACTGTGGTGGAACGTATGAATGGACCATAGCAAAGCGCAAAGTTCACAAAAGTATCTCTGCCGCTGAAATAAAAATAGAAAATAAAATTTGGAGGAAGACTGCGATGAACGTTCTTTGAACTATTGGTTTGTTGATAGACACGTCTCACTTTTGCTACTCGAAATACACGGAATGCATAGAGTGAATGTAAAAACTATTTCGGTATATTCCTGATGGGAAACTAATCCAGAAGACAAACTACTAAGCTATCAAAACACAGACTACATAGCTATGTGGTGTAAGAATAATTTTCCTGGTGGAATAGAAGACAGAAATAAATACGCTACATAAGATAAAATTGTAAGGAGTCGTCCGTTTCGTCGGTCCGCAAGTGTTTGAAAGCAAAAGAAAAAGTACGGTAGTTAAATGCTTTCTTAAATTATTCGTCGATTCAATTTGAATGCCATTCTCGAGTAACTCAACGAATAACAAGCGCTTCTGATACTTCGCAATGTATAAATAACCGCAGTAAATAAATAAAAGAACAAATATCACAAGAAATCAGTCTCTATCTCACAGTAAATATTAATGCCCTACTTCAGAGAAAAAACCAACAGCTCCAATTATGTCATGAGGCTGACTATTTGTCTTACAGTGAAATGTGCTTCAGTAACCAACTAAAGAAAAAGTGCCTGCAATTAGCCAATACATTGGAACCGAAATAAAGCCTTCTGTTATGAATCATAATAAAACACCCTATGTTCAGACAACCACGCAAAGAGAATGACAAACATTACAAGCAAATCATGGTTGTTGTATGCGCGAAATTTTAATGAAACGCAATGCATCAAAAAATCAATAGATTCCAATACTTGGTGATGCGTATGATGTTTACAGGAACAAACTGAAACAGACATTTGAAACTCTGGCAGTGAATGTGAGTATAGTGAGGTAGCAAACAGTTATCGTGTTAGACATCCCTTACAGAAATCATCAAATAGATTCTTCTTGTGTAAAAGACATTCAAGAAGCAAGGCAGTGCGTAAAGAAATATTTGCCAGTCAGTTGGGTATGTATGTATTTTCTGTTTGCTTTATATCTCCTCTGTTAACTACAAATTCCCTCTGATTGCTTCTTTCCTTATTCCATGGTGATACTGTAATGGACATTTTCTCCGCCAAATAACGAAGTGCATATTCAGTGATTCATTAAATATGTAACGATAATGTGATATAAGTTATACCACTAGTTTTTTTGTTATTTTGTATTTAAGTGTAAATTAAATTGAAGTATTTTAGATATTCTAATGTTACAAGCACTTTGGACTGTATGCAGTTTACAAGTATAGAGATCGCTTTCGTCTAGCAGGAAAACTTTTATCTGTGCAAAATTTTGATAAGGAGGAATCGAAAAATGGTAGGGGTCAGTCGCTGATGGGGCTCGGTGACCTAATGACGAACAGACAGGACAAGAAATTCAACCAGTGAGAAAGAGTGATAGTTTCGAGGAATGTGAGGGAGTTTCTTTGTGACGAAAGTCACTAGATTTTATGTAGAGCTTAGAATTATCGTAACGAGTAGAAGAATGCTGTTTGACCATGCAGAGACGTACAGAGTTTTAAGAATAGACACCGATGTTAACGGTATAAACGAAGAAGAGGATATGCAACACAAGAATATTTCAAGCAAAAAGATAGAAAGAAAAAATATCAAGAAAGGCGATTCAAGACTGTAAAATTTGACAGTGAATAAATGCCTGAGAAAAGAAAAATCAAGCGATCAGAAGTGTGAGAAGAACTAGCAGTCATCACAGAACGCTAGCGTACAATGAATTTGCCGAGGCTGAGTACACTGAATAGTTATCAGCTTCATTTTGATTGAGGGAAGACTATGAACGTCAATAGTAATGTGGATGGTGTTGTGAAAAGCGACTGTTTAGCAGGGTACCATGTTTATAGAATTTGGTCTGAGAATTGATTGTCTATTAAAAAATTACCTGTAATGAGGACCAAAGCAAACATTATTTGAAGAGTGTTCCTCAACACATATTTTGTGCAGACGTTAATTATAGTTAGAGACATTTAAAAGACTTTGAAGGTTAGGGAATGTTATCCAAAAGAACAATTCATGAGCTTATATATTTTTATATTCACTGAAGCAAAGATCTGTCATGCAATTAAATGTTGTTCTCATGTTACATTCCTCAGCATGTGTAAATGCAGGCACTTGCAACTACACATTATTTCACGCTATATGATATAACATCATATCCATTCCATAGTCATGGGCAGATGAATAAGAAGCCTTCATTATTGTTCTGCTTTTATATGGCCAATGACTTTGAAGTTGATTACCTGGTTGGCTGGGGCACTCCTGCACAAGTTAACCTTATCATGTACACTGTCACAGCAGATCACATAAGAAAAGTCAATCTGTGGGTTCAAAGGCGAGAGAAAATATCCCTTGCAGATAACTGAGATGAAACAAACCGAATCTATAGGGTTTGGCAAATATCCAAATGTAATGAACAACTTTCATCAGACGCTCTTAAAACTGGAGAGCAGGTTCAAACTTTTTTATCAAGTAAATAGAAGAACACATTCCAAGCTGATCGCTTTTGACAACCTCTACCGCTAGGAAATCGTACATATTCGCAAGTACAATCAGAATTAAAATATTTCACTATCCACTATACAGTAGTTAATTTGTTTGATAAATAGTCTTGACAAATTTCTACATGTTCATCCTGTAATTATCATCAATGTCTGTGAGAGCAATTGTATTCTATGCTCTTGAGTAACAACATTAGTAATAATTTTATACATGTAACACTGTTCTAGTAAAATGTAAGAAGTTTCTAGGAATGATAGTTGAAGGATGTTACCAATATCGAAGGTATGATTGCAATATGAGTTACATTATTTACAATTAGTAATAAAAGCTGTGCATATCACTTAGATTGAAAAAGCTCTCGCATAAGAGGCAAATGTAAATCCCCACAAAAATGAAAATTTACATGACTTAGTGTCATGAGGTCTCTCACTGCAGAGTGTCACTTCATAATGCAGCCTAATTTTAAAATAATCAGTGAGTACAACTTTGTTTAACTGGCAAAGGGAGGACAATTTGTGATGTGTTAATTCAACTAAGGAAAACATCATTGCTTAAGTTCTGTAAAGCTGCTGTGAACAAATGTTTCAAGGGGTTTTTCACATTTAAAATTGATGTTTGCTTTAATACTCTCTCACTCATTTTACAGATATAAACAACGTTATTCGATGGAATAGACAAGGTATCTGTGTTCTTATGTTCAAGACCGCTGCCAGCGGGACACTGGACATAGTACCAACTGCAAAATACTGCACTTAACTTTTTGACGAATTTCCTGGCCACAAATCCAGCAATGTATCCGACAACATTATTCAGATATCAAGTCAGATAGCTAGATGCGTTATATAACCATGGTCACTATTTATTAATGCCATCCCTGGAACAGATGGCAACTGATTGCATTCAACTTCCTCATTTAAAGATTAGTTCATGTTACGCTGAGGATGGCATCGATGGTAGAACAATTTGCAGTTGTAGGATTTCCAGTTTGGATATGGACCAGAAGTCTCTTTAAAGTAGCTTCAAATTGCTGAGCTGTGGGTGTATAATTCTGAACCCCCCACCTCCCCCACCACTAAATACCAGGTAATCAAAAAGTCAGTATAAATTTGAAAACTTAATAAACCACGGAGTAATGTAGATAGAGAGGTAAAAACTGACACACATGCTTGGAATGACATAGGGTTTTATTAGCACCACCCCATATTTCTAGACGCGTGAAAGATCTCTTACGCGCGGCGTTTGTTGATGATCGTGTGCTCAGCCGCCACTCTCGTCATGCTTGGCCTCCCAGGTCCCCAGACCTCTATCTACATTATTCCGTGATTTATTCAGTTTTCAAATTTATACTGGCTTTTTGATCACCCGGTACTTCCAAGTGATCTGACTAAGTTTCTGTGCCAATAAAAATCTAATTCCTTGTGCAAATCTACTTGTAATGTTGTGATACACAACTAGCGATGAACACAAATGATCATGCGTATAAACCCAATTCATCTTGTCGAATGCACAAGTAATGTTCCCCCAACAAATTCTTTTAATGTAAACAGTCAATATTTCGCATCCTTTACTTATGTGCGTACATCACTGTACGTAGTTCGGGCTAGAGGTCTTTTGTATCCCCTGCAATATAGGTTCCTACTGCTTAATATGTGGAATAAATTGAGTGCTGTTGCCTCACAGCCCTGAAACTGGGACATTCACAATTTTTTGTCACAGTATTCATTAGCATTGGCTACACTTCCACTAAATGTCTTTTCAGCAAGTTTAACTTTCATGGGTTCTTTGTGCCAATTAATACGGCTTCTTTTTAGTTCTGTCCCCAAATGCAATCCCTCTTGCCTCTGTAAGTTCCATAATTCCACAAAATAACTGCATTACATTCAGTTAATTTTTGAAAATTATACACTTTGTGGCAAGACAGTCTCTCAATAGTTGTGTGATGTCGCAAGCATCCAACGGAATACGTTCTTTTATATCTGTTGATAGATTTATGAATCTTGGTTTCACATCGTCTGCACTAAGTTCATCCCCCAAATAATGAGCCATCACCAAGTTAACAGCGGTACATCAAATCTTAGGAAGAGCACGTTAATATCTATGTGTTTCGGGAAATCAAGACAAGCCAGAACTAAATTGTTACTTTCACTACCCCTCAAACCACATGAAAGAAAACACCCCACTGGAATTTTGCAGTAGTCTTTCAGTGCAACAGCCACGAAGACCAAGCCATCTTTCACCTCGGATAAATCATCACACCTAACTTCAGCATCACAATCTGCATTTCCAACAAACGACCATCAAATTCTGTGTGCTTCCTGAAGGGCATTTATTTCATCATGAGAGACATCAGAACTTTATTTGCCCTTAGTTGTAATATGGCTTGTGTGGTGTCACCGCCAGACACCACACTTGCTAGGTGGTAGCCTTTAAATCGGCGCGGTCAATTAGTATACGTCGGACCCGCGTGTCGCCACTGGCAGTGATTGCAGACCGAGCGCCACCTCACGGCAGGTATAGAGAGACTTCCTAGCACTCGCCCCAGTTGTACAGCCGACTTTGCTAGTGATGCTACACTGACCAATACGCTCTCATTTGCCGAGACGATAGTTAGCATAGCCTTCAGCTACGTCATTGGCTACGACCTAGCAAGGCGCCATTACCTATTGATATTGAGATTGTTTTATGTATCATCAAGAGCGATGTACACCAATTATGGATTAAAGTTAAGTATTCCAAGATCTTCGTACTTAATTTGCAATTCTCAAGACGTTGTCTTGTTCCAGACCTCACGCCAGTCTGCGTGAGCTTAAACGCGTGCCTTTCGGCTACCTTCGAGTGACTTGGCTGTCTTGTCAAGTCACTACAGCTTGATTTCAAGATAAGTGCAGCTTTTTCTTCTGCACTGAACTATAATTTACCATCTACTACTTGGTGCCATTTTCGTTAGGATATGGTAACGTATTTTCAAATCTTTTTCTCTAACGTTGTCACAGGCTAGGCTTGGAAAAAGGTAAAAGTGAGTGCAAATTTACATAGCTCTTTAGCGTAGTCCTTTCCATATTCTCCTTTAAAGCTACTCAATAGATGGACAACAACTGGTGGGAAAATATTCTACAAACATAAAAGGAAGAACTTGTGATAACAACTGAATAACAAATTTGCCTAAAATTAGACAAATGGACAACTTATTAGTAGTAAAATGTGCATTTAGAGTAATTTTAGTAAGAGTATGGCAGGTGTATACTACTGCCCTTAAGCTCCAACACTTGTGTTTGAAAGATTAAATGTACAACATACAAAACAGTAAACATATCTTTGCAACGATACACAGGTAATAAGACAAAGCATTTGCAAGTATTAGTTTACCTCCGCCATGTCAGCTGTTTTAATTCTGACAGTAGTGACTGGAGCAGTATCGATTTTGTTTGTTAAATGACGGCGTTTCTGTCTCTCTAAACGTAATATTTTCTTCGTCACTTCAAGTCTACATGTCGCAAATTCCACAAAATTAGTCGGTTTATTTGGAGATAAAGTTACTGGTTCCTTTGTGTAATCCCCTATATACGATTTTATGAAAGTTGTTGGCCATTTTAGTTGATGTAGATCTGTGACAGGACTAAAAAGAAGCAATATGATGACAAAATTTCCTGCACTGATTTTGAACACAAATTTAACATTTTACTGCTAGTAACTACAGTTATACAACGTATTACACAATCAGCTAATTATGTTATCATGAAACAGTTTGCACATTATGCTAACCGACTATTTGTGTGTACAGTACATCTTGCTCCTTTTGAACCACACTTAAAGCAGAGAATTTCTGCGTGGGAAAACTCCAGCTGCAATAATACTAAAATAATTTATTCATTGCAGAAGAAGGAAACTAAGACCATCTTCAATAAAAAACTGAGCCATGCAGAACTGCCTACCATAATCTAAAAGTTTTAACGTTACCATCCATTTACATGTACAGAAGAATTTCGTAAATCGTTGCCAGTGTATTGCCAGGAAAAAAACTATGTGTTCATTCACATGACAACAAATAAAGGCCAACGTAGAAGTATGCCACACAAACTGTGAACTACTGAGAAAGCTCCTTGGTACTCGGTTGTAAAACTTTACTTCCTAAGAGTATACAGGGCAGGATGGTTAAAAAGGTATTCCGGAAAGAGCTAAGGGATTATTTAATGGAAACAAATTTTATGCATCACATAGTGTAGGATGTATGATCTGTCGTTAAGGAATATACGAATAGCTTTAAGACCTAAATATTAATCGAGAGGAAAATCTATGCAGCCTACTATCATTATCATCAATTTTATGTTCTATATTTTAATATGTAGACTATGTATTTTAAGTATTAGATTAAACTGACTTGTCCTGTATTACAAGTACACACACTGTAGATAATGAAATGATATGGAAAAAAAGATAAATAAATAAATGAAACATTTTGATCTGAGTAACCTTCCAATTGTCTGTTAACAACAAATTTTCCTCAACGATACTATTCAGGTTTTTACACAAACTAAACCAATCTTGAGCTAAATGCAGTTTCAGATGGAATCAGATTATACGTGTAAATCAGTCAGACTTATGCACAGCAACTTTCGTTGCAATCGTTTCGATGAAAGTACAAACAAAATGCTACTTATATAACATTTTCAGAATTAGACGACGCTTCTTGCACATTTCTCCGAGTTGGTGATTTCCTCTTTTTTCGTTGAGGTGCTAAGTGCCTAGGAAGATCAAAAATTATATATATGAACATAGTAACTGTTCTCGAAAGAACAGCTACCATTAATGACCGTGTATTTTCTCTGGAATAAATGATAATTAATTGAAACCCCCAGCTGCCGACAGGTGTTGTTGATATACTTCGATGGGGACAGCTGAAAATGTGTACCACGACCAGGATTCGAACCCGTCCTCTCCTGCTTACATGGCAGACGCTCTATCTATCTGAGCCACCGAGGGCAAAGACGAACAGCATGACTGCAGGGACTTCGCCCTTGCACACTCTCTGTGTGAAATTTAAGAGGATGCTTTCTTCTTCAAATGCGCCGCTATTTCGGCTTGCTCCTAACCATCATATGAACAGTAGTCACAATCTCATAAATAATTTTTCAGCAACATCCCCAAACAGAGTAATTCATACCTCTCAAATATCTGTACCCGGCTTGTCTCCCCGTACATAATTTTCATGACGTAATCGGTAGAATGGTCCAGAAAGAAATCATAACTGACTACATACCGACGCTTCAAACTCGTTAATTTATCTGAAACTCAACTGAGGCGCTATAAATAGTTTAGGGGACGTCTCCTGTTCCCTTCTCGGACATAAACGAAAACTTCATCGATTTACTAACAAAGCTATTCAACTCTACAACAAATATACTCCCCTAAAGATAGGAAACGTAAGCAGGAAGGCTGTACCCTGGCTAACTGAGGAACTAGAGAAGCTGCATATCGGGCATACAAACAGTGCTCCACAGGTGAAAATCCATCCGCTTACAAGCAGAAGCAGAAAAGAGTCGGCCAAGCGGCGAGAGATGTAAAACGCAGGCATGGCCAGAAATTAACGTACAACAGACCAGTTGACCTACAGGAAAAGCTGCGTGGTCTTGGTGTAGGCAAAGCAAAAGCTGCAGTTGTTCCAACTGTCCCACCCGAAAAAAATGAATCGATACTTCACATTAACTCGAAACACAATTGAACTACAAACAAAACAGAGACTCACTGATTATCTCAAGGGAGTAAACGACTCTAGTCACGAAAAGTTGTATCTATAGCATGTTACTTGCAGTGTGGTAAAAAATGCAATCAAGAGTATCGGGTCAGTGTCTACCGGACACGATGGCATCGCAGTCCAATGGTGAAGCTTATTTTTGAGCCACTACTGCCCACTATAACAGACGTATTGGACCACTCTTTAGCTACAAATATTTTCCATGTGCTCTGGAAACAAGGAATAGTTAACCCACTACTTAAAAATCACTTTGCCAAGGCAAACACTGATTGCTGACCTGATGCGTTCTTCCTGCACTCTCCAAGGCCATGTAATGTATAGTCCACGACCAGCTGACAAACTACCTAACCGAAAACAACCTGCTAGACGAATACCAATCAGGTTTCCGTAAATATCACAACACAACTTCTGCCTTAATAAAGCTGACCAGATGACCTGAAGCTTGCCATGAATGCACAAAACGTGACTGTCATTTATTTATTACACTTCAGTAAGCCTTTAACGCTGTCGACTCCGATATTTGACTTGCGAAGCTTATCAACCTAAATTTCTCGCCTTGTGGACTACAACGGTTTGTTCTTATCTGACGTCTCGCCAGCAATACGTCTTGCCGATAACCATAAATTCAGATTGGACGCAGGTAACATTAGCATACCCTAGAGTTCGGCAGTAGTTATTTCATTGTTTGTAAATTTTCATTGTATAGGACTTATGAGTCATCACTTTTGTCTTACGGGAAAATGCCACGTGCACGCTGATAACATCCAGTTGTAACTAAGTACAAAACTAATAAATCTGAAGTCAGCAGTCGAGAATACCGACCTGTGTGCACTACAAAGATAGGCGCATGATGTAAGGTTAAAGCTCAAACCATAAAAAACGCAAGAGATACTAATTGGTCCTTCTAGGCTCATTAACCTGCTTTAATGGGAATCCCTGTCGTCTTTAATCCTAAATGGGATGAATAGCAACTTCTCTCCTTCAACAAAGAGTCTAGGAGCAATAGCACATGACAATCTAAATTGGACAGAGGGTGTAACCGCAGTGTGCAAGAAGACATCGGTATCTCTCCATAGAAAAATATAGGCAGCTGTTCCCTCTTGACCTTGAAAAGAAACTTGTAGAAACACTTATACTTGCAGTTATTGATTACAGTGTTGTCCTGTACGGCATTTCTCAGGAATGTTCACGGCGCTTGGGTCTGGTTATGAATGCCTGTGTGTCCTATATATGTGATGTTACACTCTTTGATCATACTTCTCCATCATCTGCACTGCTATGTTGGTTGCATGCAGACAAGCGAAGAGATTCTCATATCCTCTGTCTTCTCTACAGTTTTATCAACGTACACTGTTTCCCATATCTTTCTTCGAACTTAACGCTCTTGTTTGAACATCATAGCAGAAACACATATCCGTCCCGCTCCATCGTTCACGCACTTTCTCGAAATACTTCCTGTAGCAGCAATCCTGGTCTGGAGTAACATCTCGTAGCATATTTGAGAACTGAAGAACTTCTCCTGCTGTAGAAGACAGTTAATGATGTAACTACTAAAGTAACAACAATTATTACGTTTGTCTCTGTACACACTCGTTACCGTTGTACTTCCTTCTTTGCAACCAGATCTTCCTCATTGCCCAGTATTCTTAGCTTGTGCAGTCTGCTCAAACTTCTTCTCCCCAGAACTCGTATCAGAAAACATCTAGTTTTTACACGTAAATTCTTTTTATACTTGACCTACCATTATTCTATCATTATTATTGTCACTATGATTACTATTATTATCACTATTAGTGGTAGTACAGCAGTAGTAGTACAAGTACTGCCAGTATTAACTTTATTAGCCTGTAGCCTGTGTTACTTACATTGTGATTATGGACGCTCACATCATTTTGTAGTATTTATCATATTGAAACTGTTATTTCATAGGGAACTATTATGTAAAAGGTAGTGTATGTGTGAAATACTGATCCGATGTAAGAGACAGCCCAAAATAAATAAAATAAGTTAATCAAAGATTAGATTAGATTAGGTTAAACATTAGATTCCCATACATGTTTAGAAATTGGGAACTATTGCTGGGTTTGCTAGTGAGAAAATAGATTTTGAAGATGTCTACATTTCTTTATGCGATTAATATTTCCTTGGTTTAAAATAATCTATTTCTCAGGTATCCCCGTCAGTCGATGAATCTTTGTGACTGATGAGTTACTATTGTTGTAAGTAAATGTCTATGCCATCAACAGTGGTCAGAAAATCAACTTTCAACAGTTTAGTTTATGTTCTAGTTTGAAGCATTCTTTATTTCCTTCTTCTTGCCTCAGTCTCTTCCTCCATTCTTGAATGACCTTTTTCGCAAGACAGAAAGTATTAGACAAGATCCATCACTCTATCTGACTCCGCGGGCCGGTTGTGGACGAGAGGTTTTAGGCGCTTCAGTCTGGAACCGCGCGACCGCTACGGTCGCAGGTTCGAATACTGCCTCGGGCATGGATGTGTGTCATGTCCTTAGGTTAGTTAGGTTTAAGTACTTCTAAGATCTAGGGAACTGATGACCTCAGATGTTAAGTCCCATAGTGCTCAGAGCCATTTGAACCATTTCTGTCTGACTCCAGTTCGGGTTTGAAATGGGCCCGAGATCTCGCCGACTGAATTAACTTTGACGCCGTTTTGATCAAAGGCTGTTTAATCAGAGTCTGGATGTGTTGTCCATATCAAATTTCTTCCATAATATTTAATAATGACTCACAGTCAACTGAGTAATGCGCTTCTTCAAAATCAACATAGTCGTTCCTCTCAATCGTTTTGTATCTGACGATGTTCTTCCAGTCTGTTTATCAATATGATCTTTAATTCTGTTCTACAGTGGTTTAGAGAGAATCTTGTACGGAAGAGAAATGCCCACATAATTACTGACGGGTTTTTGCCTCCTTTTGTGTGGAGTGATGCCGACAACCACACAAGGATTTGCTACCAGATCTCTGTATCTCTTGCAGAGTTCAGCTGGTATGTTTAGAGCAAACGTAATGTGTAAAGAAGCAAAGTAATAAGTTGATGTTAAAGTAGGTTCACATTTGATGTTGTCCACTACAAATGGTTGAAAGCCAGCGACTCTGAAAACAATGGGTTTGTTTATAAATAACTTTAATGCTACCAGTCACGATTTCCTTTCATTCATATTTTAAATGACGCCTGTCGCGAAATTATTGCCATTTTCATGTGTTTTTTCTCTTTGTGCTATCCAATTTTGATGTAATGTTTTCGATGTGTGACGTTCTGTTTTGTTTTCTGGCTTAAGCGCAATATATATGGTTACTTCTAGAGTTTTATATGTAGTTAGTGGCGAAATTTGGAAGAATTCGTACTCACTATTTTCTTATGGTTCATTTGTGCAGTCTCATACATGTTAAACATCACAGATAGCTTTCAGTGAACAGTAAACTTCGAGAATAACTTACATAAACAAAGGGTTACAAATACGTGTTTAGATGTAGTTGGCAGATTGGAAGACGTGCACGTGCGAGTAGAGGAACGACTGAGCTCGTTGGGAGGTAGTACATACGGTGGCTTTGAGGGAGCACCGTTCAGTCTGGAACAGATTCGCGATGTCGTTAGTGGTGCCAACAAGGAGCAAGTGTCAGAAGTAGAAAACGTATGTGAACGAGTGTCACGCAGCGAGGAAGCAGTCAACCTCGTGAATGAGCAACTGGGATCTTTAGCCACTGCCGTAGAGCAATTGTCGGCGAGGAACAGCATTGCCTCAGACCAAAAACAGCCTGCGGTAGAGCCGGCTGGAGCATCGGCCCCCTCCCACTCCTATGTGATGGAGAGTCACGCGGCAATGAACAGAGCCTGTCCAGAGCGGGCACCTGTTTTGCACTCGCCCGCTGGGCGCCAGAATGCGGCACAGGGAAGAGCCGACGATGCAGTGAACTTTAACTGTGTCCGCGACGAGCGCGCGCCTAGGGAAGTCAGTGGCAGTGACGCGAGGGCTCTTGAAGATAGACTGTGCTGGTTACGTAGGTGGGATAATGCAAACAACTCGAGTCGCGAAGTTTTTCTAAATGATGACGAAGATGAAAATAGAAAACAGTTCCTTTCCGTGCAAAAAAATTTTCAAATGTCTGTGAAATCTTATGGGACTTAACTGCTAAGGTCATCAGTCCCTAAGCTTACACACTACTTAACCTAAATTATCGTAAGGACAAACACACATACCCATGCCCAAGGGAGGACTCTAACCTTCGCCGGGACCAGCCGCACAGTCCATGACTGCAGCGCCTCAGACCGGTCGGCTAATCCGGCGCGGTTTTCCGTGTAAAGATACAGCACGTTTCCTGATCCGACCGTCGAGGTTCACCCTCGGACGCTTATAGATCAATTTCAGGGCGTGTTCCTGTCTCCCTGGAGCTCTGCGCTCAAGATAAACTTTGTTTGTGGGCATCTCCGAAATGAGGCAGCGGTACGAATGAGAGTTCTTATGCGCGACTGTCACTCTTATGACGATTTTAGGAAGGCATTCCTAGACGAGTGTTGGCCGAAGATCACGTAAAATTAGGGATCATGATGACGCAACCATTCCTTGAATCGAGCCATCATAGCCCACTCACATACTTCAAGGATTTTATTCGGCGAAATCAGTTCCTTGATACATCATATGATGCGCCGGAGCTCATTCGCATACGTTTGGCGAAACTGCCACAACGTCTCCAGCGCGACATCATAATTGCCAGAAGGGGCACGAGTGACCTCAAATCCTTTCAACTCTTGTTGCAAGAACTCGCTATGAGAGGCGGGCCACAACAGACTGGCGGTGGCACACAGGACAATGTCAACATGAAATATCAGTCGGAGCCACAGCCGAGGTCAAATGGATCGCGTCGGAACCGCAATAACCAGTGGTTCTCCCGCAATGACTCAAGTAGGCGTCGGAATGGGACGCAAAACGGCGGGTCGTCCAATAGTGCGCTGGCCGATAACAGTGTGGAAATTCGCGGTCTTGATCCCCGGCATAATGCGGCACGGGAAGAAGGAGATAACCGGGCCAACAACTGACCAGAACCGGCCAGCTTTGGCTGCAATTCGCTAAGTGATTGGCCTCCATTCTTGTACATGAATACTGAGGGCATCAGAGAAGATTTGTTGCGGGAGCCGGAGAACGTTTCCGTTATTTCGTACCCAGTGCTTAGTGTAAATGTTAGTGGTAAATGTATTCATTGTATTCTGGACACAGAAAGTTACGTGTCAGTCATGAATGAGAACATAAGTTGCATGGAGGAGAAGGTGTGGCCCGTATCGCCCCTTCAAAGGACGAAAATTCTTGGCGCAATTGATGGCAAGCTAGTGCCAGCCACCAAACAAGTTTTGATAGATTTTATATGCCAATCGGTGGTTCCCTACCTGTCAGTCGCTACAGTTTTAGGACTGGACTTACTCCATTTTTATCGTGCAAGCCTTAACACGGAAGGTCAACACGTGGAATTTAATGTAGCCATTAGACAGATGAACCTGACCATCGGGTAAAACGTACTCCTCAAATCGTACCGGTTGTCGCAAAAACATAAACATCTCTGCAAGAAGTTCTTTACGTGTTCTGTGGCCAGTACAGAGTACGCCAGATTATCCATCAGAACGTGGTAGAAATAAAAACCCTGAGGACAAAAAGGTCGCGAGGTATGCACCACGTAGCTAACCTGAAGAAGTTCAAGGAGCTGTAAACTAGCCTTTTCTCGTTAGCGTGGTTAGAATGATCTAGTGTAGCTGGTTGTTTATGGTGTCCTTGCATTCCCTTCTTAATGTTGTTTGTATTGGTTTAAATGTCACCGTTTTGGTTGACCCTTTTCCGTCGCAGGTGCTGGATTACGTTGGTTCTTACTGTGAGTTTCTCGCTCGATAGAAGAGGAGAAATCTTGTCCGGAACGGGAAGAGCTAGGAATTCTAGTCAATTAGCTCTGCGAGACGTGTGGAATCGTTCTGAGTAGGACTTATTTGTGTTGCCGGCCCCGGGTATGACAGTGCCGTGCCGTTGACTTACGAATGCACTAGTCCTTTTTGCAGAAAAGCAATGATGAATCGGAGACTGTCAAAGAGGATAACCCAGTGGAGCAGACGAGGTACAGTACTGAGCGAACGACAACAGGTACCGAAGCACCAACTATCCTAGTATTCATGGATTAATAATTATAAACGAGTAAGTAAACACGCCGATCGGTAAACAGACTGAACCTTTACCTAAGCTAGTTTCACTGTATCCCCTTGTGGTGTCCGGAGCTTCACTAGTTTTCGTACTATGTTTCAGATACCTAAGTTACGTGAGGTTCTATTTGTCAAATCCGCCATGATTCTGGACAGAGAGAGAGAGACAGAGAGAGAGAGAGAGAGAGAGAGAGAGAGAGAGAGAGAGAGAGTAAAACCCAACCTACAGAGGCCAGGCCCAGTCACGGTCTTTAAAGTAAATCTAGAGGGACGGACTCTATTTAAATTTCTTTGGTAATGGTCAAGAGAATGACCCGGGAGTATGACATCATACTCATTATCCTCTTACATGTATATTGTTATTTCATGTGGACTAACGCTTGTAGTACAGGTGACAGAACTAGCATAGTGCATGCTCTCACTATGTATCCTGTGTGACATCACCTTCCCTACCTATTACTTGTTTTTATGCTGCAGTCGTGGACTGTGCAGCTGATCCCAGCGGAGGTTCGAGTCCTCCCTCGGGCATGAGTGTGTGTGTTTGTCCTTACGATAATTTAGGTTAAGTAGTGTGTAAGCTTAGGGACTGATGACCTTAGCAGTTAAGTCCCTTAAGATTTCACACACATTTTTCAACTTGTTCTTATGATGTAAGACAATTCTATGGTCCTATTGGGTCAGGATAGTTCTTTTTGTAATATTGTGCTCGCATGAAGTTTTTGTGTCAGACTTTGTCAATGTAAATGAGCTGGGCCCTATTAATTGTAAAGCTACAAGCCCAATGTTCCAAGTGAATTTGAGAAGGCTGTAGAATCTGTCAATTATCGTTTATTATATTCTTCCCTTAGTGTGTAGTTTTTCTCATACAGGTAAAAATGACCATTTTTAACCTATGGAATGATGTGGGCACACTTAAGTGTAAAGCCAGCGCCTATTGCTCTTTATTTGTGAAACTTATTGTAACCTTTTTTTCTGAATGTAACCCACTTTCATAGGTGAGTGTACCAGTTCCAAACTGTTGTTATTTGTCACTGAAAACATTGTTGCATGTCGCCAGCCACTTCGTGCTGGAGCGACCAGCAGTAGAGGCTACGGGAACAGTTTGTTGGGGACGGCCAGCTCGTCCCACGCATCCCCCGATCGGACTACGACTGTGGCTGCCCACGATACTGCCCACATTGAGGCTGATCCCTCACCTGTGGTAGAGTGGGAGGTCATCTCGAGGTGTGGCAGGGGGCGAAAGACATTCCGGAGGGCTGAACGGAAGGCCTCTCCAGTTTGTCTGACGAACCGGTTTCAGGCTCTGTCTCCGGCTGATACTGATGTTCGGTCGGAGATGGCTGCTTGTCCTGTTCCAGACGTTGCCCCTCAGTCTGCAAGATCCGGGCAGTCGCAGAGGGTGGGCTTACTGGTAGTTGGGAGCTCGGACGTCAAGCGCGTAATGGGGCCCCTTAGGGATATGGCAGCAAGAGAGGGGAAGAAAACCAATGCGCACTCCGTGTGCATACCGGGGGGAGTCATTCCAGATGTGGAAAGGGTCCTCCCGGATGCCATGAAGGGTACAGGGTGCACCCATCTGCAGGTGGTCGCTCATGTCGGCACCAATGATGTGTGTCGCTATGGATCGGAGGAAATCCTCTCTGGCTTCCGGCGGCTATCTGATTTGGTGAAGACTGCCAGTCTCGCTAGCGGGATGAAAGCAGAGCTCACCATTTGCAGCATCGTCGACAGGACTGACTGCGGACCTTTGGTACAGAGCCGAGTGGAGTGTCTGAATCAGAGGCTGAGACGGTTCTGCGACCATGTGGGCTGCAGATTCCTCGACTTGCGCCGTAGGGTGGTCGGGTTTCGGGTTCCGCTGGATGGGTCAGGAGTCCACTACACGCAGCAAGCGGCTACACGGGTAGCAGGGGTTGTGTGACGTGGACCGGGCGGTTTTTTAGGTTAGATGGCCTCGGGCAAGTACAGAAAGGGCAACAGCCTCAAAGGGTGCGGGGCAAAGTCAGGACATGCGGGGACCAAGCAGCAATCGGTATTGTAATTGTAAACTGTCGAAGCTGCATTGGTAAAGTATCGGAACTTCAAGCGCTGATAGAAAGCACCGAAGTTGAAATCGTTATAGGTACAGAAAGGTGGCTGAAGCCAGAGATAAATTCAGCCGAAATTTTTACAAAGGCACAGATGGTGTTTAGAAAGGAGAGATTGTATGCAACCGGTGGTGGCGTGTTTGTCGCTGTTAGTAGCAGTTTATCCTGTAGTGAAGTAGAAGTGGATAGTTCCTGTGAATTATTATGGGTGGAGGTTACACTCAACAACCGAGCTAGGTTAATATTTGGCTCCTTTTACCGACCTCCCGACTCAGCAGCATTAGTTGCAGAACAACTGGTAGAAAATTTGGAATACATTTCACATAAACTTTCTCAGCATGTTATAGTCTTAGGTGGAGATTTCAATTTACCAGATATAGACTGGGACACTCAGATGTTTAGGACGGGTGGTAGGGACAGAGCATCGAGTAACATTATACTGAGTGCACTATCCGAAAATTACCTCGAGCAATTAAACAGAGAACTGACTCGTGGAGATTACATCTTGGACCTACTGATAACAAACAGACCCGAACTTTTCGACTCTGTAAGTGCAGAACGGCTGAAAGCAAGGGGAAACTACAGCCGTAATTTTTCCCGAAGACATGCAGCTTTACTTTATGATTAAATGATGATGGTGTCCTCTTGGGTAAAATATTCCGGAGGTAAAATAGTCCCCCATTCTGATCTCCGGGCGGGGGCTACTCAAGAAGACGTCATTATCAGGAGAAAGAAAACTGGCGTTCTACGGATCGGAGCGTGGAATGTCAGATCCCTTAATCGGGCAGGTAGGTTAGAAAATTTAAAAAGGGAAATGGATAGGTTAAAGTTAGATATAGTGGGAATTAGTGAAGTCCGGTGGCAGGAGGAACAAGACTTTTGGTCAGGTGAATACAGGGTTATAAATACAAAATCAAATAGGGGTAATGCAGGAGTAGGTTTCATAATGAATAAAAAAATAGGAGTGCGGGTTAGCTACTACAAACAGCGTAGTGAACGCATTATTGTGGCCAAGATAGACACAAAGCCCATGCCTACTACAGTAGTACAAGTTTATATGCCAACTAGCTCTGCAGATGATGAAGAAATTGAAGAAATGTATGACGAGATAAAAGAAATTACTCAGGTAGTGAAGGGAGACGAAAATTTAATAGTCATGGGTGACTGGAATTCGTCAGTAGGAAAAGGGAGAGAAGGAAACATAGTAGGTGAATATGGATTGGGGGGAAGAAATGGAAGAGGAAGCCGCCTTGTAGAATTGTGCACAGAGCATAACTTAATCATAGCTAACACTTGGTTCAAGAATCATAAAAGAAGGTTGTATACCTGGAAGAATCCTGGAGATACTAAAAGGTATCAGATAGATTATATAATGGTAAGACAGAGATTTAGGAACCAGGTTTTAAATTGTAAGACATTTCCAGGGGCTGATGTGGATTCTGACCACAATCTATTGGTTATGAACTGCAGATTGAAACTGAAGAAACTGCAAAATGGTGGGAATTTAAGGAGATGGGACCTAGATAAACTGAAAGAACCAGAGGTTGTAGAGAGTTGCAGGGAGAGCATAAGGGAACAATTGACAGGAATGGGGGAAAGAAATACAGTAGAAGAAGAATGGGTAGCTCTGAGGGATGAAGTAGTGAAGGCAGCAGACGATCAAGTAGGTAAAAAGGCGAGGGCTAATAGAAATCCTTGGGTAACAGAAGAAATATTGAATTTAATTGATGAAAGGAGAAAATATAAAAATGCAGTGAATGAAGCAGGCAAAAAGGAATACAAACGTCTCAAAAATGAGATCGACAGGAAGTGCAAAATGGCTAAGCAGGGATGGCTAGAGGACAAAGAGAACCACTTGTATGAATATCAAGAGCTCAGATGGCAACCCAGTTCTAAGCAAAGAAGGGAAAGCAGAAAGGTGGAAGGAGTATATAGAAGGTTTATATAAGGTCGATGTACTCGAGGACAATATTATGGAAATGGAAGAGGATGTAGACGAAGACGAAATGGGAGATAAGATACTGCGTGAAGAGTTTGACACAGCACTGAAAGACCTGAGTCGAAACAAGGCGCCGGGAGTAGGCAACATTCCATTAGAACTACTGATGGCCCTGGGAGAGCCAGTCATGACAAAACTCTACCATCTGGTGAGTAAGATGTATCAGACAGGCGAAATACCCTCAGACTTCAAGAAGAATATAATAATTCCAATCCCAAAGAAAGCAGGTGTTGACAGATGTGAAAATTACCGAACTATCAGTTTAATAAGTCACAGCTGCAAAATACTAACGCGAATTCTTTACAGACGAATGGAAAAACTGGTAGAAGCGGACCTCTGGGAAGATCAGTTTGGATTCCGTAGAAATGTTGGAACACGAGAGGCAATACTAACCTTACGACTTATCTTAGAAGAAAGATTAAGAAAAGGCAAACCTACATTTCTAGCATTTGTAGACTTAGAGAAAGCTTTTGACAACGTTAACTGGAATACTCTCTTTCAAATTCTGAAGGTGGCAGGGGTAAAATACAGGGAGCGAAAGGCTATTTACAATTTGTACAGAAACCAGATGGCAGTTATAAGAGTCGAGGGGCATGAAAGGGAAGCAGTGGTTGGGAAAGGAGTGAGACAGGGTTGTAGCATCTCCCCGATGTTATTCAATCTGTATATTGAGCAAGCAGTAAAGGAAACAAAAGAAAAATTCGGAGTAGGTATTAAAATTCATGGAGAAGAAGTAAAAACTTTGAGGTTGGCCGACGACATTGTAATTCTGTCAGAGACAGCAAAGGACTTGGAAGAGCAGTTGAACGGAATGGACAGTGTCTTGAAAGGAGGATATAAGATGAACATCAACAAAAGCAAAACGAGGATAATGGAATGTAGTCAAATTAAATTGGGTGATGCTGAGGGAATTAGATTAGGAAATGAGACACTTAAAGTAGTAAAGGAGTTTTGCTATTTAGGGAGTAAAATAACTGATGATGGTCGAAGTAGAGAGGATATAAAATGTAGACTGGCAATAGCAAGGAAATCGTTTCTGAAGAAGAGAAATTTGTTAACATCGGGTATAGATTTAAGTGTCAGGAAGTCGTTTCTGAAAGTATTTGTATGGAGTGTAGCCATGTATGGAAGTGAAACATGGACGATAACTAGTTTGGACAAGAAGAGAATAGAAGCTTTAGAAATGTGGTGCTACAGAAGAATGCTGAAGATAGGGTGGGTAGATCACATAACTAATGAGGAGGTATTGAATAGGATTGGGGAGAAGAGAAGTTTGTGGCACAACTTGACTAGAAGAAGGGATCGGTTGGTAGGACATGTTTTGAGGCATCAAGGGATCCCAAATTTAGCATTGGAGGGCGCTGTGGAGGGTAAAAATCGTAGAGGGAGACCAAGAGAAGAATACACTAAGCAGATTCAGAAGGATGTAGGCTGCAGTAGGTACTGGGAGATGAAGAAGATTGCACAGGATAGAGTAGCATGGAGAGCTGCATCAAACCAGTCTCAGGACTGAAGACCACCACAACAACAACAACAACAACAACAACAAGTGCAGAACAGGATTTCCATGAATATAGAAGTTAATAGGAATATAAAAAAAGGGAGGAAGGTTTATCTGTTTAGCAAGAGTAATAGAAGGCAGATTTCAGACTACCTAACAGATCAAAACGAAAATTTCTGTTCCGACACTGACAATGTTGAGTGTTTATGGAAAAAGTTTAAGGCAATTGTAAAATGCGTTTTAGACAGGTACGTGACGAGTAAAACTGTGAGGGACGGGAAAAACCCACCGTGGTTCAACAACAAAGTTAGGAAGCTATTGCGAAAGCAAAGAGAGCTTCACTCCAAGTTTAAATGCAGCCAAAACCTCTCAGACAAACAGAACCTAAACGATGTCAAAGTTAGCGTAAGGAGGGCTATGCGTGAAGCGTTCAGTGAATTCGAAAGTAAAATTCTATGTACTGACTTGACAGAAAATCCTCGGAAGTTCTGGTCTTACGTTAAATCAGTAAGTGACTCGAAACAGCATATCCAGACACTCCGGGATGATGATGGCATTGAAACAGAGGATGACACGCGTAAAGCTGAAATACTAAACACCTTTTTCGAAAGCTGTTTCACAGAGGAAGACTGCACTGCAGTTCCTTCTCTAAATCCTCGCACAAACGAAAAAATGGCTGACATCGAAATAAGTGTCCAAGGAATAGAAAAGCAACTGGAATCACTCAACAGAGGAAAATCCACTGGACCTGACGGGATACCAATTCAATTCGATTTGACACAGAGTACGTGAAAGAACTTGCCCCCCTTCTGACAGCCATGTACCACAAGTCTCTAGAGGAACGGAAGGTTCCAAATGATTGGAAAAGAGCACAGGTTGTCCCAGTCTTCAAGAAGGGTCGTCGAGCAGTTGCGCAAAACTATAGACCTATATCTCTGACGTCGATCTGTTGTAGAATTTTAGATCATGTTTTTTGCTCGAGTATCATGTCGTTTTTGGAAACCCAGAATCTATTATGTAGGAATCAACATGGATTCCGGAAACAGCGATCGTGTGAGACCCAACTGGCTTTATTTGTTCATGAGACCCAGAAAATATTAGATACAGGCTCCCAGGTAGATGCTATTTTCCTTGACTTCCGGAAGGCGTTCGATACAGTTCCGCACTGTCGCCTGATAAACAAAGTAAGAGCCTACGGAATTACAGACCAGCTGTGTGGATGGATTGAAGAGTTTTTAGCAAACAGAACACAGCATGTTGTTATCAATGGAGAGACGTCTACAGACGTTAAAGTAACCTCTGGCGTGCCACAGGGGAGTGTTATAGGACCATTGCTTTTCACAATATATATAAATGACCTAGTAGATAGTATCGGAAGTTCCATGCGGCTTTTCGCGGATGATGCTGTAGTATACAGAGAAGTTGCAGCATCAGAAAATTGTAGCGAAATGCAGGAAGATCTGCAGCGGATAGGCACTTGGTGCAGGGAGTGGCAACTGACCCTTAACATATACAAATGTAATGTATTGCGAATACATAGAAAGAAGGATCCTTTATTGTATGATTATATGATAACGGAACAAACACTGGTAGCAGTTACTTCTGTAAAATATTTGGGAGTATGCGTGCAGAACGATTTGAAGTGGAATGATCATATAAAATTAATTGTTGGTCAGGCGGGTACCAGGTTGAGATTCATTGGGAGAGTCCTTATAAAATGTAGTCCATCAACAAAGGAGGTGGCTTACAAAACACTCGTTCGACCTATACTTGAGTATTGCTCAACAGTGTGGGATCCGTACCAGATTGCGTTGACGGAGGAGATAGAGAAGATCAAAAGAAAAGCGGCGCGTTTCGTCACAGGGTTATTTGGTAACCGTGATTGCGTTACGGAGATGTTTAGCAAACTCAAGTGGCAGACTCTGCAAGAGAGGAGCTCTGCATCGTGGTGTAGCTTGCTCGCCAGGTTTCGAGAGGGTGCGTTTCTGGATGAGGTATCGAATATATTGCTTCCCCCTACTTATACCTCCCGAGGAGATCACGAATGTAAAATTGGAGATTCGAGTGCGCACAGAGGCTTTCAGACAGTCGTTCTTCCCCTGAACCATACGCGACTGGAACAGAAAAGGGAGATAATGAAAGTGGCAAGTAAGGTGCCCTCCGCCACACACTGTTGGGTGGCTTGCGGAGTATAAATGTAGATGTAGATGCTCCTGCGGCGAGGGGTGGAGCTGCGGCCTGGCGGCGTGCGGCCACCACTTCCCCCTGCTTTCCGTCGCTCGTGCCTCGGCGGCGTAGCTGTGGCAACACCGAGCCAAAGCAGCCCACAGTTGGGGGCTCATCACGTCTACAGAGCCCACAGCGGCCATCTGAGTGTCTAGGTCCGTACGGCAGACCCGGCCAGGCCCACCTCTGCCACCAGCCGGGCCCCTGTCAACACACGCGCTGCGGCCGATTCGACCCTCGCCCGCCCCATGAGGCCAGCCGCCGCGGGTGGGCAGCAGTAGGGGGCCTATTGATGGACGCCTACGTGAGTCACGTGCGGCAGCGAGAATGGACCGTCGAGGGTGACTTCCGAAATACTTCGCGCTGCACCGTGCTGTTACCTGCTGTGACCCTCGTGTCAGGAAATCAGCCGTGGACCTTCGGACAATTCAGGGCAGTCACGGGTCTTCCACTCGCGTGGCACAACAAAGACGCTCTGCAGTGAAAATTTGTGCTTCTCACGTTTGGTTGCATTGCAGTTCTAAATTAACTTTTTGCTGTTGTCAAAGAATGTAATTAGGAACTAGTTAGTGGTCACTACTGGCATTACGCAAATTATGCTGCACCTCTAATGTGCCGAGGTATTTAAAAGACGGTCTTCAGTGACAGCCTCGTGCTTTACGCTTGTGTTGGGAGGTGAACTATAACGTTTTGGTTGTTTGCCACAAGACTGACTGTGATTGGAGCATAGAGCAAGGACCTTGGCATGACAATTGCCCTTGTGCTACCAGTCAAATTGTTAATTAACATCATGGTGCTGAAAAGACTGAACTTAGTCCTCTTGTCTTATAGGTTTCGGTTCGAGCGACTTGGAATCAGGGTAGGGGTCCTCTAACATTGAGGATCCCAGACTATTACTTTCCTTGCTCCCACCAGCAGAAATATGATCAGTGTGAAGCAGTAGTGAAGATGTGTTTCCCCAGCTGTCAGCCACCAATGTCGACAGCTGTTCTGCCTCCTTGTGTGTGCATGACAAGGCACACATGGACATCAAGTGTCGGTGTTTTAGAAGTCCGTGAGTCTACTACTAGGCCGCCAGGACAGATTTACCGTGGCTGCGATGATTGGACCGAACCGCTCCTGCACTTTCAGTCATGCCAGCGAGACAGAACTTCCCTCTCTGCCTCGGAGGCATTGCTCCGCATCCATCGTGACTCCGTCGACACAGACACGAGTGCTTACATTCGAACAGTGCAGTGCTTCGATTAAGTACGTCACTCCGTCCAAAGTTTTTTCGAGTGCTCCTTTTTGTTTCAGTGTATACATAGTGAATGGCGATGCAAATTGAGTTGCAATGATGTGTTGTCGAGAGTTTTACTGTTTCAGTGATTTTGCTATACTTGTTCCATCGGAATTAACTGATATCTGAACGCGTCTTGAATGTAGCGATTTGTTTCATCTTATGCAGTGTGTGCCCATACCCTGCTCTTCCACTTTTGCCATCTCTTTTCATTATTTCTCTTACTGTTTACCGTCACTGATTGATTTCAAGTGCCCTTCAAGTGCTGCCAAGATATGTTGGACGCTTGGAGGTCCAGTTTAAGAGACTCACAAACGGTCTTGACATTGGCCAGTGACCATCTCTTTTGTGTTAGTATCATGTTCAATTGACTGTTTCCCATTTTTATGTAATATTTACATGTCAATGTGCATTGGAATGTTTTTCTCTTCATTTTGTGTCCTTTGTATCATTATAGTCTTATTATTTGCATAATGGTATGTTCAATATGCTTCTTTATCCCTGTTTTAGTTTAATATTTATGTGTTAGGGTATTTTGCAGTGTTTTATTTTGTGTCATTCACGTCATTGGTTTCTTGACACTTGGATAATAGTACCTCAGTCTGTGCGTTGTCAACAGTGTTTCGTTTGTTATGTATTAGTTAATGCATCTTGTGATTTTCTTGTTTTTGTGACATGATGTATCATTTTATGAGTTAATGTCTCGTGTGACTTTTGTTTTTTTTTCGTGCCCTCGTATAATATCTCATGTACATACTCAGTTATTGTTGTATTTTGTAACATTGGTAAAGCTTTTATATTTGTGTATCACACCATCCATGTATGTGGTTTCAAAAAAAAAAGTAAACAAATTTATTTGGTTAACAACCCCACAGTTCGGTTAACAACCCCACAGTTTGGTTAACAACCCCGCAGCACATGGCTGCGTCCGTGGAACTACCCCTGCCCCAGTCAATGTCAAGATTTTCGAAGCCCTCGTATTTTTCTCGATAAGAGTACTTGCGACAATCTTCTTTCAGAGGTCCGTGTGATGAAAGACATGCGCTTCATTCACCATTCAGTGCTCGTATTTCATATTTCTAATCCCAGCATTCTGATATTCAGTAATATAATAATTCAGGCCCTGTTAATAATTTCTATGGGTTGCCTAGTTTATTTGACGATGTTTTCAGTTTGTCTCACACTGATCTGTGAGAGGAGCTTGGCACTAGGAATTTTCTTTATTTATGGGTGAGGGCAGCAGTCTCTCTAGTAACCATGATGGCTTCCCGTTTCCCATCCTTTTTCCGATCGCTAGGGTAGTACTTGGTGTTGTTTGAACGTTCATTAGTAGCCAAAGTTTCTCCTGTTTTCAATTCCCCAGCCTGCCTTACCAGCCTTTTAACTGCTATTTCTGCTCGATTTTAACGTCGCGAGGTCGCCTCCCTGTGAGATTCCGGCCCTGTGATTGGCCAGTTCAGGTGCGCGCCCGGTTTTAGCGGGTGGGCGCCAACCGCCCTCCGCGAGTGTATAGTGGACAAGTGGCAGTGGGCAGTTCCAGTGTGACCGTGCCTGCGAGTGGAGGTGCTGCTTCCAGGAGATGGAGTTTCGGTAAGCATGAGCGCCGACGTGCACTATAGCTTCGCGTCCTGCGGACTTTCATGCTCACTTTTCCGCTTCGTCTGGCAGTAGCTCTTTCAGTTCTCCCTTGCAAAATTTGACTCAGAATGTAGGTCTACCTACATTGAAAACTTGTACCCTCTGTCCCACGCCACGTGGTGAGTGTCTGGCGCCCCTTCATGTTTCGTTCATATAGTCGGACCGAAAGCCAAAGTTATCTAGTATCACCTGTATGAATAGTTTCTCGTCTTCCTGGTTTTATTCCTTTATTACAGGAGGCAACCTAGCGATTCACCCCCAGTAGCATCTTTCTTAGTCTTTGGCTGATTCATGATAGTGGTCGTTGCATGCCTGCAACCCCTTCCTTTAGTATATTGAACTCCATTTTATAATACGGAGATCTTTCCTAAAATTCCTTTCCTCCTGCTATCTTAGCTTATTATGAACGTACTTTGGGGCAGGCTGCTGAACTAAATTCTTTGTTCTCCACCCCGATTTGACTGTATAATTGTTCAATATTCAACTGTTAAATAAATGAGTCCTTTAACCTTTACATTCTCCCTTTCATTACGTGAAATCACCCTTAGTGTCACAGTAGAATAATGCAAAACTATAACGGTTGCTATAAGGTCGTGCAGGGCTCACACCTTTAATGATAGGATAGAGATTCAATACCGCGCACCTGGCGCGATCATTGCACTCGTGGTAAAGATAGTAGAAAGATAATTTTCAATTATCCCCCATTGATAAACTGGGAAGTGTTCACGACTCAATGTAAGTACGTGAGCACTAAATTCACTTGATGTGGTGGAAGTAGTGGCCTCCGTTTTGCCTTGCTGGTTTCGAAAAAATATCAAAATTACAGCCCCTACAGCAAGGGGCTTTTAACATCTTTTACAGAATATGATATGCTTTTGTACATAAGGTATCTGTAAGACTGTACAAATGGACCATGAGAAAATTGTCAGTACAAGTTCTTCCAAATTACATATAAAATCGATAACCAAGTAAAAATTGCGTGTTTTTTTGTATATTGCAGTAAAGTCAACAAAACAGAGCAGAACCGGACGCATCGAAAAGATTACTTAAAAATGGCATCTTACAAACAGAATACACACTTAAAATTGGAATCATTTCCCAAAATGATACATGTAAAATATGAATGAAAGAAACTTGTGTCTGGTAACGGTAAAGTTATTTATAAACACACCCAAAGGGCCAGATTTCTTTTGTGATCGAAGAAACCGAAGATTCAGTGTAAATGAAAAATGTAAGATAGATTATTGGTAGACAAGGAAACAGAAAATATCAGGATGAATCTTATTAAAGTGCAGGTGAGTGTTTACGCAACAACATAGAAAAATTTTCTCTCTCCCGTTCCCTTAGTATGTCCGTCCAGCTCAGCATTGCTCAAACATACGGAACTATCAACACGAGCTAACCACATTTAGACATGGTTAGGCAGTCACCAAAAGTGCGATATCAACACTTGCATGTGTGAGTGCGAGCGTTCTCAGCAGAAAAGTGTGAGACAACTGTAGACCCACCTGCCTCCATTACTCTCACATCATTATGTAAGAAGCACGAGGTAGGAGGGAAGAAAACTTATCAGGGGTTTGACGAAGCACTTGTGCCATTGAAACAAACTGTTTAAACCAAAACAGCAAATCTGAAAACCTCAGACTGGTAATGAGAAACACTGATTCGGTCATTACAAATGGTGACCTACAACAAAGCTGCTCTTCGTTGCTATAAATACTCCACCCCACTCAGTAGGATTGATGGCATTCATTTCATTCATACTCAGTTCTCTGAGTGTTATATTGCAATATCTTGTGTGAGATTGTTCTAGTACTGGTGATACTCTTGCTGCCTGATGTGATGACCAGTGATTTGCAGCTGTGGAATACAGCAAACCAGCATCTGGCAGTGAAGCTGGCGTTGCAATTGAGCCCACAAATCCACCAATATCATTCCAGTTCAGGGCAATAACTGAACTAAACTTCAGCATCTTTGGGTCTGACAGCCTAGTCAACCAGAGTCTCAGAATCACATCCAACCCGTCACAGCATCTGAGATTGTGGTCCATCTGACGGGACAACGCCGGCAGGGACCTGAGAGGGACAGAGTTGTCTCAGAATGGCATGTGAGCCAAACACACACACACACACACACACACACACACACACACTGTGGTCGCGGTCTCATTAGCTGCAGGCCAGGTGACGGGCAGCCCCTTACAAACGAGTGGCCAGGCCTCCCGCCACACTCCTTGTGAGAGGCCTGCGCTCGTAGCTGAGGAGAGGTCTTTGAGAGCCCTGAGTCTGACTGTGGATTCAGCAGATTCCACTCCGGCTTATGAAGCCACCAGCCGCCACGGAAGATCAAGTCCTAAGGTTCTTCAGCCTCCGTCCTGACGAAATAATAGGAGTTTCGAGCCCAGAAGTGGGTGACCCCAACAGTGGGCAGAGAATTAGCGTTTTTTAACTCTCTTGTGCACATTTTAATTAGTGTGATTCGTTGGTGGGGAGATAACCAGCATCATTTCTCTCTTTAATAGCAAGGGTGTGTTTCGCAAGACATTGGATGGTACTTTGGCGGATCACTCTCTTTAGTAGAAAGGGGACGTCTGGTTCGTAAAATATTGGATGGAATTTTTTCTGGATAACTTCTGCTGCCCTTCTTGTAGAGGGATGTGGCCTGTGCTTTCTTCCGGCTACTGGTTACAATATTTTATTCAAGACATATACGGTAGAGTACAGTTAAGAAAATGGCTAACTGAGCCACAAATTCGGTGTAGAATCTCATAGGGACATCATCGGGGTTTTAACTTTGTCCAATTTTAGCGATATTAACGGTTTCTCAGTAGCAAAACCGCTAGTATCAATATCACTAACTTTTGGAGTGGCTCCAGAATTATACTGCGGCTTTATTCCTGGATTTTTCTTTGTAAAGGAACACTTGAAAAACACAACATTTCTGCTCTTGCTCTGCTACCAGTATTTCAGTTTGTGTCCTCTCCAGCAGTGTCTAAATCTGGCACCACTAACAGGCCTTACATACGAGCTGGCCGCCTCCTCCTGGACGCCCGAGGAAGTCCGCAGCAGCGCCGGCCCGCCGCTCTCTCGCAGTTCCCATGTGGCTCACGCCTCGGCCTTAACTCTCGGAGGGCGCGCAGCGAGACTTTACGAGCAGAACGGCGACGTGCGGCGCGGCTCAGGCCGTGGCTTTATTCATAAGCTGGTCGCCAAGTTTTGCTGCTCATCTTCTGGGCTCCAGCTGTTTCGCCGCTCACTTTTTGCGAGCCATCTGGCGGATAAGGTCAATACTGCGACCCTCTGCGTGTCTGATGCTCTCCTAAGTCACGAAGCAGCTTTCCAGTTCCGCCATAAAACACACTGACCCCCAGAATTCATGAAAATCTACAACTTTACCATGTCACTTATAATTTTGAGTTGCGGACAACACGCATTTATTTGCACTGTTTGACTGAAAATCTGATGTATCAACCACTTTCAAGCCCATTGACAACGTCAAAAGAAATATATATTTGTCATGAAATTCATTATAATTACGTTAATAATCTTGAGTTGTTATTGTTCCCATGCACAATTCAAATACGAATTTTATATTTCTTCAATGTGTGTTTTTATCGCGTGTATCTATTTCAGGGCCTTTAACATATTTCATAAGCTTAAAAACGTAAATGCATTCAATTGGAAGCGTGAAACAAAATAGAACTCCGCGTAACAAAAGTAGTTCAGTCATCGATAGACTATCGCCAAAATAAGTTGACCCATGGACTTGTATCTCAAGTATATTATATATTACTGTTATGGAAAGTGGAAAGAGAAAATAATCCATGAAATGGACACTGAAATGAAACAGTCAAATGAAGGAACACAATGTACTGCGTATTTTACGTCAGATAAAGTTGTGAAGTTGTTACTTTGTCTTCTTTTAAGAGGTGGCAACAGGAAAGGTGATTGGGCATCCTTTACCAGTCACACTGCCAAATCCAGAACCGCGTGCCTACCCAGTGAAGCTGTGAGGTAGGGCAGGGAAAAAAGACGAAAAAGATCGACAGAATATTTAAGAAAGCTTTGACGCTCAGATCTCGCAGAGTTAACCAGGCTGTAAATACTGAAAACCTCGTCAGCGCATGCGCGTATTGTTATCCGTTACGTCACTACTTTCCTTCACAGCTCTCCGGTAGAGTTTCCACGGTCCCGCACTGCGGCCAGTTACATGATCAGGAATATTCAGGTCCCTATTATCCAATAATATTAACGATTACCGCTATACTCGCAATAGTTTGGCGAAATCTCTTTTGTCTGGAAAAGTCGAACGTCATTAATTCTAATTTTTTGGTCTTACACAAGAGCTGTAGTTGGCAGAAGGACTTAAGCACCAGATTCCGAGAATTCTCATGCAACCAAAACCCCTTTGCAAGTGTACACGACAGAAAAAAAGAGTAAACCAATGGATATTTGATATTGTTTTGATGTATTGCTCTAAGTGGTGGTGGTGGTTAGTGTTTAACGTCCCGTCGGCATCGAGGTCATTAGAGACGGAGCGCAAGCTCGGGTTAGGGAAGGATTGGGAAGGAAATCGGCCGTGCCCTTTCAAAGGAACCATCCCGGATATTGCTCTAAGGGCGGGTTTAGTTAGCTACATACTTTTGCTTGGTGTTTATGTTAGCTGATTGTGAGACTTTGCCTGATTACGATTATTTCATGTATCATCAACTGCCCATCTCTGCCCCAACTCAGAGATACGTGTTTTTACCAGGATTTGCATCAATTACACTGTGTATCAAACAGAAATATCAGTCGATTTCGATTAATTTTACATATTATTTCCCTTCCAGCCTCTTCCCACACCAGGGGCTAGTAGTAGTGAATCATCAGTGTTATTTTCCAGACAGATAAAAGTACGTATGCGGTGGTGTTCCAGAGCTAATAACCTTGTCGTGGTATCTTATGTGCTTCCCGAAGCTAGTAAAAGCAATTGGGTGCTATAGCCATCGTTATTTGTTGTGTTATCCTGGGATAGTCGGAGTTCGTCAGAAGAGGAACGATCTCCTTCGTCACAGACAATGTAAAGTCCTTTGTAAGTTCCTTTTCCTGCAGAACTTTTGTATTAATTGCACATCGCCAAGGAATTTCCAACAGATTCGTATAGTAGTTAGATAGCACTTGAAACACTGACAGTGAGATGCGTAAATTATAGGACAGCACGACGTAACGAAGCAAATATGACAAAGTGGCAGAGGTTACACCTCCTTCTCTCCCCACAGTACCACAGTCAATAGTCAATCCTACAGGCAAGGAACTGTATACAGCAACAATACGAGTGATGTCAAAAGGCCATCATTTTGTACCAAATTGATGACTCATTCAAGAAGTCATCGGCGATGTGTGATGGGCTATTCAAGATCTGTCCGTAAGTTAAATGAAGAAATAAGGCTGAATACTCGATCCTCATGTCCAAAACATTATATCAGATTCGCACCCTCTGAGAGAATATACACACACTGTCATATTATCTGTGGACAAAGGCAACGCTGTTGTTTTGTTGTGTACATCGAGATATTATCAGAAGATTTTAACTCGGCTCAGCAAAAGAGCAACTCTCGAAAAATGTGACATCGCTTGTTGCGAAGGAAGCCATATCTGTTCTGCATAACTCGGTTTTCCTACAGGAAAGGATGAAGTAACTTCATCTTAAAGGACCAGTTTCTCTTCGCTTGCATAGGATTCCGAAAATACACAAGAACGACTGTGGATATGTCCAACAGTAAACACTATCTGCTCGCCACTTTACAGACTGGACACATGTATGGCAGAACTATTCAATCTCTTAGTGGGGTACTGTGTACACAACATGATGAACTCATACAAGATCGTGAAACTGTTGAGGGACATTCGATTCCACAAGGACGACCTACTGGTGAGCTCTGAAACAAAGTCGTTACTGACCCCAATGCATCAGAGATTTTTTTTTCTGGTACTGCTGCCCACTTACTATTACTGGCAGCTGGGAGGTGTGGTTGCGAGATCTCCCATGAAACCAAAAATAGCCATAGCATTTTGGAGAAATTTGTACCAGGGCCAAACGCCACAAATCTTACTATTTCTACAGCCATATAAATAACGCTTTCGTTGTATGGCCTCATGGCCGGGAAAACCTGGATGATTTTCTTTTTTCTGTGTATAGAAGAAGCAAAATTTCACGTTAATTGATGCTACGTTCAGGAAATCGATGCAGATGGTTGTGTACTTATACGCACCCAGCTATCACACAGATAAATGCACGAAGCACTATTTTTAGCATTATTATCCACAGGATTTCGGCCGTAATTTGCCAGAAATCGCATCTATCGGACTACAGCACGTGATGGAGATCCTCCAGAGGAGAGGTAACACAGTTATCGTGAAACTCTGACATAACACAGAAAGGGAGCAAGTGTTGTGTTTTGCATCTTTGCCATACTCGAGAAGGTGAACGGCCAGCACCTCAGTGGTAATAAAGAAACACGATGTCGAATGAGTATTCTGAGAGACGCATAAGTCTGCAGATCTGGTTGGCTTGCGCAGGTACCCAGTCAAACTGCGCGCTCCTGGCGTCTACAGTACTGAATGTGAGAGCTCTGAGCTGTAGAGATTTTATTTATTCTTCCTTGTCCATAGTTTTCTTAGCAAAATGGACAGTTACATATAAAATCGGATTTATGTAATTCATTGTGACAATCAGTTTTAGCGTTCGTTTTTATGTAGTGAATTTCAAAGCTATAGCTTCATTTCTGTTTGTTTTTATAGCTGTCGCTAAAGGTTTTTCCGCCACCTATACACTACTCTACATGGAATTTGCATATTTCCCCCCACTCTCATTAGGGTATACTACCACTACTGGTATAGTACTACAACTACTAAAACCACGAAACTCATTAATATTAAACACTTCAGAAGGCCAGATTACTACTACCTCCAACTTATGTGATCCGTCCGTCGTGTCACCACAGTTCCTCTGTTCTAAAATCTTTTAATTCTGTTGTGGACAGTGGATGTTTTTAGAAACGCCGATTGGTTGCTGGGTTCGTGATCTCTGTGTGAGCAACTGGAACAGTGGGCCGGATGTGGCAGACACTTTTACCTGGTGGCAGGCCTGCAGGGGAGATATTTATCGCAGCAGGAATTCCGTGGCCCGAGAGCCAGCTTCGTTGGCTACGTGGCACCAAGACGACACCGGCCGTGGCACTACGACTGCACATGTGACTCGTGTTTGTCGGTACGCGAAATGGGAAGGACAACGACTACGTTGCGGCCAGGCCAGTTAGTGTTTCCACAGGAGTGAGCCGAGATAGATGCTGTGTTCAGAAGATATCCACTGTTCATAGATAAAGCGAAATTTGTTTTTCGATAAAAGAGCGCATTCCTGGGGTGCTCGCTGAAATATGATTTATCCAAATAACATCCTTTTATGTTGCATGAGAACCCAATTTTGGTGAAGCGTTGTATTCTGTTCTGTCGGGGCAGAAGGCGATGCTCTGGCTCCTAGACTGGGTAAAGTTTTGGCAGCGTGTTTCTCGGTGCATAGGAATAGCGCGTGTTGGTTCATTCTGCAAATGTTCCACATACAACTGATGAAAAGAATTTGAAACATGGCGCATATAGCTGCCTTGCAAATTATTCTCTACAAGTAAATTTTGAACTACTAGTAAAACTTGTGGTACAAATACTCTATGACACCAAGATGTATTGACAGAAGAGAAGCAGTAACAGCAGAAAGTTTCGGCCAGGAGGCGTCAGTGATTTTGAACGTGTGACTGGGGTAACAAGTACGTCAGGGACAAATCAGCATTTCTGAAGCTGCCAAGTCGACTGTTGGTGATGTGACTGTGAAGTGGAAACGCGAAGGAACAGGCACAGACCTGGCATACCTCACGTGCTGACTGACGGGGACCATCGAGCTCTGTGGATGGTAGCTGTAAAAGTCACACGAAATCAGCGGAAGGAGTCAGTCGAAAGTACCAAAGTGCTGCCCATCGTCAGCCACACGTTTCCGTAATTAATGATAAACCACCCTTGAGGTGACGCCACTGGACAACGGACTGGAAACGAATGTTTCAGTGTGGTATACCCTGTGCCAATCCGATGGAAGTGTTTGCGTTTGGTGAGTGCCTGCAGAGCTGTCATCCTGTGTAATGCCGACAGTGACGTACAAAGGTGATGGTGTTGACAATGCAGGGGTACTTTTCGTGGCTGTGGTGACACTCCGTTATGGGGCTTAGGAAAACGTTACATGCGAGAGGATGTGAATACATCTTACAGCACTATGTACTGCGTGCTGTAGAGGAACAGTTTGGAGCCAGTGGTGGTTTCTATCGGCTCAACAGGCCACCCTGTCATAAAACAGCATCTCCGAGATGATGGTTTGTAGAGAAAATATTCTCCAAACTGACTGGCCGGCCCAAGAGCAGATCTGAGGCCATAGTAAGACTTCGGGATGGTTCAGAACGCCGTTCCTGAGGAAGAATGAGCTTACACTCCTCTACAGAGATTGCGACACCTCTGATACCTCCGATAAACCTGCAATTCAGGACAGGTGATTAGGACTGTGGAAAGGGCCCAATAAGGTGGCGGTCAGTTTCACTTAAAAATTTCTGCCACAAGGCAGAAAATTCCGCTGGTGCACTTTAAATCTAGTGAACCATTATAGTTAATTCCACCGCACGGCGGCTCGATTTCACCACTGCAAATACTCGGTGTTGCTCCCCAACAGCGAACTGCCAAAACGAACGACACAACATGAACGGATGTATCTTGGGTACTTAAGACACCACTCAACTTTGACGTCCTCGATCGGTGAGCCACGAAGCTCGTAGCGATCGGACAGCTCTACATACGCTCCGACACTGTGCATGGACCACCAGTGGACCCAGCCGACTGCACCACACAGAGATATCCTTCCTGGTCCGCACCAACCGACCGACTGTCCGCACACCCCTAGCCGGAAACTACATGCACAAGACCAAGGATGGTACACGGTGCAAATATCGATACACATCGCTGCTGCCACACGTAGAAGTAGGAAGAACCACGGCGTAACCGCAACTACGGCAGGACGCCAAACACAGATAGACAGCCAAATTCAAGGAGTGATCACGGCTCAACTGAATGTGTCCCCAGCAGAAGTCTAGCCGTCATAAAAGCGAAGGATGGATGCAGCCCATTTCAATGTCAACTAATAAGTGTCCGGATAATTTTGATCACCTATGTATGACCTCCAAGTACGAGCTGCGCCTGCGGGGCCGCAGCCACACTACTGTGTGTACGTGGCACCGCCTGCTCGCCTCTCCTTTTTTTTCCTTTATTGTTATTTTCATACCTGTACAATCAGGTAGGCTGTCAGCGGCATGATACGTCGCTCTTAAGCCATAGAGTTGACAATGATATAACACAAAATGGAAATCCAGAATAAACATAGTGATGGGCAAACAATTGTGGACACAGAAGTAAAAAAAAAAAAAAAAACAAGGAGCCGTTCACACTCGACAATAACGACACTGAAAACATGTTGACACGGCGCACATAACACTGATGAATCTGATGGCACAAGGGAACGTATGAGCGTGACGGCGGACACTAAAGACACAAACCGACGGCACACACACTCGAATCTGATGGCGATAATCTCCGGCGCGCGAATGTCCACTGAGCGTGTTCGAGTCTGGGGACCTGCCAAGAGGGGAAGAAGGGGGAGTGGGAGGGAGAGGGGTGAGCAAGGATGCCAATGGCGGAGGAGACGAAAGTAGGAGATGGAGGAAGGGCTGGAGGGGAAGCCCGGGGGAGGAGTGGGGAGAAAGGGAGGAGAGAGGGATGGGGGAGAGAACGGAGGGAGGGTGCCAAAGGAAACAAACACAGGAAGAGGCAGGGAGAATCGAAGTTGGTAGGACGGGTAGATGGAGGGGAGGAGGGCATCATCAGGGAGGGGGAGCTGGCGGAAGCCACCTTGGGAGATGGTGTGGAGAGTGGAGAGATGGAGGGAGAGCAGGTGGGACATGGAAGTACAGGCGTGGCAGCAGACGGGGGCGGGAGAGGATGGGAGGGACGAGCGGGTGAGGAGGATGGAGTTTGCGGGAGGTGTAGAGGATCTGTATCCATTCGAGGAAAAGGAGGAGGTGGGGGAAGGGAACTAGGTCGTACAGAATCCGCGTGGGGAGGGGAGACGGATGCGAAAGGCGAGGCGAAGAGCTTGGCGTTCCAGGATCTGAAGGGATTTGTGAAAGGTAGGGGGCGCAGATATCCAGGCAGTGTGGGCGTAGCAAAGGATAGGGCGAATGAGGGATTTGTAGGTATGGAGGATGGTAGAGAGGTTCAGACCCCAAGTTCGGCTGGAGAGGAATTTGAGGAGACAGAGGCAGGAGTGTGCCTTGGCTTGGATCGTCCGTAGGTGGGGGGTGCAGGAGAGGCGACGGACAAGGGTGACACCAAGGTACTTAAGGGTGAGGGGTGAAGGCGATAGGACGGCCATAGATGGTGATGTAGAAGTCCAGGAGGCGGAAGGAAGGAGTGGTTTTGCCTACAATGATCGTCTGGGATTTGGAGATGAGTGAGGTGAAGGAGAAGGCCGTCGGAAGAGAAGGATGGCCGAAAGCCGCACTGGGTAATGGGAAGGAGGCGGTGCTGGCAGAGATGCTGGTGGATGCGTCAGGTGAGGATGGATTCGTAGACCTTGCTGAAAACCGAGGTAAGGCTGATGCGACGGTAGGAGGAGATGAGCAAATGGCGGTTTACCAGGTTTAAGGAACATCAGGATACGGGAGGTTTTCCACAGGTCGGGGTAGTAGCCGGTGGACAGGACTACCTTGTAGAGCCTGGTTAGGGTGGAGAGGAAAGAGGCAGGAGTTTCACGAAAGTGACGATAGGTGACACGGTCGTGACCAGGAGCGGTGTTGTGTTTCGTGTGGAATGTAACAATGCGATCCTGTGTAGTGATAGGGGCATTGTGTCCTGTGTTTGCAATGTTGTCCAAGTACTGGAAACCAGGTGCTAGGGGAGGGACAGAAGTGTCAGTTCGATTGCGGACATCTGGGAGTAATCGAACTGGAGATCGTCAGGAATGGTAAAGACATCGGGGAGGAAGGAGGCAAAGTAATTGGCCTTACTAATGGCGTCAGGGAAGGGTTGGTTGTCATGAAGGAGAGGATAGGGGGCGGGGGGGGGGCTTAGATCCGGTAAGGTGGCGGAAGGTGGACCAGTACTTGGACGAGTTGATAGGAAGGGTAGCGTTTAAATGGGTGCATGTCTGTCGTCAGTCCCGGCGTTTCTTAGCCGCGAGCAAGTTATAGTGTGTCCGGGTCATGCGTGTGGAGGAATGCACGGTAGAGACGGCGGGATTCACGGAGGAGGAGGATGGCCTGTTGGGGTAAGGTAGGATGGTGGGAGTGGATGGCGATGGCAGGGACGTGGGCCTCCATGGCCTCAGACTAGGTCTGCTGTAGAAAAGTGATGGCACGGGTAACATCGTCAGGGTGCTGGTAGGTGAAGGGGTCGCTTTCGACCTGGGTGGAGAGGGTATCCCAGTAGGCATTCCTATCGGCATGGGAATAATCATGGATGTACTTTGGATAAGGGTCATGACGGGGGGGCGGGGCGGGGGAAACGACCATCTGAAACAGTGAGGAGGACAGGGAGATGGTCACTACCAATGGTGTCCAGGACATCCACCGCTATGGAGCCAAGGAGGTTAGGGGAGGAGAGGATGACATCTAGAGTGGAGTTGGATTCGATGCGGGTGTGATGGGGAATGGGGACAAGGTCGCCTTGGAGGGAGGAGAGCAACCGATGCCACCACCCTAACTGGGTGGCGGAACCAGTATGGATGTTGAGGTTGGTGGAAATCACGCAGGAGGAGAAGGTACGGTCAATGTGGGAGAGGAAGTCAAAAGGAATAGGGGTGTTAGGGCAGACATAGATGGTGGCGAAGGTGATGGTAAGGCCAGGAAAGAAGAGACTAAGGATCAGGTGTTCGGTGGGGTTGGGAAGAAGAGGTTGGAGCCGAACTGGGATCTGGTGGTGGTGACCGATGGCAACTCTGCCACGCGCTATCGCTAAGGGATTGTCGGAGCGGTGAAGGAGGTAGGGCGAGGTGTGAACGGTGTGGTGGGGTTTAAGAAAGGTTTCATTATGGAGGAAGGCATCCACACAGTGGGTGGCAAGGGTGTACATGAAGAGGTTCTTGTTGGCAGGAAGGGAACAGTTGTTGTTGAATAGGATACAGTGCTGTCGCACCATGACAGGGATTTAGTCGAGGGTGTCAAGACAGGAGAAGGTGAAATGGGCCTGGTTGTGGGAATAGGTGACATACATTTTTTGGTGAAAGATGGAACTGGCAGCGAGGGATATCTGTTGGTGGGTATGAGGGCGCTAGAAAGGGTGTACATTTTGCAATACAATGGTGAGGAACCTGATGATGTCCTCAGAGGTGGGAGGAGGACGAAGAGAAATGCCAGGAGGGGTGGGGGCGTCCAGAGGGCAGACAGGGACAGTGCGTTCAGGAGTAGTCGGAGGGGGTTGCGCCGTACGTTTTTGGGAGTAGGTGGGATGCAGGAGATTGCAGGTATTACAGGAGGGAGGAGACTGAAGGTTAGGGCACTGCCGGAGGAAGTGTGCTTGCTTACAATGTGGGCAGGTGGGGGCCATGCGGCACTCAGCTGTTGTGTGCGCGTTGTAGCGCAGACACCTCTGGCAGTGGAGGGATTGAGGAGGGGAATGGGAGGGGTCGACCTTGTATCGCTGGTGGAAGAGGAGGCCACCCTCCTTCAGATGACGGTCAATGGAGGGGGTGTCCTCTGGGAAAACCTGGGTAAGGCGGGTGGGGCCGGCGGAGTTAAAGATGCGGTGGACCGCCCGCTCCTCCAGCGAGGGATGCACCTTGAGCTCCACCAACACCTCCTCCTCCGTGATCGTTGGACTAAGCTGAGTGATCACAGCGGTGAGGGTCGGCGGGCGACGCGGGTGTTGGGGTTGGCGGGTAGGAGACGGGGAAGGAGCAGGGCTGAGGGAGGCGTTAGGACCAAAACTGGTGATGGGGACGTTGGAGAGGTTGTCAGTATGGAGGGTGGGGCTGGGGGAGGATATGAGAACAGAATCTCTTATGTAAGTGAGGAGGGAGATGGGGACTCCAGGAAAGTGTTGGCGGAGAAGGAGTGAGAGGATCCGGGCCTCAAGGAGGGAAGGATCGGGATGGGAGAGGAGGTATTTGTAGGAAGAGGGAGGGGAGGAGGAGGAGGGGGCGGAGGGAGCAGGGCCAGGCGGGGAGACATCCATGGCATCCTGGGGGGGGGGGGAAGGAAGACGGGGTGGGTCCTTGTTGGGAGTGGAGGAGGTGGTGGTGCCACTAGGGCGTTTAAGGGCGGAGGAAAGGTGAGTGGTGACATGAGGGATGGGAGTTACAGGGTGGTGGCGGGAAATGGCAGGTCCCGGCATGGACGCAGTAGTTGGTGCTGGAGATGGCGATGGTGAAGGTGACGGCGACGGCGATGACGGTGATGGCGAAGGTTATGGGGAGAGCTGGACATGGGCAGTGTCCCGTCAGGCCACCACCCTAGCTGGAGCTGCAGTGACAGGCTGGGTGAGTGGGGGAAAGGATCATAGGTAGAGGAGAAGGAGGAATAAGCTGGGGAGGGGGAGACAAAGCGCGAGGGAGAAGGGAGAGTTAGAAGAGGAGGGATGAAAGAGGGGGGGGGCGACTGGGCACACCATGTAATAGTGGTGGTGGTGGCGGAGGGCGAAGTATAAACTATGGCAGTGGTGATAGTAGTGGCAGTGGTGGTGGGGCTGACATGACGACAGGTAGAAACTAAGTCAGTATAGGATGGAAAACGAGAGAGGAAAACTGGGGATGGACGAAGACGGACGAAGACGGACGCCGAAGTCCCACGCTGCTGGCGCTGGCGACTGCTGGCCGGAATGCCTAAGCTGCTGATGCCGCGGACGGGGTCGCTGCCGCTACTTCCGCTGCTGTTGCTGCTGCTGCTCCTGGCTGGCTGGCTGGCTGGCTGGCACCTGAAACCCTAACGCTTCGATTAGTGCACGAAACACAAATCGAAGGGCGGTACTCAGAGCGAGGTACGGCCGGAGAAGCTCGCCTCTCCACCGTTCCCGGCCTTTATCTCGGTCAGAATCTGCAATAAACACGTGCGCTGCCTGCGTGGTGGCCGCTCTCTTTGCCGTCCTAGTGCGGCCATTCGCCACTCAGCAGAGGTGGCAAAAAATAACGTAACTGATAGAAATAACCGGTTACTGAGAAGTGACGATTACTCCGATAACCGTTCTTCCAATTCTGCAGTTATTTCAATAACTGTCTAGTGTCAACAGTGCCTCGCGCCATCTGTTGACCTAAGATCGTACTGCGCATTTGGAAGGCGTTCTATAGGCCATGGGAGACTGTGAGCCATCTGTTGATAAGAACTGTGTACTATTTCGTGAGCCTTCGTTACTTTTAGCATAAACAATTAAATAAAGTTAATGTCTGAGCGGTGGCTGATAGGAGCTGCGGTACAGGCATTAACAAGTACAGTCGATCCCTTGAGCCACCACCTTATGTGTTAATTTAGCTTGGACGGATAGTACAAGGAGAGTTACCATAGGGAATTCGAGCGACTATGGAAATAACTGTCAGAGATCGGTATTCTCCCCTGGCAGTTATCATTATTGGCTCACAGTTCTCGTTCTCTGGCAGTTATCGGGCTACCACTATAGGTAACAGGGAAGTTGGTGACGGAATAACTGTGTGTCTGTGTTCCTGACACAGTGACTCCAGTCTTAGAGCCCGGTGATATTTCCAGAAAGGATAGTTACTAGAGCGAACAAATATTTTCATACTTCTTCGGAAATAGCGGCTGGCCATCACGAATGATGTCAGAAAGTATAACATAATACATCTGAATATAATAATTATTATCCTCATCATTTGTCAGGAGATTGTCAAAATATGTGAACATATTACAGTAACTGTTAATATTTGCAAAATTGGTATACATCCAGAATAAAACACAGTTACGTACTTTTAATAAATTTATCATTCACAGACTACCCTATCATGACTGTTGCGACCAAGTGCTGTCAAAACTGCAATATAGCAGAATTTTTACTTAAGCTGGTCTATCAGTCTCTGTTAAGATATTCATCTAAAGAGTAGAAGTAGAGGTCAATGGAAGCGTCTGATTCCACCCGTCTGCTTTGACATAAAGATGTTATGGTGTGTGAATGTCATTACGGCACGGTGTTTATGAGTTGGTGTGTGTGTGTGTGTGTGGAGGGGGGGGGGGCTGGCCGATCTAGTATGCAGTGCCGGAATTTGCTGGTGGTTTACTTTTTTTTCTAGTTGTGATGTTTTGTGGATTTATGGAGTATTGAATGTGTTTTTATTTATGTAGGGATGTTTGATTTGTGGATTTTTGGGGTTGTGGTTTTGGTTTTATTTTTCGCAGTTGTAGGTGTTGGTTTTTTGGTAGCAGTAGTTGTGGTGGACCTATATAGGTCACCGGAAATGACCGATTCCCATTTTCATAGTTGCAGGTGTTGATGTTTTGGTATCGTCATCTGAGGTTGAACTATGTAGGTCAAGGGAAATGTCTGATTCCAATTTGCGTACTTTTAGTTGTAGGTACTGGTATTTTGGTATATGGTTGACCTATATTGTTCAAGGGAAGTGTCCGATTCCTGCTGATTTTGTTGGTGTAGAAGAATGCTGTATTTTTTTTTTTTGTTCTTCATTTTGTGTTTTGGGATCATGGTGTGTTTTTTTTACTAGCTTGTCCTCATCCTAAAACCCTTAGCTTCCCGCAGTTGCCCGTTGGTCTGATGGTATTTTTGGTGGGAGATGTTATTGTATTATTTATATGTATCTTCGTGTTTGTTGCCATGTGTATGTAGTGACGTCATAGGCACACTTAAAATAGCCATTTCCGGCATATTGATGACGTCGTGGGTCAAAGCGCATGAACGGAATCGGACACTTCTGTATCAAAAGGTCTTTTAAACACTCTGTAGACCATGTTTTATCTGAAACCAAGGTTTTAATAGTTTCTGATTTTCTGGCAGTTTATTGAAAATGCATGTTCCTGAATGTTGGGCCCCTTTTGGACCAAGGAAAGTGGTTTTAGGTCTTTATGTAGATTGCTGTTCCTATTTCTGGTACTGATATTATGTATTGAGCTATTGGATGGAAATACTTGTAACAAATTTCATTAAATCATAAATATATTAGGAAGCAGTGGTTAGAATACAAAGGTCCTTGAACAGGTTCCTACATGATGTTCTTGAACTTATACGACAAACGATTTTTATTACACGCTTTTGCATGTGAAAAACTTTTGCTCCATTTGATGATTTACCACAGAATGTGATCCCTTATGAAATAATAGAATGAAATATGTAAGCTTTTCTATATTTATGTCTCCTACATGTAATATCATTCTCACTGTAAACACAGACTTGTTTAGGCGCTTCATCAATTCTGTGGTACGCCCTTCCCAACTGAATTTACTATCGAGTTGTAGTCCCAGAAATGTAACAATATCAACCTTTTCTATCTGCATGTCTTCATATGTTATAAACATGCTGTACCTGGAGAAATCGAGAAATTTCCTAATCTCACATAAAACTTGGATTAGCGTACTCACACTTTCCCCAATAGGACTATCTTGTACAGGACATGAGTAAACGAATCCGTCACATTACGTATATATATATTTTTGTATTACAAGTCTGTACACTTATTCTATTAAGTGAGCAGCACAGGAAATTAAGCTGCTAATTTAACCTACAGTATTCAATTTGCATATTACTTCATACTTAAAAACGCACGTTGTTAACATTTTACTCAAACAGTGCTGTGGTGAAGTTCCGCCTACTTTCTGTTGCAGCTGCGAAAATAATATTTCTAATAGCGACCGATAACCTACATACATATGATATGACACACTAATAATCGTTCTAACATCAACTAAAATGTACCCAGAGTTAATTAGGTAAGGTTATGACACGATTCATACGACATTCCTCCCATTTCACACTACTCGCAGTTATACTGATAACTAAACTCATGGATTCCAACTATGTCGTTATTTAACTGTAGCCCCGTCTGAGTATTCAGTATTAGCTAGCGAAAAATAACTTGACAGTTATTAATAACCGTTAAAAATAACAGTTATCAAAGAATAACTGGAACTGTGATAATGGTTACTCCAGAGTAACCGCTTGGCCCACATCTACCACTCAGGCAGAGTGGCAGAACACAACAGCATGCGCGCTATAATCCCTGCGAGCGAAGCCTCTCCTCCCCCCCTCCCCTCTTCCCGCCACGCCCCCCCCCCCCCCCCCACACACACACACAAACAGCCCACAGTGGCTGCGACTGGCGCAGGCTACTTTGAAGTACTGCGGTCGTCCCAGCCGCCCCTCCGCTGACCTTAGGCACGATAACTGAATTGGAAGTAGCACTAATCTGCGTTTTACTTCTACCTCATTACTTCTGCTACTTCTGCTTCGCAAAATTCCACAGTTTTCACGGCTCCTCCTAACTTTGTTCACAGAGTACTGTGGCGTCACAACCAGACACCACACTTGCTAGGTGTTAGCCTTTAAATCGACCGCGGTCCGTTGGTATACGTCGGACCCGCGTGTCGCCACTATCAGTGAGCGCCGCCACACGGCAGGTCTAGTCTAGAGAGACTCCCTAGCACTCGCCTCAGTTCTACAGCCGACTTTGCTAGCGATGCTTAACTGACTACATAGGCTCTCATTTGCAGAGACGACAGTTTAGCACAGCCTTCAGCTACGTCATTTGCTACGACCTAGCAAGGCGCCATATTCTTCAAGAATGTATTCTGAACTGATAATATTGTGAATCATCTATCGTCAAGAGCGACGTTCATCATTAATGGATTAAAGTTAAGTATCAAACTAATTATTTCCGCTTTCTGAATTCTGATTCCTTGTCATGATACAGACCTCATGTCAGTATAGATCTTCCCTCCTCACGCCAGCCTGCGTGAGCTAAAACGCGTGCATTTCGGCCTCCACTAGTAACACGGTGTTGGCTCTTCTGCCAACACAACAAGTACTGCTCTGTCTGTCCTCACAGCTAAATAGTTGGCTTGTGGAAGAGGACAAATGAGAAACGTGCCGAAGTTAGAAACTACGTCTGCCTGTGGACTATACAAGGACGAGGAGTGTTGGAGTCATGCCACACCGGCAAATTTCTGCAGTTGTGTGAGAAAGAGTTACGAAGAACGTTGTTGAAGTTTAGACGGGACTTTTGGCCGTGCGGTTCTAGGCGCTACAGTCTGGGACCGGGCCACTGCTACGGTCGCAAGTTCGAATCCTGCCTCGGGCATGGATGTGTGTGATGTCCTTAGGTTAGTTAGGTTTAATTAGTTCTAAGTTCTAGGCGACTGATGACCTCAGAAGTTAAGTCGCATAGTGCACAGAGCCATTTGAACCATTTTTTAGACGGCACTTCAAGATGTTCATTTGGAACAAAACAAGTTCTGGTTAAAATGTCTCTGAGAACTATGCGATTTAACTTCTGAGGTCATCAGTCGCCTAGAACTTAGAACTAATTAAACCTAACTAACCTAAGGACATCACAAACATCCATGCCCGAGGCAGGATTCGAACCTGCAACCGTAGCGGTCACGCGGTTCCAGACTGAAGCGCCTAGAACCGCATGGCCACACCGGCCGGCAAAACAAGTTCTGCAGTAATAAACGTACCTGAAGTATAGCTGTCGCAGTTGTAATTAACATTTATATCATTTCCCGCTGAAATTCGAAACGATTAAGAAATATAAATGCCTTTTCTTGCAAGTTGGGTATGTCGCAGACGGAGACTACATTTTACAAACCATTGCCTGCACTTTTTTCTCGTTGCAGGCATACAAAGCTAGACAGCTTTCATTAAGGCAAATTCTGAGTATTTCTGATGTATTATGCATTTAAATGTATTGCTTACTCATCACATCTGGTGATTTCATTGAATTAACCCATGAACAGCTTTCAAAGATTTCAACGGCGTTTCATGTGTTGATCTTTGTAAAATAGTAACGAGATAACATATATGCCACACTCTACAAAAAGCAACCTCATAACTCCGCACCTGCAAGATTACACTGTAATCACACTTATTTTTTTGGCAGAGGGTTTGCAGAACCGTTTTCAGACAATTTCTTGCCCTTTAGACTCTCGCGGGAATAGCACGTGAGGAAAATGAACGCCAAAGTCTTTCCGTGCAAGCTCTGATTTCTCTTACTTTGTTACTATCGTTACTCGACACACAAGTCGCCGAAGTGGTGTCAGCTGAAAAGACTTGCACCAGGCAGCCGGTCTACCCGACGGGAGGCCCTAGCCACAAGACATTTCATGTCATTACCGTTATTATATGTTGCTATGTGAGTGGGAGTGATCGAAATGTTTTGGCGCTCAGAAGAAAATGTGAACAATAGTAATTTCCTGAAAATATCTGGCCACAACAAGAAATGTAAGGTTTCTTTCTTCCAATTTTCTAATGTCGCTTGTCAACCCTTTAATAAAGCATTACACTGGTGAGCAAAACGTGAGGAACAAAGTCTTTTTCTTATTTTATTTTCTTCATTCATTAGTCTTCTGACTAGTTCGATACGGCCCGCAACAAATTCCTCTCGTGTGCCAAACTTTGAACCTATGACCTCAATTGTTTGGCGGGTGTATTCTGTTCTCCGTCTTCCTCTGCAGTTTCTACAGTCTACGACTCTGTCTAGCACTATGGAAGTTACTTCCTGATGCCTTAACAAATGACCCTCGTCGTGTCCCTTCTTCATGTCACTCCTTTTCCTTGTGCCCTTATCCAAAGGTTTCGCAGGGTCGCCATGGTTACGGTCGGATTTCGCATGGTTGTACAACAGACGTGGCACGTCCAGCTTTCTCCGAATGGACCATCCCGCCATCGGAAGACCACATTTGACCTATTTAAAACACTCTCAGTTGCCTGTAGAAAGCAGCAGTGAGTCTCCGTGGCACGGTTGCCTGCTTGCTTCATACATTTGGACTACACTGAGCCTTCTGTCTACTGCTACTACACTTGGTGAATATCATACCGTAAAATGGCTTTAAGAAAATGTCTTGTTGTGTCTTTGCTTTAAAGCATTTCGATTTCTCAATTGTTTACGTGTATGTCTTCTCTTCTGTCTGCTTGTATAACTGCAAATAGTTATCCTCTTTCTGTTGCAGGTCTACGATATTATCATTCGTCCAACAGGAGATTTATATTGCTGACGAAATATTAAAGTGCTTCATAAAATTCGCCGAAGACACTGCGAATCCTCTTACATGAGCCGTACTCACGTATACGACGCAAAATGCTATAGAAAATCTAAATGCATCATATAAGTGTAAACAGCCAAGAAAATGGTTTCTCGGTATAGTATGTGGTAACGAAATTCTTCAGATTATAGCTTGTTGTTAAACCTTCAGCTTTCATGTTCAGACTGGAAAAAGCTCACAGAGCCTCCGAGCGGGAGACTACATCTAAGGCATCATCAGTAACACAGTAAAAAAATACACAGTGGAAAATAAACATGACACACGCTACAACAGAGACAAACTGAATCAATCTATGCACGTGAAGCAGCTCTGTCAATTTTCTGAAGATCATGGGTTAATTACTCGTATATCAACAAACTTCATTAACAACAGTCTTCTGTTATGTGTCTATGATCGTAAGGCTCTTCTCTCACAGTGAAAGATTAAAAATTAAAATATGTATAAATGTCGGTGCCATCCAATATGAGTGGCTGATTACTTACGAAACAAGTCACGAAAATGGTTGGGATTCCCAATTTCAGAGGTACTCAAGACCAGAGAAATCATGTAAGACAAGAAATATATGAAGAGTGAAAAATGTCAACGTTCTAAACACATTTTGTTTTCAAAATGCGTTTTCAGAGCTCTTGTGATTTTAGTAGTTGCTTGAATGCCATTAGACTTGTTCCACATGTCAAATCACAGAGAAAATCCCTGAAACATGGTCTTTGTGAGAAGCAGTGCATACCTCAGCAGTTGCATCAGCTGAACTTAGTGCTCGTCCCATGCGATTCAGATGTATACACCTGACTACTGTGAGCTTAAAGACGGTGCTGAAACACTGTCAGTGCAGGCAGTGAAATCTCCAGTTGCACTCTCTTCAAGGTGTCTCATCGTCACCCATATCAAATAGCTATTAAAAAATTTTACTCTCACACAGAAGAATGGAAAACTGTCACTGTTTTCAAAAGAGAAAAGGCCATGGCAGATGCATGCCATGTCGTACTTCATCTGAAAACCAACGAAAAGAAATACCTTTTGACGACGCTGCCATTTCTTCCTCAATAACACAGGGAGTTACGTGTAAAACTTCGCAACAGATGAAGCAGCAGAAGTCCAAACCAAGGGACTTTTTCATGAATTTAATTTTGCCACTTCCTTACAAAAAAAGATGAAAACCCCTCCATGTGATGGTTCATGTTCTAACTAAATGTAACTTTCCGGTATGGAAGCATAAGTAATATCTAACAAACCTGCAGTTCCATCCGTTATCCTGTGTATTCGACAGAAATATTTTATCGATGTAGGTAAAACATAAATATTAGTGTATTTACAAATACGTGGTGGAAGCTGCTTAAGAGAACAGATGCAGAATAAACAATTTATACACGCTTAACTTTCATTTAAAGTTTTTATCCCTCACAACAAGAGTAGTATGGCCGAAAATATTGTTCTTCAGGAGTGAAATACAATGAATGTCCCACAAATGACAATGAATGTCCCACCCCACAAACATGTCACTGCCCTTCCGAAAGCAAAACCGGCAGCGATTTCCTCCGTGCAGCTCTTGTTCCCCTGAACCTAGTTATAAATCCCATAACACACCTATTTAGTGTTCCACTTACAGCAGTATCACAACTCATAAACTTACTATCGCAACTGCTACGAGCAACACAGGTAGAGTTACTGATCTATTATTGCGGTGAGAAATACAGAAAAATTCTCAAGATTGTTACTTTATGTTTCTTGCAGAGGACTGTTGCTATCACTCCCGATCAAGTTCAGTGTTGTATGCTTATCAATGCTGTTAGGCTAATTATCCGAAATGCTTGAACAACGACTTTTATGCACTGCAGAAGGAACATAAAACCCAAACATATACATAAATGTAACAGTTAAAAACTTATTTTGCATGAATTTATTGTAACTGCGCATATCAAGTTAGTCTAGTCTGACCTGAAGGTGTTTTAGATGCAGCCCTATCATAAAATGTAACTCCTTACAGATGAGCAGAGCTAGTTTTGGACTGGAAACAGGAAATGTGTTGTGTGAAGTTAAATGAGGTTGGGATTACACAAGACAACAGTGACACACGTTCTGTAAATTGTGGTGGTGTGCAGTGTTCTCAGGCATTGACAGTGGACGTCGTCAGCGACACTTGAGTTGACTTATAGAACGTGTCAAAGTGGTAAGCCTACCTCGTCACTCATATCGTTTTTGCATTAAACAATGTTTTACTTAACTGGCCGCGGTGATCGAGCGGTTCTAGGCGCTCCAGTCCGGAACCGCAGGACTGCTACTGTCGCAGGTTCGAATCCTGCCTCGGGCATGGATGTGTGTGATGTCCTTTGGTTAGTTAGGTTTAAGTATATCTAAGATCTAGGGGACTGATGACCTCAGATGTTAAGTCCCATAGAGCTCAGAGCCATTTTAACCATTTTTTAATGTTTTACTTAGGAGAAACAAGGAAACACACGCTGCCACAATCATGGCTTCATTTCAGCCTGAAACCATCAACGTCAGTATTCGGGCAGTGCTGGCTCTTGAACAAGGTACCTCACTCAAGGCGTCAGCGATGGCACCATCAGATATCCTCCCTCCCGTCCCTCCACCCATGTGACAAAGTGTAGCTGCCTTATGTATAAAATGGCTGGATATTCAAGACTGTAAGGTTTTCGTATGTTTTCTGCCATTGAAAATAATTCACGTTTGCTATACTGTGAAAAAGCTGAATGCGCACTGCACGAGCAGTGAGTAATATCCTTGACTGTGTTTATCTGTGGTTCGCTTGCTCGCCTGTGAGTTGTGCAGCGCTAGGGCGTTCTTAATTGAAGTATAATAGTGAGCAGTTGAGTTTTGTAAAGAAAGAAATTCGGTAATTGTGAATCTGAAGGCAATTATGACGAATATTTTGTTGTGGAGATGACAACTTGTTTGTAAACATATGTCATTGATCCTACTCATAGAGAAGATTTTTGGAGGAATATTTCAAGATAGCCAATGCACTGTAGGAATGAAATGCTTGTTTGGCAGAACTGTTAACTGAGGAAATTTTTGTCCCTTAAATGACGAATAAGATTCATGATTAGCGTTAATTTGATCTCTTTGTTTTTATTACGTCACAAATAACACGACTGACTACATGTCTGTAATTTTAGTAATTGGAGGATTTCGTAATTTTTAGTCATCTTGTAATATAGTTCCTTTTTGTCAATAATCAATGGTTAATTTTTCAAGAACGATTTTCTTTAAAGTATAAGTCATGTCAATTATTCTTAGTGAAGTTTTGAATGTTGTGTCCAGTGTGCATTGCACCTTACTCCACATGAAGCCACAGATTGTTTTTGATGAGCAAAAACAAATTTTGTAGTAATTAGTTTATTTTCTCTTTAACTGTTGCTTCCGACGATTTCAGTTTGCTTTTCAAAACGGCACTACATCAGACATAAAATAGAATCGTCAGCTAGAGGTAAGTTACTTTTTTTCAGGGCAGATCTCAGTTCACACAGTTCATAGTCAGGTTTGTCAGGTGTTGAGCCAAGCAAGCAGATAAATTTACAGAATTTTTCTTCCGAGTAGATCAACGTCTTATTTTTGTGGGCATTTCAAGTCAGAAATTGCACGTCATGTCATGCAACTATCATAATGTAGTTCAGTACTGTGTAGTTCAGTAAATAGTATGCGCTGAATGCAGAGTAAGTTACGTTTGGCATTTAATTAGATTAGTGTTAATTATTTCAGATTCAGTATTCCAGTGATTTTAAAGTTTTGTTACATAACACTGTTTACATGCGCAACACAGGGCCAACGGACAGTCAGTATTCCTCAGTATTTGAATAAAATGTGTAACTTGCACATACCACAAGGAGAGAGAGTTTGAAAAAAGAATATTCAGTATTTTTATTTACAGAAAATTTTTATAGAAAGCTTAAAAATTAGAAGGAAAATAAAGAAATTGGGTGTTTTGCGCCACTCCTCTGACATCATGGTGGAAGCAGAGAAGTTATACAAGCATAAATTTGCAGGAAATTCAAAAATCCGGGATGTCACATTGTCATAGTGACAGAAAAAGGCCACCACTAAATACATAATTCAAGATTGCCACTGTGTTTTCCCCTCATGTCACTGTGGAAGAAGGGCTTTTGTACTAAGTATAGGATCCTCTAGAAGACTGGTGCAATCGAGGCCTGCGAGAAAGACAGGCCGCTGCACATACGCCATGAAGGTAGGCCGAGCTCGCTTGCTAGCTCGCTCAGCTCAGGAAAAAACTGCGTTTCTGCACATGTTAACTCGTAACTGGGTGTGCATCTACAAACGAAAATTACATCTTCTACTGGAATCCACAGTTATGTAGTTTTATTGTTTAGTAGTCTCACAACGATATGAAGTCCATAGGCCTACTAATAATTTGTTACCGCTGTACTGGGGTACAATAAAATGAAAATCATGCCAAATGATTACCAGTTGCGTAAGGTGCCATATCTTGTATGAAATGTCGACCGTTACGCAGAAGAGACTAAACGCTATAAAAAAGCCGCTATACCATTTACACTCCTGGAAATGGAAAAAAGAACACATTGACACCGGTGTGTCAGACCCACCATACTTGCTCCGGACACTGCGAGAGGGCTGTACAAGCAATGATCACACGCACGGCACAGCGGACACACCAGGAACCGCGGTGTTGGCCGTCGAATGGCGCTAGCTGCGCAGCATTTGTGCACCGCCGCCGTCAGTGTCAGCCAGTTTGCCGTGGCATACGGAGCTCCATCGCAGTCTTTAACACTGGTAGCATGCCGCGACAGCGTGGACGTGAACCGTATGTGCAGTTGACGGACTTTGAGCGAGGGCGTATAGTGGGCATGCGGGAGGCCGGGTGGACGTACCGCCGAATTGCTCAACACGTGGGGCGTGAGGTCTCCACAGTACATCGATGTTGTCGCCAGTGGTCGGCGGAAGGTGCACGTGCCCGTCGACCTGGGACCGGACCGCAGCGACGCACGGATGCACGCCAAGACCGTAGGATCCTACGCAGTGCCGTAGGGGACCGCACCGCCACTTCCCAGCAAATTAGGGACACTGTTGCTCCTGGGGTATCGGCGAGGACCATTCGCAACCGTCTCCATGAAGCTGGGCTACGGTTCCGCACACCGTTAGGCCGTCTTCCGCTCACGCCCCAACATCGTGCAGCCCGCCTCCAGTGGTGTCGCGACAGGCGTGAATGGAGGGACGAATGGAGACGTGTCGTCTTCAGCGATGAGAGTCGCTTCTGCCTTGGAGCCAATGATGGTCGTATGCGTGTTTGGCGCCGTGCAGGTGAGCGCCACAATCAGGACTGCATACGACCGAGGCACACAGGGCCAACACCCGGCATCATGGTGTGGGGAGCGATCTCCTACACTGGCCGTACACCACTGGTGATCGTCGAGGGGACACTGAATAGTGCACGGTACATCCAAACCGTCATCGAACCCATCGTTCTACCATTCCTAGACCGGCAAGGGAACTTGCTGTTCCAACAGGACAATGCACGTCCGCATGTATCCCGTGCCACCCAACATGCTCTAGAAGGTGTAAGTCAACTACCCTGGCCAGCAATATCTCCGGATCTGTCCCCCACTGAGCATGTTTGGGACTGGATGAAGCGTCGTCTCACGCGGTCTGCACGTCCAGCACGAACGCTGGTCCAACTGAGGCGCCAGGTGGAAATGGCATGGCAAGCCGTTCCACAGGACTACATCCAGCATCTCTACGATCGTCTCCATGGGAGAATAGCAGCCTGCATTGCTGCGAAAGGTGGATATACACTGTACTAGTGCCGACATTGTGCATGCTCTGTTGCCTGTGTCTATGTGCCTGTGGTTCTGTCAGTGTGATCATGTGATGTATCTGACCCCAGGAATGTGTCAATAAAGTTTCCCCTTCCTGGGACAATGAATTCACGGTGTTCTTATATCAATTTCCAGGAGTTTATGTCAAGGATTTATCTTAAACTTTATTTCAGGGCTAGTAATCAGTCAGACTTCATAACAGCAGATTCCAGTGGAAGATACAATTCTCGCTGGTACATAGACTCCCAGTTATGAATTAACAGGTCTGGAAACGCATTTTGTCTGCTGAGTTGAGCGAGTGAGTGAGCTCAGACCTACCTTCGTGACGTACGTGCCACGGCCTGTCTTTTTTTGTCGGCAATCTCTATGGTGGCGGAATCCAAGATGCTAGGACAGAGGGAGCTAACTCGGCTGGTCACATGTTCTAAGGGTGGAATTCCACATCTCCCGTGAAAATTCAGCCGCAGTCCGCTAGTAAGCTCTGCTAGCCTCGACACCTTACAGGAGCTTGTCAGGTTGTGAAGGTAAACCTGTAGCCGCATAGCACTGACAGTTGTTTCGAAATGCTACTGAGTGGAGAGCGTGGTGTTAAACAAGCAGTATCTTCTGATTCAGCGGTTGGGACTTCAAAATCTTCTGTTTTTCCCTTGCCTCTGCAGCATAGCAAGCTACATGCTTAAGCACAACTGGGGATAAATATTCATACTTAATAGCACTTACCAGTCTTGAATGGTTTTCCCCACTGTTACAACAAAAACTGGCCGGATTTCTGTTTCTGACACTATATACATTTCCAACTCTCACACCAAAGGCTTACAAGTACGAAAGATAACTTCCCATAAAGTCCGACACTGCATTTAGGAAATTCACGAATGACACTGATGGATAGTACATGCTGCCTCCAGTGATGTTACGGGAGAACGTCAAGTCCATTAATGAATATTTATGCGCATTATTGAAATGATGGCTTGACAAGCTGAAAGGGATATGTCGCTTAGAACTTTCATTGGTCAATGATGAGAGATTGGCAGCAATGAGATGTGTATATGGAAAAATGTGCAAAACTGTTTATGAGCATACCTACTTGACAGTTTTAAAATTTCGAGTTTGTTGCCAATATTATGATTATTATTAGCGAATGTCCAAATTGGAGAACGATAATCAGGTGATTTTCGATGTTTCATAGGGTTCTTCTTATTTTCCCAATATTTCTTCATTTTCTCCCTGAAGACTTTCTTTCTTTCTTCAGTCCACTTTGGTCAGTATGGTCTTGGTTCCATTTCTGGAATGAACTTCTACTTCTCAGTTTTGCTTCTGAATGTATCCCTGGTTTATGTGTTTGTTATGTCAATTTTTGCTTTTGTCAAATTCTACTTAAGTTCAGTTACCCAAGGTATTGATGCTTTAAGGGATGTCACATAGTTCAATAGACATGTAATTAGCCTGTTTCCAGGTAAACTGTCTAGGTGTCCATAGAACTTTATTCGTCTCTTTCTGAAGTCACTTTCCATGTTTCATACTTTTTCTGTTATCTCCATGGTTTGCAGTCTGTATCCATCTTGTGTGTTTCGTGGTCTCAAAATTTTTCTAATAATCTTTCTCTCTATTTTCTTAACTTCTTGTAAATCTAGTTTTAGAATCAATGAGTGTGTTTCACTTGCATATGTGACTATCGGTTTAATTACTGTGTTGTAGTACCTGATTTTAGCGTCTTTTGGAAGGCATTTTCGGTACATTAATTTAAAACAAGTCTGCTCACTTACTTGATTTTCTGCAATCTGTTTTTGTGCTATTTTTTAAACCCCTATTGTGTCAATAAATTCACCGAGGTAGTTAAAGTGTTTTTTGATCTCTCCACAATCTGTTTTAAGTTTCGGAAACTTAACTTGGAACACATGAATGCTGTCTTCTGAAAGCAGATTTCCAGGCCAACCTTCTCTGCACATTCTTTGAGGGTCTCGATTTGTTTTATTGCGGTTTTGTTGGTTACAATCGCCAAGTCATCTGCAATCGTGAAAAGTTCAGTTTTCCTTGCCCTCTTCCTAGTTCGATTGGATTCCAAAAGTTTTGTTTTCTTAGTTCCATTTCCCATTCTTTCATTACTTTGTCTAAAACTATGTTGAATAATAGTGACGGGATCCCATCTCCTTGTCTTACCCCTGTTTTAACTAAGAATGGTTACGAAATTTCATATACCAATTTAATTTTTGATTTGGTTTCTCACAGTGTTTGTTCGAACAGTTTTCGAGTTTTCGTATCTAGTCCGCGTTCTTCTAGAATATTGGATAGAGATGGTCTGTCTATAGAATCGTATGCTTTTTTAAAAAATCAGCAAATGTGGAGAGCAATGGTTTCGTATTTATTGATTTAATTTTTAAAATAGTTTTAAGATTAAAGATCTGTTCTGGACACGACCTATTAGGTCTAAGGCCTAATTAAATTGAAACTGTATGTTCTAGCTGTTTTTGTGCTCAGTTTAGAAGACACGAGGATAAAATTTTGTGAGTGACTGCAAATGTAAAATGTCTCTGTGCTTGTCTGCATCTGATCAATCACCCTTTTTGTGCAATAGATGAATTAAAGCACATTTCCAATCCTCTGGAATTTTTTCTGTCTGCCAAATTTCTTGGATGACTTGATTAATCTCTTTTCAGGAATTTGGACCACTGTTCTTCAGTAGTTCATCTACAGTTCCACCTTCTCTCAATGACTTATTATTATTGAGCTTTTTAATGTGACTATAAATTGCTTTTTCAGTTGGCGGTACTGAAGTTTCTTTCGTATGTGCTGGTTCTAATCTGGGGAATCTCGTACATCGTTGTGAGCAGTTTTGAAGTCGTGAGAAATATTTGGCTAATTATTGACAATTTTCTTTGTTAGCTAGATCCAATTTTCCGTTTTGTTTCTTGAAACAGAGGTTTCGTGGAGTGTCTCTTTTGATTTGATTTGCATGCGTTTTGTAAAAGTCGTCTGTTTTGTGGTTCCTAAAGTCTTCTTCAATTGAGTTTAGTTGTTCACTAAATGTTTTCTTTTAGTTCGTCTAAGTATTTTAGCTGTTTGTTTTCTCACTTCAAAAATTTTCTTGTGTGATTTCCTATTTACCACAGTTATAGTTTAGGAGGCTCGTCATCTCCCTTCCATTGCATTACCAAAATCTGAATTCCACCATGGGTGCTTGGACTTTTTCTTTAATGGGATCAGTTCTCTTGCTTCCTCTATAATTTTTGTTTGGAAATCTTTTCAGTTGTTTGTAGGTTGTTTTTCCATTCCTCTGTAACTTTTGATTCTATGAGCCTGATGCCATTCTTGTTCGTGAATTTGTGTGCTGGATAATTGCCACTATTTTTTTATACTTCCTCTCTTTACCATTTTGTGCGTTGAAATCACGTAGAAGAATTATTATGTACTCCTTTCCAAGTTTGGTCATCTGAGTTTCAACTTCGTCCCAAAATTTTTCTGTCTTGTCTGGTTGTTCTTTTCTGTCAATGTTAGTAGGCGCGAATAACATTAATAATTGTATATGTCTTGTTTGTGCGCTTAATTCGCATGATCATTAGTCTGTTGCTGTTTGGATTTATTTCTGTAACAGGTTCAAGGTTGTCCTTATTCACAATAAAGGCCATAACAAATTATGTCTGTTTTGCTTTTAAAGATACGGTAGTTGTTTTAGTCTGGTTTCGAATCAGTGAATCTAGTCTCTTGAAGTGCGAGGACTTGGATTTTCTGTCTGTTGAGTTCTGTAGTAATATTCTGTAGTTTGCTCGTCTGAATAAATGTTCCAAAGTTAAAAGTACCAATACATGCGTATGATGTCCGTGGAAGTTTACCAGAGAACTCCGACTTTCTTCCGCGTACGAGCCCAAACTTCCCACAATCCGATAGCTTGATTGTCGCCACAGGAGTAAGTGTTACTTGTACGAATTATTGTGCTTGTAGTCGGCTTCCAGCTAATGCTGGTTGGACAGAACCAGGGCTGTTAGTTCCTGAGGCTCAAACTGCACCTCACATGGTGAACAGACGCTGGCCAGGGTACTGGTGTTGGCCATACAGACGTGGCCGGACTTTTAGATATGCTTTATCTTCTTTACAAAACTTTCCTCTTCTGCCATTTCCACTGTTCCGATGATCTGCTGCTCCGCTTACACTGCTGTTGAGATGTTCGCCGTTATCCTGGCAAGGAACCCTTACAAGGTACTATCACCCAGGTCAGGTGAACCAAGGTTTTTTAACGAGGCGTTACTCCTCTCACTCCTCTTTTTTCAACGGGACTTGGGACGGCTTAGGTAGAGTTGTTTGTTCTCGGTTGTTATTAAAAGTGAATAATTTAGAGAAAATGTAAAATCTACTATTATGAGACAGTAGTATTAAATTATTTTAATACTTGTAGGAGCATCAGTCAATAATTATGTTGCATTTCGCGCATGGCAGGTAGGATGTTGACAATATGAGCAGATAGCCGTATTGGTCGACCACAATATTATTTCACTTTGTGTTCAGGAAGCTACAGTCGTCTTATCGTGAATCAGGGCGTAATCGTGGTTGATAGTATATGAACAACCGACCTGACATCACTGACAGTGTGATGAATTTTCCTCAGTTGACACTGTACTTGTTTACTCTAACATCACCGCGTGTTTTCGGTAACGGCCAAGTGCAATAATATCGTGGTTGAATAGCAGTTTCCCATTGTTTTCCACGTCGTTGTGAAGTGGTGATGGTTACATAGACGAAATTTTCTATACTGAAACTGCTGTTTTGCCCGTATCTGTATTGATACCTGAAGCGACCGATAATTAATCAGTTTGGATATTTCTCTTCATTATGAAGCTTTCTTGCTTAGGGCACGCACTTGTCATATATTTGAAACACAACAGATTCTGCTGTTGCTGGTTTTTGTGGAGAGGATAATTTAGCTGGGAGTAATACCTGTTCTCACATTATAGTTTGACTCGGTAAAATGTTAACTACAAATTACTAATGAATTAGCTAGCGTATAATATCAACACTCCTTCACTGTCGTACGAATGAAAATACTACGACAGTATTTTCAGATATATGCTTTCTCTATTGCTTACCTTCGTTAAAAGATGACTGCAGTTTCAGGAAAGACTTCAAACATGGTAAGTCCAGCATATCATATACGGTGAAACTTCGATAGAACAATATTCATGGGACCAAGAAAATGATATTTTTATAGGAGGGTCATTTTTACAATGAGGTTTTCTTAATAATGACTACTACAGTACTGTATCATAAGAGTCGGTATATACAGTAGTTGTAACACGTTTCCGATGAGAAATAACTTTAAAAACAAATAATAAAGCACGATTTGTTCACTCCACTTATCAGTAGAGTACCTTACCCTCATGTAGAGAAGAATTCGCTCATTTTCCTTAGCTCCTTTTTCCTTAAAGATTTTCTTGTAAATATTGTCTCTATCTCCTCTAACGCAATCAACTGTTCCGCTGAAACACTGGTGACTGAGTATGCTACTTGCTGAACATTTTCCAGTTGACCTATTAGTTCCATCAGAGGAAAATGATTCTCGCTTATCACATCACTGTCATCATCAGAATATTCAGCAGGTAAAATTACCCTTTAACTCTTCGATGACAGATTCTAGAATCATGTCACAAGCCTGCTTCGCGTTTGCTACACTAGGGATTGTCCACCTTTCTTTCAATATTTGCGATCACGTCTTGAATTAGAGCTGAACGGTATTTCGTCATGAAGCTCTTAATTATCCCCATGTCAAGTGACTGAAAGATCGGAGTACATTTCGGGGAGCAATAGCATGATTCTACATTCACCAACTACGACATAGTCGCGTATACAAACAGTGATCCAATACTGTCAAATGTTTTTTTATTTCGATCTTTGATCACAATATGAATTCTTTAGACGATTACCGGTTTCAGTCTGTAATGACCATCCTCAGATCTTTTTCACACCATGGCTTTATCACTTTAGGACATGGTGTAAAAGAGATCTGAGGATGGTCATTATGGACTGAAACCGGTCATCGTCTAAAGAATTCATATTGTGATCAAAAACTGAAATAAAAAAAACATTTGATTCTACATTCTTCAACGCTGGCAATTTGTTATGCGCACTACAATTATCTACCAGAAATGCAGTGTACTTATTTCTGCTTTTATCTCGTTATCAAGCAAAAGCAGCCACCCACTAAAGAAAGGAGACGTCATGCAAGCTTTTCAATATGCCTTGTAGTTGAATGCAATAAAATAAATCACATTTCTAGTAAGGGAAATACATAAAATTTTTCTGGTGTAGTACTGTACTGTATGTAGTCTTGATGCACATGCATAACATTACAACTGAATGTCCAGAATCAACTTAAAAATTAAAGGAAGATAACATGAAATGTATGTACACTTACCCGCAAAGTTTCTCATATTTTTTTTAAGCATCAGGTATTTGTTGATCATCCGATCGCGAGAGGTGTCAACTTCAGTCTCAGTGACTCATTGTTTCCAAAGAAGATCCCTGAGGAGTGCTTTAAATTGCTTCCCTCTTTTGCACTTTTCTCCTCTAAAGGCCATCGATTTCTCTGGCATCAGCTGGTAAAACAGCCCGGTCTCATATGCACTGTTCATGTGTTTGGGACTGTATTTTTCCACCAGCTTACACGTGCGAACATTCTGCATTACCTAAAGGTGCTCATTTTTCTTCACCTGAAATCACTTAAAAAATTATCTCATGTCTTTCTCTAAATCTCTGCAATCAACCGTTAATAGCCTTAAAATTAGAATCGTCATGCAACTTATCGCAATCTAAGGCTTTTTGACATTTCAATTGATTTTGTGCTCCCAAATCAATTAAAAATCACAGTGAAGCACTGTCCACATCGACACCTGATCCGCTTTCATTCTTTTTCTTGAAAGGTTAAACTTGCCACTTAGTGAACTTTCTTCAATTTCTTTTTGTTTATCGAGGAATGCAGATAACGTTGATACTTCCTCGCGACGTCTAGCTATTTGGTTCCGTTATCGATCTCTTTGAATATCTCCTTTTTAGTCTCTAACCTTATCTGTTTTCGAGTTCCAGCCATCGTCCAAATCTTATTAGTCAAGTCCATGTCGTATTTGCAACAATATAGAAACATCCAAAAATCGCGAAAGTCGCGGAAATAAACTTCGTTTGAAACCTCCCCCGACACTGAAGACTGCAACTCAAGTTCGACAATGCACCTATTTAAACATATCACAATGGTTCAAACGCAGGAGGTCTATGACTCTGTAACTGACGCTGAGAAGGGCTCGCCCGCGGCTGTAAGGAGTTCGCTACTTGCTTACCGCCAGCTCTGTACGTAGGGAAGCTTCCGAAAATATGACGCTGAATGTCCTGAGGTTTTAGGACCTATACGTACCGTTATGGCAAATTCTTAGAAGCTGAAAATAGTTATATTCCCGAAAGTTTGTCTTCGTTATTACAGGGTGTTGCTAAAATTACTCCATCGTTATAATGAGCTGTATACAGAACAGTACATATAGGAAACCTGCCGGGACTCTATAAAATTATCGCTGCATCCGGGTTTATGATTGTATCGGTAATCGTTGCACGGAGGTTTGAATGTAATACATATTCACTATTCAGAGAAGACAGAAGCAAATCTGATATTGATACTAGCAATTCGACAACCCAGGAAAGCCTAGCAAACCGATGCAGTGTGGTGCCATGTGCAGGAAAAATTGTAGACTCCACCGGCACATTCACCCTCATTCGACTACGTGAAGTTCCAAGGTTATTAGAGTGTACCAGTGTCCTGTGGTTAGAAAATAACCCTCTGACATTAAATTTCAAAGAACGCAGCCATCTGGCTCGCCTCAATGACATTACTGATTAAACAATTCAACGCTCCGCTCACCAGCAACCTTAAGTTTCAAAATTCACAAATCCTAGTTTTAAAGCAGACAATAAATTCAAAATCTAAGTTCAAAGAGATGCGAAGCACAATGATTGTTATAGAGCAGTACTTGAGGGAACCCCACTGGTTGTCGGAGCTGTGAATAACTCATCCATGGGGTCTGTATGGTTGTCAAACACACGTCACTGTCGTGTGTAGTGGAGGGAAAGCAACAGGAGAGGCACTCACTTGGGTCTTTATTTAACCACTGCAGCTGCCGTGCCGTGCAGCACCGTGCCGGATGATGGCAGGCGCTGGCTGCGCCAACACCGCTGCCACAGCCGCCTCTTGCAGTAAGCCTCGGTCAGCTACACAGCTCACGCCGTATTCGCAACTGGCCTGCTGGACGCTCCACGGGCGGTTAGGTGTCGTGTAACCAGCTGCTTTCAGCTGTCCAATATAAGTCTTAATCGGCCTGCGCCACGTCATTTTGGATTGCAGGTACATGGTCGCCCGTCTCCTATTGGTTGATACGTGCTGGATATCTCAACACAGTCTTCTTCATTATTTCGCACTTTCGACCTGTACAGTGTCTTATGGTTCTTCACAAACATTACTAGCCACACGCTACGACTATGACTACCTTTAGTGCTTTGTGTTTCCGTCTCCTTCCGTATTTACAAACAATAGTACCGTCACAATATACTTATTTCTTACTTGTTGGGACATGCAGTTCATTCCAGTTGACTACGTCACTTACTAGACACTTAAACAGAGGCTTTCGTGACACCTTAAACACTTCTCAATTTAGAAATTTCACAGTAGCTGACTATGTCGAAGAACTTCCAGTACATTGAGACAGGAGCCAACGGAAGCATAAAGTTCAACACCAGGTGTATTCTTGCACTTTTTAGAACAATTAGTGTAACAAAAAGACTGAATTTTATCTCGAAAACAGCGAATATGGTTCCGAAGGTAATGGAATTTTATTGGTACTGTTAATGACAACGTGCTGGTAGCTAGGAACTCTACTCTGCAATCATAAATCCGTCGTGATATTCCTTATTTCGCTAATGTGGTGACATCTCGGAGCTGTACTGAACGCCAACCAGAAGTCGGGAACACTTACTTTGTGCTTCAACACACACATGACGAACATCGAAAAGTTTTTTAATAGATACCTGCCATGGATTAGTGATCAATTTTGGAGCGCAGGTTCAACGCAATTGGATACTTTAAATTTACCCGAAAGAGAACACCTAGTGCGCAAGGGCACTTAGTCGTTCACCTATTGCTCCAGCTGTGAGTGGAATAGGAAAGGAAACGGCTAACAGTGATGAAAGATACACTCTACGATGTGTAGTTTGATGGCTTCCACTGCATGCAGGAACGCTTCTTTAAGTTTGCAGCCTTGCAGATACGCTCTTTGATTTCGGTCGATATCTGTTATGTACTCTACAATTGACTGTACTACATTCCTCTCCACCACTTTTCCTTTACATTACATGGGATTTCCATAAAATTTACGTCTTCCATCCATTTCTCCGATGCTTCACAAAGTCAGACAACGATTCAAGTCAGCCACAATAAAGGGAATGAACTATCGTTAAATGTTATTACTACATCAAATAGAAAATCAATGAAATAAAAGCGAATGCCTTGACAGAAATAGACGTGCAGAGGGCATTAACTTTTGACGTCAGAACTGAAACAGTCGCCTGCACTAGTGTCACAACAAGAACAGAACAGAACAGAACAGAACAATAGATCACCACAGTCTCTTTGTCACACAATAACTGTCAAGCAATTTGCTAAACGAGAAAATGGATGCCAAATCCAAACGAACCCAAAATATCCAAGGTTGGCGATCTCCTACAAAAGCTAGAAATTTAGCTCGGTCGTCAATGTGAGACGCTTACAACAGTTTGCACAACGAAACTTTGCCTCGAATCCTTGCAGAAAATCCAAAGAGATTCTGGTCGTGTGTAAAGTATGCTAGCGTGAAGTCATAGTCTTCTCTGTGCGATAGCAATGGAAATATTATCGACGGCAGTTCTGCAAAAACAGAGTTACTGAACACAGCCCTCAGAAATTCCTTCTCCTAAGAAGACGAAGCAAATATTACAGAATTCGAATTAACAACAGCTGTCATTATGACTTAGAAGGAGCTGTCATCAGAGTAGTGAAGCAATTTAAATCACTTATTAAAAGTAAGTCTTCCGGTCCAGGTTGTATGTATATCAATTATGTTCCTTTCAGAGTATGCCGATGCAGTAGCTCCACACTTAACAATCGCACACAACTTCTCGCTTGACGAAAGATCCGTTTCCAAAGACTGGCTTCTTGCACAGGTCACACGAATATTGAAGAAGGGTAGTAGGCGTAATCCATTAAATTACAGTCCCATATCATTAACGTCGATATGCAGCAGGAGTATGTATTGTGTTGGAACATTATGATTTACCTCGAAGAGAACGTTCTATTGTCAGATAGTCAACTAGGATTTAGAAAACTTTGTTCTTTTGTAACTCAATTAGTTCTTTACAAACATGAAGCGTTGAGTGCATTTGACAAGGAATTTCCAATTGATTCCGTATTTCTAGATTTCCGGAAGGCTCTTGACACTGTACCACACAAGAAGCTTGCAGTGAAATTGCGTGCGTTTTGAATATCGCCTCAGTTATACGACTGGATTCGTGATTTGCTGTCGGAGAGGTCACAAATCGTAGTAACAAACGGAAAGTATCTATATAACTCCGACAATACAACGTCGTCGACGACGAAGCATAAATCAGGTAACATCGGAGCCTAATACTTCCGAGAGGAACGGGTGCAGAGTCTTCCTGCACAAAGCGAGATCTTGTTAAGTCGATGGTATCAGGAAAAAAACGTTCTGAGACAAATATGCCGTAACTTAAGTCATGTTTGCCATCATGACTGGGTTAATTAAAAATGCGTTCTGACAACGTATGCATTGTTACATTACGGTCAATGTACCTCAAGACTGACCTACACATTGTTTCCTACGAAGAACAGAAAAGAGCTATGTTCAGCCAACGCGTTTTGTCACTGTAACGCACTCCTCACTAAGCGGATGACTTGCCCTATGTCTATTTTTTTCAGAATTATACATATGCAAGCAATGGACTGTAAGTAAAAAATATTCTGTGGAAATAGCTCTTGCGGTAATTGTTACCTAAAGCCATTATACAAACCTGGTTAGGGTCCCAGACTGTTGATGAAATTTCGTATTTTGTCGTAACACACCACAGAAATCCTAAAGATGTTATGTAAGCTATAAACAATCATTGACTCGAGGACTAATCGTAGCTACAACGATATTCACATTAGCATTTCTAGTGGAAGCATGGCACATCTCGAAAGACGATGTTTCTATCAGCCATAGCTGTGAGAGTGTAAGAAGTAACGGATCAGACGAAAAAATTTTCGAATTTCTTTCCAGTGGCTATCCTACGAACCCTTCTATTACTGCACTATATTTTATTTTCCCAGACGCGTTTCGCCTTTTCAGCCATCCGGCAGAGTAACTCTGAATTCGTCCTTTAGTTCAGGTGCCAGTATCGCTGTTTTGTGTAAACAAGTCCCACACAAAACTATGTATTACAGCACTTTTTATGGACCATTACTGGCCTCGATGGTCATTTCGTAAGTGGAGTACCGAGATGTTGCATCCGTTCATTACCGAATAATCCATTAAAACTATAGTCATACACACATCCAGCTAAAATCGTCGTCTGTGAGCAGTTATTGCACTTTGACATCGAACACAGCTGGTGCATTGTGAGTGGATGATGTGTTAACCACCCTGGAAATGAATGAAAGTGCAGGAGCACGTTGGCAGAGGTCTTCCAGCCGTGCGTAAAAAGCAGGACGTCGTCAGTGTGGCAATAGTGGCAAATGAATCTGACTCCACAACATGAGGCATTTGAAAGAACGGGAAAAGACAATGTGTGTCCATCATCGAGCGGATACGGTACACACTGGTGGTGTTTCCACTACATGACCTACTACAACATTTGGAAGACTTCACAGGGGGAGAATCATACAGAAACTGGATGGAGGACGAAGTGTAGCAACTGTAGGTTAGGAGTTTGCTACTGATCACAGCGTTGTCTTCATCTTCATCTACAGCGTTTCAAACCGCAGGTACTGCTGTCAGACGGAGGTGAGGTGATCGACCACGGTCAACCACAAAAGCAGACGACCTGCACCATGTGCAACAGGCAAGAATATATCTACCTCATACAGTGGGAACAACTTGCTGGCCTGCAAGGGGCGCAGTCTTAGGCCGCACCGTGGTATGGTGACTGGACAGTGAGGGTGGTCACTTTGCCATAGCACTGGTATTTTGTATTCTGTTGACACCCGTGCATCGGACGTATCGTTTGCGATGTGTCGAGAGCACAAGGACTTGGCCAATGAGAGGAGGGGTCGCGTGCTCTACTCAGATGAGTGGCGATTCAGTGTGAATTGCTATTCTGGACGTATCCTCATCTAGCGAGAGGTGGTAACATTTAATTCACCCAGCAATATTACTGAACATGATAGTTTTGGTGGTCGATGTGATATGCTGCGGTGAGGTATAACGTTGCATTGGCATCCCGAACATCCAAATCTTTGACCACAGCACACTCACTGGTCAACATTATTGTGACACAGTAGACCTCTTCCGTGCATTTTTTTTCAGGGATTCATTCCTGCCTGACTTCGGTTCTACAGTTTACAATGCGCGACCGCATATTTCAGAGCAGGTGGAGAAGCTCTGGGGACGAGATGCTGTTCGGGGATTGGGCTGGACTGCCCGTTGCCCCCGACTTAAATCCAACCGGGCAAGTGTAGCACGAGTTGGAGAGACATACTGCAGCTCGCCCACATGTCCCAGTGACTTTCTATGAGTTCTCAACGGCGCTGGTGGTTCAATGGGAATTAGTTACCACAAGAATTTATTACAAAACTTGTGGCCAGCATGGGAGCATCTTGCAGAGCATTCACTGCCCTTACAGTCTGCGTTAGTGTTCGTAAAAGTGTAGACAAACGCTAGACTGCGTCATTTTCTCTTGAGTCATCAATCGTCTGCCTGGTTTGATTCGATCCGTCACGAATTATTCTCCTCTGCCAACCCCTTCATCTCAGAGTAGTACTTGCATCCTATGTCCTCAATTGTTTGCGTGATGTATTCCAATCACTCTCTTCCTCTACAGGTTTTGCCCTCTACAGCTCCCTCTTGTACTACACAAGTCACTCCCTGATGTCTTGTCCTATCATCCTTCTCTTCTTCTTGTCAGTGTTTTCCACATTTTAATTTCCTCTCCGATTCTGCGCAGAACCTCCTCATTCCTTACCCTGCCTGTCCACCTTTGGTTCCCTTCTATTCCGGTTTCCCCACAGTCCACGTTTCCTACCACACAATGAATTCCTTTCTCAAATTAAGGTCTACGTTTGATGCTAGCAAACTTCTCTTGGCCAGGACTGCCCTTTTTGTCAGTGCTAGTCTGCTTTTGATGTCCTCCTTGCTCCGTCCGTCAATGATTACTTTGGTGCTTAGGTTATGTACTTTGTGACCATCAAACCTGACGTTAAGTTTCTCGCTCTACTCATTTCTGATACTTCTCATTACTTTCGTCTTACTTCGCCTGACTCTCAGTCCTTATACTCTACTCCTTAGACTATTGATTCCATTCAGCAAATCATGCAAATCTTCAGTTTCACTAAGGTTAGCAATGTTATCAGCGAATCGTTTCATTGATATACTTTCACCTTGAATTACAATTTCAATATTACACCTTTCTTTTATTTGCCTAATTGCTTCTTCGATGCACAGATTGAACAGTAAAGACGAAAGAGTACATTCTTGTCTTACACCCTTTTTTATCCGAGCACTTCGTTGATGGCCGTCCATTGTTTTATTCCCTCTTGGCTCTTGCACATACAGTATATTACCCCTCTCTCTATAGCTTACCCCTATTTCCTCATAATTTTCGTATGAACCTGTCTTGATTTTTGTTTAGTCTCGCTTCCATTGTCAATTGCAACGTCAGAATTGCCTCTCTGGTGCCTTTACCTTTCCTAAAGCGAAACTGATCGAGATCAAACACATCCTCAAGTTTATTTTCCATTCTTCTGTATATTATTCTTGTGAGAAACTTGGCTGCATGAGCTGTTGAGCTGAATGAGACAAAATTTTCGCTCCTATCAGCTCTTGTACGCTTCGGAATTGTGTGGATGATATTTTTCCGAAAGTCAGATGATATGTTGCCAAACTTAAATATTTTACACAACAACGCGAATAGTCATTTTGTAGCCACTTCCCTCAGGAACGTTAGAAATTCTGATGAAATGTGATCTATCCATTCTATGTTCTCCAAAACCCTCTTAAATTCTGATTCTAATGTTGGAATCCCTATCTCCTATAATTCGACACCTGTTTCAACTTCTATTCATCAGACAAATCTCCCCCCTCATAGAGGCCTTCAGATTACTCTTTCCACGTATCCGCTCTCTCCTCTGCATTTAACAGTGGAATTCACCCTGCAGTCTTAAAAGTTACCACACTTGCTTTAAATTTCACTGAGGGTGGTTTTGACTTTTCTATATGCTCAGCCAGTCCTTCCGACAATTACTTCTTTTTCGATTTCTTCACATTTTTCATGCAGCCCTTTTGTCTTAGTTTCCTTGCACTTCCTGTTTATGTCATTCCTCACCGACTTGTACTTCTGTATTCCTGAATTTCTCTGAACATTTTTGTACTTCCTTCTTTCATCGATCATCTGAAATATTTCTTCTGTTACCCATGGTTTCGCAGTTACCTTCTTTCTACATCTGTTTTTCTTTCCAACTTCTGTGATTGGCCTCTGTACAGATGTCCATTCCTCTTCAACTGTACTGCCTACTGAGCTATTCCTTATTGCTGTATCTATAGCCCTTGAGAACTTCAAGCCTATGTCATCATGCCTCAGTACTTCCGATTCCACTTCTTTGCGTACTGTTTCTTCCTGACTAATTTCTTAGACTTCACCCTACTCTTCATCACTACTACATTATGATCTGTGTCTATATCTGCTCCTGGGCATGCCTTACCATCCAGTATCTGATTTCGGAATCTCTGATGTTGTTCTTGTTGTGGTCTTCAGTCCTGAGACTGGTTTAATGCAGCTCTCCATGGTACTGTATCCTGTGCAAGCTTCTTCATCTTCCAATACCTACTGCAACCTACATCCTTCTGAACCTGCTTAGTATATTCATCTCTTGGTCTCCCTCTACGATTTTTACTCTCCACGCTTCCCTCCAATACTAAATTGGTGATCCCTTGATGCCCCAGAACATGTCCTACCAACCGATCACTTCTTCTAGTCATGTTGTGCCACAAAATTCTCTTCTCACCAATCCTATTCAATACTTCCTCATTAGTTATGTGATCTACCCATCTAATCTTCAGCATTCTTCTGTAGCACCACATTTCAAAAGCTTCTATTCTCTTCTTGTCCAAACTATTTATCGTCCATGTTTCACTTCCATACGTGGCTACACTACATACAAATACTTTCAGAAATGACTTACTGACACTTAAATCTATACTCGATGTTAACAAATTTCTCTTCTTCAGAAACGCTTTCCTTGCCTTGCCAGTCTACATTTTATATCCTCTCTATTTCGACCATCATAAGTTATTTTGCTCCCCAAATAGCAAAACTCGTTTACTACTTTAAGTGTCTCATTTCCTAATCTAATTCCCTCAGCATCACCCAACTTAATTCGACTGCATTCCATTATCCTCGTTTTGCTTTTGTTGATGTTCATCTTATATCCTCCTTTCAAGACACTATCCATTCCGTTCAACTGCTCTTACAAGTCCTTTGCTGTCTCTGACAGAATTACAATGTCATCGGCGAACCTCAAAGTTTTTATTTCTTCTCCATGGATTTTATTACCTACTTGACCATAACTGAAATCTTACGGTATCAACCCGCCTTATCCATGTATACCTTGTGATTACTGAAGAGACTAATCGCTACTACTAGCTGAAATTTATTAGAGAACTCAATTAGCCTTTCTCCTCTCTCATTCCTTGTCCCAAGCCCATATTCTCCTGTAACCTTTTCTTCTGCTCCTTCCCCTACAATCGCACTCCAGTCCCTCATGAATATTCGATTTCCGTCTCCCTTTACGTACTGTAGTACACTTTCAATATTTTCATATACTTTCACAATCTCTTCATCTTCAGCTTGCGACGTCGGAATGTTTTGTATCCCGCCTGGAAGGCGGCGCATGGGTTGGATCAGGAAAAGGTGAAACACGTCGGTACTGCTGTATGAATTTAAATCCCCTTTACTCAAGCGATAAGAATACATAACGTGGAATGTGGTGCGAAGCTGAAGCGAAGTGTCCTGGCTGGCTGCACCTGATGAAATGGGCAGAATCTGTAGCGGAGCTCTTAGAGCTGCACAGCACCAGCTAGAGGACGCTGCCGTCGGTGTCTCGTGGTAGTGCCAACCTTTGAAACTATGTGGCATCGTTACTATCGATACCACAGCATGTATACCTGATTTATTATCGTCGTTGTTAGTTTGCTGCCGATTCTGATAACAACCCTGTCACTGGCCTGTTCGCAGTAACACACTCTCTGCTCTACCCTACTATTCATATAGAATCCTGCTGCCATTATACGATTTTCTGATGCTGTTGATATTGCCCTATGCTCATCTGACCAGAAATCCCTGTCTTCTTTCCACCTCCACCTTTCCACCTCACTGAATCCTACTATATCTAGATTGCGACTGCATTTCCCTTTTCAGATTTCCTAGCTTTCCTCCCACGTTCAAAATTCTAACATTCCACGCCCCAACACGTAGAACGCTATCTTTCCGTTGGTTAATTTGTCTTTCTCTTATGGTCACCTCCCCCCATGGCAGACCCCTCCTGGAGATCCGAATGGTGGAATATTCCGGAATCTTTTGCCAGTGGGGAGATCAGCATATCCCTTTTTCTATTACACTCCATATGACCTGTGGATACATGTTATGTGTCTTTAATACAGTGCTTTCCATTGCCTTCTGCACCCACATCTCTTTGATCGTTGCTGGTTCTTCCGGCCTTTAGTGGCAGTTTGCCGTCCCAGGGACAAGAGAGAGTCCTGAACCTCTGCCCGCTCCTCCACCCTCTTTGACAAAGCCGTTGGCAGAATGAGGGTGACTTCTTATGCCGTCAGTTCTGAGTATTATTAGTAACTACGCTCCTGTCCCTAAACCTAGTTACAGAAATGCTAATCAGACGCATTACGTATTCCAGGCCGTAGCAGCCGCGACTTGAAGACACCAGCTATGGTCACTTCCCAGCCCGCTGTAAGATCACATCGGTTCGTCTTCTTCCTGCTGGTGTTGTAACTGAGATTTGGCAACAAGGCAATGTATGTTTGGCAACTCTGTGATCGACGAGTTTCTTCCTGGTGTGCACTGAATTAAGCCTCAAAGTTCACTTGATTTTACCTGTCATTTCCATTGAATGATGTGAGTTATTATCGCTTGAGGTGTAACAAAAGATTGTAAATTTGCGGTTTTCAGCCCAGGAAAGTCGTTGCACGTGGAAATCGCAACTAATCTCGTCCTTCAAATAGCGGTTTACGAGTTCTAGCCACTATTGGTCTCGTAAGAGGAAGCTAAGACACATACTTCTTCGCCAGCTCTGTGGTGAGGTGCTGACCTGTAAAAAAGTCTCTGTTATGGTTCGAGTTCCAGTCTCACTGAGTGTAGCGTTTTTATCCCTTCTGTGAAAGAGCTACAGGCAGTCAGATCAAACATCGATAAGGAAATACCAAGAAAATACTTTCGGCTCATAGTGCAGTGGTGAAAAACTTACGATGCTGCACAACAGGTAATGGCTCTTTCCGCTGCTGACAATCAAATTTTGGGTTTCTAGGAATACATAACTTTATTTACGAAATACCACATTTGCATACATCTTGAGCATGACACAGCATACCAATTAAACACAGACCCAATCAAAATCTAAGTGAGTAGTATTTTACCAATTCGTGACGATAGAGGCACGCTTGTGTACAGATACTCAGTTTTATTAAAACAGACTTTCGTCGTAAGGTTATCGTGGGTAGTTTTGTTTCATTTTTTATAATACAATTCATAATTTTCGTAAGGTTTCCTTTAGTGTTGTTAAAACAATAGTAAACATGAGAGAGAAATTAATCATCAACGATATATGCGAATTCTCTGATGTTATCTATAACAGCCTGAAAATGCACATGCGGTTTATTGATTACATGCATGTAGAAAACTTGTTCTTAGTTAAAGCTCTCAAACAAGGTTTGAAGAAGAATAAAATTCCACTACCAGACGACAGATAATGTAGAAAATACTTTTCCGACGTATTTTGGCACGATGCGCTCTACCCATACATAATACAAAAGTTTCGAAATGCATCTACTGTCTGTCTGTTAAACTTGAAACGAACAAAATGTCGCAGAAGTTAGCCCTTTTTCCACGTACGACTATCTTGGGTTGAGAAGTGAAGGGAATTATTTTACGAGTTCCATTAGATTGATAACTTTAGCAGACAGCAGAATTGCGTTTTAAAAAATATAGCAGTGAATGTACTCGAACTCGCGACATCTTATGTATCGTGCGCGATACTTACCATTACGCTACTAGCTTTTCTTTTCTTCTTTTTTCGTATTTTGTTCGTTGTTGATCGTTGTGTTTGGTCGTTGCGGACGTCACAGTAGCATCCATTCAAGTTCGTTTGATAATCCTTTTTATTACAGAGGCCAATCGGCTCTCTGACCGGACACGCTGAGTTACCGTGCCGGCGCTGACACGTAGCTGTAATAGCTCCAGAAGTCAACAACAATTCGTCCAGAACTTCTGCATTCCACAGCGCTGTGGGATAATGCTTATGGCCAGGTCAACACTTATGAGAGACAAACAGTTACACCTTTTCTTCTGCACTGCACGTCGTTTTCAACAAACAGATAGCGCAATAGAGTAGTTCAAGTGGAAAGGAACACTTCCTATTTAAATTTCTGCATCTTACACTGTTGGCAGTTCTGTGTAGGTGGCAGTTACGTGATTTTATTTTGGTGATTACAAATAAAGTTGAATGTATGCACTGCGTAGCCGAGGCAGCTAGTTGATGGTGATTCGGTCAACCAAGTAAATGAATTTACTGAACATGCTGCAAATTGATACAGGGAGCCTGTGTGTCAGAATTCTCAGCCAGTGTGACAGAACGGCGTTATGATGGAAAAATGAGCCACTGAGAAGAGGATTTGGTGGTCTGTTGGGCTGATGAGAGGTTCATATATCTATGGTCTGTGTTCGATTCCAACTTCGGTCAATGCTTTTAGATATGGAGAGACAGATTCCATTCTGTTCTGGCTACAAGAAGTGAAGAAGATATAATGGCATTTTGGTCTGAAATTCACATTAAAAGTGATAGTAGTCGTTAGGTTGAGCCACAATAAAGTCTGGAGTGGCGACATGTAGAAACTCTATCACCAGTAACCTTTCTTATACTAGTTACTTATTTCTAGTGACGAAACAAACGCTATGTAGGCTCACAGGACACTTATTCCATCTTTTATCTGAGCTTCTGTATGTCGATAAAATTGGTTCTGAACTGGGAATGCAACTCTTGCCGCCCTTAACGCGGAATTTGACCCCTTCGTGACAATACAGCTCGGCTACAATTTGTTGTTTATTCAAAACTGCAGATTCCTCAACATCTCCACATATTGCACATGAATGGGTTCGAATCCTGGCCCGGCACTAAAGATTTCATTATGTATTATCAAGATCTATCATGAGAACACCTATCTGCTGGTCGATTATAATTTCGATTTTTAATGTATTTTCATTCGTTGTCAGCACTAACGACATTTGACGTTTTTGACTCCCAGTGAGACAGAACTATTTGCGAGATCACTGTAAGTTCAAGATGTTATTCCGAGCTGCTGGTGGAGAAAAATTCGGTAGCTGACGTCTCTTTGTGTGTATTCCCAGTCAGCACTGAACTCTTCGTCATATTATTTCTAGTTCAAACATACTCACATGTCGTTGCTGGTGCAACAATCCCATATTAACGTCCGTTTTCTCTAGAATATAACAGCGATAGGGGATTGGTTGCAGTCCTGGGAAGGGAAAAATTAATGTTTCGTCTCATCATTTCAGTTAAAACATCTAGCTACTGCCGAGAAAATGCGATATGTCGCAGTTGATTGTGCTTCGATATCTATCCGGTTAGGTTCTGGGTTCGAATCCCTGTCCAACACAAGCTTTACCTCACGGCATTTCAAATAAGTTACTTGTTAAGAAGCAATATTTAACATCTCTCGTAGTTCGTTAACACGGACAATAGGTGCTAGGTAGGAATTCGCATCCGTTAAAAATGTTAGCGTTATGTAATTTAAAGTTGATATTTGCTAACTGATACCGTCTAAAATCGAGGTATATCACTCTCTGTATGCCTAATCAGGAATGACTGTTAGTTTCGGTCAGTCACAAAATCTTTGCTTAGTCTTCATGACCTGGGTTTGAATCCATATGCAGAACGAGACAGTTCGTCGTGTCATTTGAAGTTCATACATATTCACAACCAGCTGCTCGTGAATAACTTAAATTTTTAATGTCATTTTGCGTTAAATAATAAGTACGGTGTGTTTCTTTGAAGAGGAAATCATGAATACGACGAACGTACTACGTGCATTACATATCTGACGTAATAATGAGAGTGGTAACATTTCAGGTATGTCATTTATTGCAATAAATGTGAGCTTACAAGCCTCATGGACAGTCTTATCTGCGATAAGGTGTTCCCTGATATTTGTAGTATCGTAGTATTACATTACATCTTGAGTTATTGCGATACAGAGCAGTATTTTATAGTAGTGACTTGATGGAACCATTTTCAATAGTCAAACGACTGTACCAAGGAGCGATTAGAGGACCTGCTAGACAGCTGCGTTATGTAGGTTGCATGCGAATCAGGCGAAATGCAATTCAGGCCGTTGGGATACTTTTGAGCACGACTGTACATCTTGTAACGAAAATCACGTTCTCGACACCAATGCACAATCAGTATAAATTGATTATTTGGTCTTCTGTTTTTTAACCGACATATCGGTATTCATATCGGTATTTTAAAATGTTTAAACGGTATGGTGGGTAAATAAAAATAATTAAATTTACGGGCTCAGATATTCCAATTGGAATAAAAATGAACTTTTGAAGGTGTTAATACGTTGATTAAAATTACGCAACAGAGCAATAAAAATATAATAAATTGTATGTAAATAAAATAATTTAACGAAAAAAGCACAAAGCACCTCACAACATATGAACCCACAACTTCATCCATAAGAAGTCAGAATGTTAACCATTAGGCTAAAAACCAGACTCTAATTCATCATTGTTTGTAAAGTTATAAAGTATCAAACGAAATTTCGAAACTTTTTCGTCCATTACTCCTAAACGAAGGCCTACCATGCTGAATGGCGCTGGACTTCAGGCTATATCACCGTACAGGTCGTTCCCGCCGCTGGGGAACTGTCTTTGTAAGTGGTGGATCTACCTGGGGTTCACCTTTTTAGGTTTTTGCTAATTGGAATCTTTGTATGTTAATAATTAATTTCCAATATACTGATGCACTAATGAGGCAAATCACCACGAACTGAATGCCGCCTGGTGGCTTTACGAGCAAGTGACGCGCTAAGAAAAATATATAAATGGAGTAGAGAAAGAGAGGGAATCATATTACCGACAATACGGACCATAGATGGGAAATCCACAGATATTTACGACTTCAGTCGACTGTTGTGGCCAGGTGGCTGGGAACGAGCATCTCGGAATCGGCGAAACTGACGACTGTCCGCGTGCTACTGTCATCTGCATCCAGGGAAAGAGACTGAGGGGACCTATCTGTGAAAGGGCTGCACTTTTAACGCTCCTTTCTCCCTCACAGTAGTTCGGATTTATAAAGCAGAAGGAGCTTAAAATTTGTACTTGCAATTAACGTTATTATCCCCACCAGTTCTCAGAAAATCAGTTAGCTATCGTATAGTGATGTTGACAAAAATATTTATAAAAGGCTAAAAAAAATGAACACTGTTTAACAGAGCAAACGTTTTCTTTCGTATCTCTGACAGCATAGCTTAAACATCAGTCAAGCTACAGAAAACGTTACAAATATTATTTTACTACAGGAAATATATTTAAAAATGTAGATTAATAATCAGTCGGCCGTTTTAGAACTTCGAAGCTGCATATTCATGTTGCTCACTTTTTTCTTTATCCTCCATATTCTTTCCCTTCATTCGATGAATTAGCCTCCTGGGTAACACCTCCTGCTACTCTCTTCCCTTCAGTTATTTGCAAATGATCAGTAACGGTTTGATCTTAAACTGTATTCTTTCCAGTTTGGATACCTAACGTTTTCAGAACATAAATCCTAGAAACTGCACAATCATTGAAAGTTATTACTCCATCCAAAAAATGGTTCAAATGGCTCTGAGCACTATGGGACTCAACTGCGGTGGTCATAAGTCCCCTAGAACTTAGAACTACTTAAACCTAACTAAACTAAGGACAGCACACAACACCCAGCCATCACGAGGCAGAGAAAATCCCTGACCCCGCCGGGAATCGAACCCGGGAACCCGGGCGTGGGAAGCGAGAACGCTACCGCACGACCACGAGATGCGGGCGTTACTCCATCCATTACACCTATCTTCGACACTGTCAGCCCGACTAATACTGTTTTCCGTATTCGCTCCCCTCTGCAGCTGTTGATACTTTCGGTGAAATTCAATGAGAGACAATGGGAATATCTTCTAAGAAGGTTTGTGTTTGTCTGATCCCTTTATTTAATTCTCCATAACACGATGGAATACTTGTGAGGGAATTATATGCATGTACACCCTGTTTCTGTAAGTGACAAATGATCATAAATAATGTTCAGCTTATTATTCGAGGTTGCTTTGAACTGATTGACTCGAAACCTGTGCTTAGTGTTAAATTTGTTCAGTCTCGATATTTCTAGCACAGGAAGCCGTACACTGAAATAGAACAACATGGTGGTAACTACAAAGTTCACGTGTTTGAAATTCCGATAGGAAGAACTAAACAAATGTATTTAGATCTTTACTTGCAGCTAAGCCACAGCTTTCTAGATGTACCTATACTTACGTTCCGGTAGTCACAGCCTTATAGAATACGTCTGTGTTTACGATCCGTGTCTAAAAGCCAGAAGAAGGAAAAGAAGGCTACATTACATATTCTAACGGACTTTAAAATTACAAATGAGTGTACCATCTGTGCAGCATTACGTTCAAATAAATGGTAAATCAAAATGTCGATAAATTACACATTTTTTGAATATAGCAAGAAGTGCTATTTTCTGCAGAACAAGATTTCTTTTGTTTATTTTTAAGAGCAGGTCCGCTTGACACAGGGTATAGCCAAGAGCAGGCATCATCACAGAATGTAAAGTACAGGGGCTTTCCTGCTCTGCAAAGCAGTATAGGAGGATGTCTGCAGGAAATATCGAGACACTAGAGTGTTGGTGCAGGCGCTTTTCGGCCCGTACCTTTCAGCATACAGTATTGGACCTCTGCAGCAGACGACCCTTACATATTCCGATGTTGATCCAACAACATCATCAATTCAAATTGGAATGGGCATAGGAGATTTGAGATTGTCTGCACAGTCAGTGGAATTGTGTCACTTCATTGGATGAATCACGTTTATTGTTTTTATTGCTACACTCGGTCCATCTTCATGCCTGGATACACCGCTATCCAGGTCAATGTATGTTAAAAACATGCACTGCCCCAGGGACGTAGTCCCCTGGGTCAGAATTATCCTCTGAGGGGACATTCATCTGAGATCTCACGAAATTTATGGTTGTAATCAAAAGCACCAAGGCAGCTGTGGACTACCTGGATACCATGTCTTTCTGATAGCAATGGCACCTTTCAGCAGGATACCTGTCTGTGTCACAAGTCGATATTTTTGTTACAGTTTTGTTACAGTTTCTTTCCCTACTGCCGTGCGGGATTAGCCGAGCGGTCTGGGGTGCTGCAGTCACGGACTGTGCGGCTGGTCCTGGCGGAGGTTCGAGACTCCCTCGGGCATGGGTGTGTGTGTTTGTCCTTAGGATAATTTAGGTTAAGTAGTGTGTAAGCTTAGGGACTGATGACCTTAGCAGTTAAGTCCCATAAGATTTCACACACATTTCAACATTTTTGAGCACCTACTCACATTGACGTATTGGCCAACAAATTTGGTTGCTGTGATACGTATAACAAACATATGGGTGTTATCAGGCGTGAACTCCATACATTTAAACATCGAGCATAATGTATGGCAATTTTGTGACATGTGCATGGACATCTGCTACCACATACCCTTGGAGGGGAATCGAGTCGGTGCCATCAGGGCAGCGGCTGTACTGCATTCCAGTCTGGGCCAACACGTTGTTAAGACAGTGCCCGTAATGTTTTGTTTTCCATTGTATATAATGAAGCACATTTTTTTATTGTCAATGACTGAGCATTGCGACCCATGTCACTCTTCCAAGTCTCATTTTTTAGCAAGTTCTGGGACTGGATTTTGAAGCCCATTTTGCAACATTTTGTTTGTTCATAACAGGTATTCATGAACACAGCATTTTTTTCACACAGAGATTTCGTGTGTATTGGCTCTCATAGATTACTTTAATGGTTGCACACTTCGGATATATAACTTCAGTTGAGGCTACCTGAAGGTAAAAATTGATTTCGATCAAATTCGCTTATCAAACCACTTTACAGAGGTTCTGATGATGGTACTGCCTCTATTGTATCTTGTGATATTTTGAGCGCTTTGTAACATTACATAGGCATATTTATTTGTTTTCAGTCGTTGGAATTGTTTTTCACAGACTTGTAGCTTCCATAACAATACATTCACCATCAGCATCGTAAGAAAGACTAATAAAATGTAGCATACAAAGAAATATTCTACGGAAGTCCATCCACATTATCATACCAAAAAAATTATTCCATCTTCATGTATAGTCACACATAGTGGCCTAAAAAGTAATAGCACATAGAAGATCTCAAGAGGTGAAAGAATCACGGCACACAAAATACTCTTTAAGGAGATATAGTATGTCTTATGTGTCCGATGTTAAATTATCGAATTTTGTGTCCCATTATCTTAGAAACATTTTAAGATGCCAACTTACAATTTTCTATGTTTATTGAATTCACCTACCTAGATACACAGAACTAGAATTTTTACTAAAACTGTGTTGTAGGGCATGTTATCTTTTTTTTTTTTTTCAAACACTCAATTTTTTGACCGAATGTTGTAAATACATGAACATAAAAACAAAATAACACAGAATATTTTAATTATTCGAGTTCCTTATGTCTTGAATTTCGCACTTGGCATGTTGTGAAAATTTCATGCTTCTACCACCAGTACATTTTTAGAAAACAGGTCATTTATTGCAAAAAGTGTAGTTAAGAGATATTGATGTTTAAAACTTTTTTATTACAAATTCTTATGCAGACTTACATTTCTGAGTCTTTTATTCACTAGAATTGCCCTGGCCCATAGCCTGTGTCTCATTTAGTGTCACAACAGCCCAGTGCTTGCCTCTTCCTTTTCTTTCTTACTTCTTTTGTCATCTGCTGAGCAGCTAACTCAGCTACATGTACACGAAGCTCATCCAGTTTCCACAGTCCTTTAGCTGTGGTTTGTCCAAATCTTACCCTAACTTCTTTCAGAACCTAACTATGAGTTCCCACCATTACAGCATCAGACACTGCTCACTTTAGAGTCATAAGGCCAAAAAACACTTTTTTAGGCACGCCGTAGCACACAACACTACTGAAGGACTCATTCACATTCTGGATCTTTCCATGTAAACTCGAACTTAGTAGCTGAGTATTTGCCACATCTCTGTAAATTTGATTGATTGCCTCCATTCCCGCAAAAGGAAGGGAATATTTATGTTTAAATAACTTACTTTGCTTTTAGATGCACTATGGGTGTGGTCATTTCAGAAACATTATCGTTATTTTCTTCACTGCTAGCATATGTGTTTTTAAGTGCTTCAGAAGAAAATGCGGGTCTCACATATCCGTTATCCGCAAATCTGCATTTCTTGAAGTTACTTTTACGCTTAGTCATTTTATTTATGTATAAAAAAGGAATAGAATTTAGCGTACTACAAAAATAGCCGATAATTACACTACTTTCAACGAAAACTGGTATCAGAAACAAAGGACTCATTTGTGTATTCGTAATGCCAAAATCTGAGTCGTAGCAGTAGGCACAAAATAAAGCAATTCACAGCCTACTAGGGTTTGTCGTTCCCAAGATATGACTGCTCAACTGTGGACGTGTATACCTAGCCGCCAAATTTGACAGTCACACGTCAACATTCAGAATACTATTTTAAGATCTCACAATTGTCTGATTTTAACGTATTTTATCCCAAAATGTTTAAAAAAGTCCACAGTACATTATGAAGCAGAACACAAAAAAGTTTCACGTACAATGCCCCTTAGAAGAACACACATTCGTTACTTTGTTGCACACAAAAGAAAACTGTTAATTAAAATATAACAATATCATATACACCACAGTGTAACAACAAATGATGTTTACTGCTGAAACACACCTCTAAAATTTCAGTGATTTCTCTCTTAGTTAAAATTATCCTCATCATTTCTAGCAGGGAGTTCCTCCATCAACCAATTCAACTGTCAACGCCATGTCGACCCAAAAGCGAGTTGTGTCATCTGAAATCATACTTTGCGTTTTCCTGTGACTCCAGCTGAAGCGGAGAAAACATTATCATGCTGGCCAGCACTGTCCTCTTCAACACGCCCATACCTCTTGTGGTAAAACATTGGAACTCTTTAGAGATTAGCTTTACACCGAACAGAATGATTTGGTGGAGCTCTGAGAGAAATTTCATAATCCAAATGCAAGTTTGTTCATCAGGAATGTAGGAAGTTTGCAAAAACTGATTTCCTGACCCTGCACTCTCAAGAAAACAAATCGGGAGTTTTAAAGCCAGACTGAAAAAGTTTTTCATCATTAGTGTGCCATGCTTTACTTTGTCTTGTGCTTCCTGAGACCAGTATGTAAAAAAAAAAAAACATCGAAATTTCTCATATTATTCGCAATTGTACTCTAAGTCAGACATCTGCATTGCAGTTACCCACCAAGTAACCACACACAAATCAGTCTTACAATTGCCAGGCCGAGGTGATGGGTGTGGAAAATCAAACTACGCCAAGCAAGCATGATGATGAATGTCATTTACTGAAATTCTAAGTACATAAATCTTTTTGATGGATATGAAATGATTCTAATCAACACCAAATAATTCTTCACAACTGTAAAAACACAACCATACGCCTTCTTGAATGTTTGTTTCGCTTCTTCCTTAATCGGTGACATACTGGCCCCAGTCCTTCAGAACTTTTTTCTGATCTGTAGTAATGCACCATGACTGGAAATTTGATCTTGAATTTGAGTTACCACTTCCTAGTCAGATACCCTCTCAAGTTTTTTTTTTAGGAAGCGTCATTTGTTCCTTTCTTATTCCACCCTCAAATATTGAAAACCATTTTGTAGCTGTTTAGTTTCCTCAGTAACTACGAGATGAATTTGACCATTACCTTCCAGAGAAGATGGTATACTTTGACAGTGGAATCTGGAGTGAAGTCGGCGTTCTAAATAATCCGGTTTCATGCCAGGACTCTTGGGAATCTAGTCCATTTCTGCAACGTTGTAGTCCGCAGACGACTGGTTCAAAGATGGTGCTTTATTATAGGGTAGAATGTCATACTATAATGAACAATCATTGTCTGCAAAATGACCCTCTACTATATGTACTTCTCTGTACTGTGATATGGGTTCACATCCTTGAGCTTTCGGCGTTATCTTAACCGTTGTAACAGGACCATACCTAATTATAGAAAGCACCCTCAAACCGTACCACAATTTTCTTTGTATTCAGTTGACATCCAGTGACTACTTCACGTTCAAAGTTGCTGATGTCTCCTAACAAACTTGGTCTGCTAACAATCCAGTACTCCCCAACTCGTTTTATACTGCCAGGTCAGCCTCTTGTGACATCTAATCATTAGTTACGCATTAGAGTGGAGTGCACGGATACTACTGTATATTGTGATAATAGTTTGCTGTCACACTAAACAGAAGTACCTACCCTTGCTTCTGAAGATGACTCACCATGAATAATGACACAGTCTTTGATGACATGTATTTGTTTGATGATTCAAGACTTTTCACGGCCTTCTAGCAAACCTATCTGTACTGATTGCGTGAGACTTTCATGTGATTGCCCTGCCCTCTGTAAAATGCCCTGTCCTCTGTAAAAAACCTCCTGGTGTAAAATGCTTTTCGTTTCTATAGGCTGTAAGAAATGAAGTCCATGCCTGGAACAGATGATCGTCTGGTTAGCGATCTGCTACAGAACAATGTTAGTCTGTGGTTCTTCACTAATCTGCTGCAGTTACATCCACCAACACCCGAAGGCTACAGACGTGGCGACTGTGAATGGATCGACTACATATCTCAGCTTACATATTTAGAGGTTTGTAGCGGTCGTCAGTTTCAAACGCTCAATCCAGCTACGGTTGTTGGCCGCTCTTGACTGAGTCATAGCATTGACAGGAAAACAGCTTAATTCCCGATGCCCTTCAATGTTTTAATTCAGTAAGAAAGGAAATCAAGAAAACTTGGCGCTCTGTGCCGTCTCAGAACGATAATGATGGTACACAACCAATATCAGCCGCTTCCGATTCAGACGTTGCTTAGGAAAGCTAACGAGCACAGTCAAGATACTCCTGCTGGCTGCGTGTAGTGATTTGGGGTTGGAGCTGAACTGCCCGCAAAATCCTTTGGAGAGCTTACTGTCGGAAGAATTTCTCGTATCAGTGCAGGTGTATCAAAGTCCACGAGTAACTTTCCACTGTTCTGGATCCACATGAAAGATATTTGTTGGCACACGTGCACGTATCTCGATGATCTCGTGAGTTGTTCGTGGCGTTACACTTACAGGTGCGGCAACCCGAAAGGTGGTCCACAGTTTACATATCGTGCCTGGATCGTCGAAATACAGCAGTGAGGACTAACTGTTTGCCGGACAAGCCTTTACCACGCAGCCGCAGACACAGCTGAACGGCGTTCCCACGAAGTAGGGAGACTGACGCGGATTCACTGTTTAGCTCAACATACCAAATGGGTACAGTATATCGCGCAGTTTCAAGAAATCATTTAATAGTTTAATCCACGATTCTACGAAGTATTCCCCTACCGAACTTACGCTTCAGAGACCAGTAATTACGCCTGTCACTGCTACGGTGTATTTACCTCCTTCCCAAGAAGAGGTTTTGCAAACAAAATCGTCAAACACACTAACAAGAATCAGGAGGAAGGAATCTCACCAAAAGGAGCAACATGATCAGACAGCCGAGCATCCTACGTTTAAGGAAGGCGATTCGATTCTAGTCCGAAACCATCACCGATATGATCTCTTAGAAAAGAAAGTAGTCAAGATCTGTCCGCTGTATGACGGTCCCTGCGGAGTCATATAACTTCTGGGCGACCAACGCTACCTCGTTGTCGACCCAGAAACCGGTGGCGTGAAAGGCATACAGAACACTGCAGATATCAGGCTGTTGATCGTCCCTTCACGCTCATGGATTAACTTAAAACTCCACTTTAGCATTCTCAAGTTTAATTTTGTAATGATAGTGTAGTTCACTTAACTTTATTTGCTTAGGGATATAGGGTGAGGTTCTAACAATTATCATTTATGCTATGTGTTCCTGGGGTAATGTACTGCAAGTTCTAAGTTGTGATTTACGTAACTGTGTGGCGATTAACAGCTATTAAGAAGGAAACTGGGGAAAAACTCACGGAGTTCACTAAGCACAAATGGCTTACGCCTTTGGAAAACGCTTGGGATTTAGTGAAAGAGTGGCATCCGGAAGTATAGTTTATATGTCTGGCAGCTGGGATTGGCGACAAGGGTAGCAATAAAGTGGATTTAGATCTCCTTGGGGCATGTGGAAAAGGGAAAGAGATTGCCGTGCGTGACAGGCATGATATGAGCAATCACGAACCACTCCCCTACTAATATTTACTGGACACAGATAAGGTTTGAGAATCTACCTGTAACGCAAAGTCATTCACAAGAGTGTCGAGAAGTCGGACTGAACCACCTCCCCCCTCCCATACACATACAGAGGCCACAATCTAGAATGAAAACCTTGTTTTTTTTTTTTTTTTTCTTCGGACATCAGTCTTCTGACTGGTTTGATGCGGCCCGCCACGAATTCCTCTCCTGTGCCAACCTCTTCATCTCAGAGTAGCACTTGCAACCTACGTCCTACACAGCACTAAGCTACACTACACTAAAGTACTTCGTATTAGAACCAAGCTAGATTACTTGTTTGTCAGGATAGTTATCCCATACGGCACTGAGTTACAACTCAGGACGCACAGGGGCTGTGCTGCTGTGACACCAAAGGTGTGGAGATCTGTAGGTGGCTGTTAGGGTCTCAGGAAATCCTTCCTTATCCTCCTCGAGGCTCATCTCCTCACTGCTTCTGGAAGGTTGTCGTAGGTGGATCTTCTGCCGTGTTGTGTGTCGTTTCCATGATGCGTGGCCTCGTCTTCGTTGCCTCTCTGCTATGTAGGCTTGAAGTTCATAAACTGATGTTTTACCCTTAAGCGAATTCAGCTGATTCCACAGTTCCTCATCCCTTATTGTGTTACAGACTGTAGTATTGCCAAAGACGTTCCTTTCGTTGTCTGTAACATGTACGCTGATGGCAATTTCTTAGACGATGTGGTCAGGGTGCCGATTGCTCCACACTAACAAGTATACTCAGTAAGCAGTTAGGTATGGACCATGTCTCTATAGCTATTTTTGCCCTATCCCACATTTCACGTCATTCTCTATCAGTGCATGTCATCATTTATTCGATGTGGCTCATATGTCCAGTACCTCTTTTAGCTTATCATGTTCGCCATTTGTCAGCCAAAATTGTGGACCTCCCTATCTTAAGCTCGGGTCTAGAGACAGCAAGCCTATTATCACCGCAGCGCCTCAGACGGTGTTATGGCCTGTCAAGTGCAGGAGTACACTTCTCTGTGCTCCCAGTAGAGCCTGTGCTGTCCTAACCTCTGTGGCTCTGTGAGCCCAAACGCTCGATCTGTAGCCCACAATAGCGATTACGATTGCATTTCGGTACGTTCTTTCTGGTCGCAGTGACAGCAGAAAACTTCTTTGGCCAATTGCTGCTACTTCATTGAGGATTTACAGCCTCTCTGGCAGAAGATCACTATATGTCCGTGAAATATTTGCGCTTCGTCGACGTTGGTATCAAGATAAACGGCTGCTTGTGATTCATACCGGGTATGGGAAGGCAATTTTCTCCGTGGCTGTACATCTTTATTGGTTATCCACGGAGAGAAGCTGATGTCTATCTTGAGATACTGCAACCACAAGCCCAATTTTCCCCTGGTAGAGTTGATCATACTTAATGGACGGTTTTTCGTAGTTGCTTCTCATTCGTGGTAATAAACGCTCACACCGAACTGCAACGGGACGTAAGGTTTGCGTGATGGAAAGTATTCACAAACCAAAATGACAGCTACGTCTCTGAATCTGAAACGTATTGACTGAAAACGTGACACGCCACTAGAAGGCCCAGGGGGATAATCACGTACCATATTAAATGTAACGTTATTAAGGGAAGAAATTTCCTATACATACTTCATTCTTTTTAATGAGTATTTGCGAATTATGAAGGTGGTTGTTTAAAGGTTTTCGATATATTTGTGAGATAAATATCGCATTATTAAGTTCATTTTATTCTAAAGCTCTTCAGTTATCCAGTTAAAAGCGTTTTGTCATTTCTTGATTACTCTCAACTATTGGGTACAGGTATAATTTTCGATGTGGAACGTATCTGCACCTTTGCCCTGGTACATTCCTTTTCCCTTACTATGAAACGTCTTTATTCGTTCAGTTACTCCGTTCTCATCCTTTTCATCTGGAACGTCTACGCTGTCTTCTTTCCTTCTCTCTTTCTTTCTCATTTTCCCCGTACTTTTCATGCACTGCACTGATACAGAAAGGGGCGCGGAAACCTCCATCTGTAGTACTTTTGTGTTAGCTCACGTTTCGAATTTAAAGAACTTCAGTCGTACGTGTACACGCCATTTTCAATGAGGATATTTCACAGGAAGCTCTGCTATTTAGTACTTCATACGCTCAACCTGTCCATTTGACTTAATGTAGAAACAACTATAGGCATTACTCCTTCGTTAATTTGTTAACACGTTGAACGTATTATCAATGTGTGCTACTGTCCACTCTTCTTAACACGACATTTACCCCTCACGGTCGGGTGATTTTGACGCTCACGCCATTCAATGACGGTTGTTTTCTCCAAAATCAGAAATAAATTTCAGTACACTGAAGGAAATATAGATTGTCGCGTTGCTTTAATGCATAAATTTACAAATTTCACGGGGAATGTCTCTTCGATCATATTTCGTCCTCATTTTCGTCAGATTATCACAATATGAAAATGTTTCGATCTGATCACAATAAAATAAACCGGGGAACGGTTCTATCAAAACTAACTGAGAAAAATGCGGGTTTTGCTGAATGTCTCTATTACCCATTTATTCTAAGGCGACGGTACTGCAAGTGTAGTACAAGGGTGCGACATTTGTCTAACGCTGATCGGCGACTATGTAGAGAAGTAGATGGATGGTGTAGCCAAGTTTTGCGATCCGAGCAATGTGGAGCAATGGTTAGCATACTTGACTCGCAGTGGCGAGGACGACGGTTCAAGACCGCGTTCGGCTATCCGGATTTTAGGATTTCCGTGATTTCCCTAAATCGCTTCAGGCAAATGCTGGGATGGTTCCTTTGAAAGGGCACGGTTGTCTCCCTTCTCCATCCTTCCGTAATCCGAAGGGATCGAAGCCCTCGCTCTTTGGTCCCATCCCCCAAACCACCCAACTCTTCCAAATAAATCATTTTTGACTATCACAGTGATTTGCATTTCGCTACCGATCGGATTTTTATAAAACAACAGTACTCGTACATTAATCTGCCAAATAGGCTGAAACCAACTGGGTCGTTGAGCAGACACCGTGTGGATTTATCCGAAACAGGCATAAAAAGAAAAGGCAACATCCACTGTAGTTTTATCTTGTAGGAGTTTTATGTCTCCTTTTATTTGGATTGGGTTTATTGAGCCACACTGCGAAAAGCCTGGTACAAATACAAAATAATGTATGCCGAGTAAGCAGAATATAAGCAGTGCAAACAATGATTTCAAATTATTGTAGACTTTCCTTGAAGGGCCATGGATTGTAGCTAATAAATATACACATATCAGGTACAGACAGAGTATACCAAACACAACTCAGGAGAGAATGAGAAGCATCCACATGGACAATATCACCTTTGTGTAATCACAGATAAACACAAATTTCATTTAATCATGTTTTTACCTCATGTAAATCAAAAAATATTTTCAATCCTCCTGAATTCCGATCTTAGATATCGTGAATGAAAATTTTATCTCGGTGGTCAATGTTTTTTCTGGGACCAAAAAGACCGAAATACTAAATTACAAGAAATCTTGATATTCACCAAATATTAGGAAACATAGTATATATTTTACATCAGTACTCACACACGTTTTTCATCCTGGTAATGACATATTTCCGCGGATTAATTTGCTGACCTTTACTCATAAACTGCCGACTGATATATAAATGTGCAAGTACCACAGAATATTAATTTATTATTATATGCGAAGAAAAGATAAGAAAATTTTACGTACGAGGGGCCCTCAAATAGTAAGTTAGAGATTGTCGTGATAGGCCAAGTAACTTGCAAATTACTCGGTTGACTTTTCAGCTTCGCAGACGGAAGTTGAAATACTCTGGCGCTAGAGTGCTCCGAGTTTTAGCGTGTAACATGTCTGTGTGCATCTTAACTATGTCGTTGCGTGAGAAACAGAAAATACGAATTCGGAGGGTTCGTCTACACATGGAACACAGACGAGGGCTGCGACATCTGCAACAACCCGTCGGTTGTGTTTATCGCCATGGATCATCCCCCGTACAGTCCCGACTAGGTCTCATCTGTTTTCCATCTGTTTCAAAAACTTAAAGATTACCATCGAGGACTTCGCTTCAATAGTAATGAAATTGTGCAAGCAGAGGTGATGTAGGTGTTGGGTTGGCAGAGGAGCCAACACCGTGTTACGAGAGGAGGCCGAAATGCACGCGTTTTAGCTCACGCAGGCTGGCGTGAGGGGGGAAGGACTATACTGGCGTGAGGTCTGGAACATGACAAGGAATTAGAATTCAGAAAGTGGACGTAATTAGTTTCATACTTAACTTTAATCCATTATGATGAACGTCGCACTTGACGGTACATGATTCACAGTATTATCTGTTCAGAAGACATAATAACTCAATATGGTGCCTTGCTAGGTCGTAGCAAATGACGTAGCTGAAGGCTATGTTAAACTATCGTCTCTGCAAATGAGAGAGTAAGTAGTCAGTGAAGCATCGCTAGCAAAGTCGGCTGTAAAACTGGGGCGAGTGGTAGGGAGTCTCTCTGGACTAGACCTGCAGTGTGGCAGCGCTCGGTCTGCAATCACTGTTAGTGGCGACACGCGGGTCCGACGTATACTAACGGCCGATTTAAAGGCTACCACCTAGCAAGTGTGGTGTCTGACTGAGACACCACAGTAGGCATGAAGAATAAAGGTGTAGAATGTTAATAACGTACGCTTTATTTAAAAAGCCTTAAGACATTCAGCACTTTGTACACATACGGCAACGACATACATATTCACATTCACAGTAGAGAATGCAAGGCACAGAAGAGAGTGACGAAGAAGAGGTGGAATGTGATGACAAAAGCGATGCATTTCGAATGAGGAAATGCTCTAGAACACCGAACCCTGAGCCAACACTGACAGTAAAGATGCTCAATGCCATGTGCCGTGTCCACCTGAGATAGTGAATACAACACGGAGAATTTGATTCAGATGGTTGTTGCCTGGATGTACGGGTTTCACGTTATGCAGTGCCCTAAATACATTTGTCTCGCAGAAAAAAACGTGCTGCTTATTGCAATACCACGAAAATAGCAGAATCGCGCCATATACGCAGCGACTGCAGAGAGTAACACACGTTGTCCCACGCTAAGATCACTGCGCAACTGGACTGGCGCGTTATGAGAAGAGAGTACATAGCAGAATGTTACTCTGCCGGATAACTCTTTCATTTGCACATGAAGGACTAAATAAGAATTGCATTTGATTACAATCCAGTATTAGTATCGTGCATTGGTTACAAGAACCTAAGGTAATTCAAAGGTGCAAAGAAGCAATAGTACTTGTGCACTAAGCTTCGTCTGTAAAACTGTCAGGGTTTCGGAATATATCACTCGTCTCACACGCAATAGTGTTCTTCGGCGCTCCACCTTCACGAAATGAAAAACGAAGGTTAACAGTGACCTAGTGCACCAAAATCTGGCAAGAGCTTTCGACGTGCTGCCTCAGTCTGCAGTAGACAGGATACGGCCATAGGGAGTGTTAGTTTGGATGTCCTTGCATAAAGCTAAGCACTTCCATAAACTGGTAAAAGCGTATGCCTTCAGTTTAAAAGGAAGACGAAAGATGACTTTAATTTGTGTGCAGTAATTTGAGGAAGTACTACAAATCCACCGTATAAAAATGCACACAATGGCAAAACGATATAAGGTGTGTTTCAGTTCCAGTCCATGTGACGCTTACATAGAGCCGCTGCATGAGGAAGTTTAGAAACTTGAAGAATAGTTGATAAGAAAATAAATAACCGGAACAGAGAACACAGACGTGTTAGAGAGGGTATTAGAGCGTGGGGATTCTTAAACAAAAGATAACAGTGCTGTCGTAGAGACCCACTATAATGTTCCAGAATCGAAATTCGAGGCTGATTAGGCAGTGTCAATGAACACAAAACATAAATTGAAATGACGATGGGAAGAAAAAGCTAAGAAAGACTAGTGTGATAACAAAGATAATTATAAACATTAACTTACATTTTAGTTAGTAAGCACTCTCACTTGCAATTCCCTGCGTATTTTATTGTGTACTGGCACTTCAAATTTATTTGCTGTAGTGACGTAAGTTAACTGTTTGTTGATGCCTTAGCACTAGTAGCAACAAACTACAGGTAAGTAACTAAGTGTGCTCCATAAATATCTTTCTTTGTCTTTTCACTCTAGTACCTTTTAGCTCTCTACCTTATTCGATATCTTAACTTTCAGCACACATCAATAGCACCGTACTAAAATTCCTTAAAACTGCAATTACGGGCCACTTATTGAATATATAGTCTGTTTAATTACTACAATTCAGATATCTAAACCTTTATATCTGCTGTATACATGTCTTGCCTAAATTAGTGATGGTAAAAATAAAACTCCCCAACGTTCGTCTATTTGGGCGCTTCAAGGTGATAAATGTGCACGAAGAAATTACTCCGTCTGTTTCCCACGATTTCAAGCTTCCTGTAGAACCTCGCAACCGCCGTAAGAGACGAGAGAAGAAACAGGAGAATCCCATTGATGTACGTCAATATTATTACTACCATGATAAAGAAGCAGTAGGGAACGGCCAGACAGCGTGAGAGGGAAGAATGCACAGATAGTATTTCAGATGGTATGCACTGCGGAATCCGCCACTCTGCCAGGTAATACACTGAAAAGCCAAAGAAATTGGTACACCTGCCTGATGTCATGTAGGGCCCCTGCAAAGCACCCAGAGCCAATATGTTGGAACCGATATAAAGCCGTCTGTTATGAATTATAATAAAACACCATATGTTCAGACTACCACGCAAAAAGAATGACACAATTTTACAAACATTACAAGCAAATCCTGGATGTTGTATGCGCGAAATTGTAATGAAACGCAATGCATCAAAAAGTCAATAGATTCCAATACTTGGTGATACGTATGATGTTTACACGAACAAACTGAAACAGACATTTGAAACTCTGGCAGTGAATGTGAGTATAGTGAGGTACGAAACAGTTATCGTGTCAGACATCCCTTACACAAATCATCAAACAGATTCTTCTTGTGTAAAAGACATTCAAGAAGCAAGGCAGTGCGTAAAGAAATATTTGCCAGTCAATTGGGTATATATGTTTTTCCTGTTTGCTTTATATCTCCTCTGTTAACTACAAATGCCCGCTGATTGCTTCTCTCCTTATTCGGTGGTGATACTGTAATGGACATTTTCTCCGCCAAATAACGAAGTGCATTTTCAGTGATTCATTAAATATGTATCGATAATGTGATATAAGTTGTACCACTAGTTTTTTTGTTATTTTGTATTTAAGTGTAAATGAAAATGAAGTATTTTAGATATTCTAATGCTATAAGCACTTTGGACTGTATGCAGTTTACAAGTATAGAGATCGCTTTCGTCTAGCAGGAAAATTATCTGTGCAAAATTTTGATTAGGAGGAAGCGAAAAATGGTAGGGGTCAGTCGCTGATGGGGCTCGGTAACCTAATGACGAACAGACAGGACAAGAAATTCAACCAGTGAGAAAGAGCGATAGTTTCGAGGAAAGTGAGGGAGTTTCTTTGTGACGAAAGTCACAAGATTTTATGTAGAGCATAGAATTACCGTAACGAGTAGAAGAATGCAGTTTGACCATGCAGAGACGAGCAGAGTTTTAAGAATAGACACCGATGTTAACGTTATAAACGAAGAAGAGGATATGCAAGACAAGAAGATTTCAAGCAAAAAGATAGAAAGAAAAAATATCAAGAAAGGCGATTGAAGACTGTAAAATGTGACAGTGAATAAATGCATGAGAAACGAAAAATCAAGCCATCAGAAGTGCAGTCATCACAGAACGCTAGCGTACAGTGAATTTGCTGGGATGATTACACTTAATAGTTATCAGCTTTATTTTGATTGAGGGATGGTGGATGGTGTTGTGAAAAGTGACAGTTTAGCGGCCTACCATGTTTATAGAATTTGGTCTGAGAATTGACTGTCTATTAAAAAATTACCTGTAATGAGGACCAAAGCAAACATTATTTGAAGAGTGTTCTGCAACACAGATTTTGTGCAGACGTTAATTATAATTAGAGACATTTAAAAGACTTTGAAGGTTAGGGAATGTTATCCAAAAGAACAATTGTTGAGCTGATATATTTTTATATTCACTGAAACAAAGATCTGTCTTGCAATTAAATGTTGGTTTCATGTTATTAGAGACAGTATGATTTCTGTATGGTCAATATTTTTCTTGTACTTTAAATTGCAACAGTTGGTGTTGGTTAAGTCCTGCATAAAGTTTGCCCTCCTGCGAAAATGAATAATTCTCAATTATTATACTATGGTCGGGCAACTCTCATTGACAATTCTCAGACCCCGACACTAAAAACGTAGAGTGTACTTTATATTTGATGTTTAAAATAGTCAGTTTGTCAGAAAAGCTTCAGGACAAGGTTTTTAAGGATTAGAAAACTGCGCTTGGTAAGTCATGATCCTAGCTCCGAACTAAGTAGTCCCCTTGGCTACCTACTAACGGTTACTAACGTTGCTGGAGGTCTTGGAAGCAAGCAGGGAAATTTTCAATTGTGTTGCTTGTAAGTTCATTTCCCACAGCTCATAGGATGTCTGCGATATCTTTATACAACTTTCCATTCAGTCACCTCTTCATTCGCGGAAACAAGGAAAAAATCGGAAGGCAAGAGATCGGGCGAATATGGTGGATGTGGGATGTCAACAATAGAATGACAGAACAGATACTCGATAACAGATGAAGCAGTGAGGTGCCTTGCATTGTCATTCAGTAAGAAGCAATCTTGTGAATGCCGCAAATTACGGCAGCGATGTCGAATTGCTTGTCGCAATTCTTTCAAGACTTCGATGTAAGCAGTTTTGTTCACTGTTTGACCTGGAGGAACATACTAGAGGCGAACTAATCCTTTAGTATCAAAGAATGTCTTCAACATTGTCTTTGTTCTCGAAGATTGTCGTTTGCTACCGGTATCACCAAACTTAATCACTAACAATAATTTTTGACAGAAATGTGGAATGACTCCATCCAGTACTTCAGCAGAATCTCTTCGTCTTCCCTCTTTCTGTTCGTCTGTTAGTGTTTGAGTTACGAGTTTGCAGCAATTTTCCGTTTGCCTAAATCTTCCCATAAAATCTCAAGACACATCAAGATTCAAATTGAGTTCTCCTGATGTCCCACGCACAGCTGCAAGTCGCTTGGAACAAAAGCCTTACACGCTCCTCGTTATCATCGGTATGTGCTGTAGACGGGCGACCACATCGTGTTCGTCTTGATTCGAATCTCTGTCTTCACGAAACCCTTTGTGTTCTTGAAAGTTCCTCGCCTGCATTTATTGCCCAGTTTCACTAGAGGTTTTCCAGAGCTTGATGCAGAACTTTACACTCACTCTTTGCTCATGATCAGTATCCAATGTGTTAGCGTAAATAATGTGCCCAAAACCCAAACAGTGTGTTGCTAAGCACACCACTGTCACAACGTTAGTTTGTACGGTAACATGGCCGAGATCATTTCACGAGTGAACACAGGTAACATAAAAACAACATTTGTCGTTTTTAGTATTGCAAACTCAGAAACAAAAAATCTTGGCCTAGAACTTTTCTGACAAAGGGAGAGATTTAAAATATTTACCCCTGGTTAACTTTTCCTTTTACTCAAATCAGATTGAATGTTCCTAGGATCTAGCTTTCCTCTGATTGGTAAGATATGGGTAATAGTTGTGCGTTAATACATAATATGATTATCCCTCTGTGGCGACCTTGTAATACCACAAAACGTGTAATCAGATTGATGCAGCTGCCCTCTCAAAATAAGTAGCTTCATAACACAAAAAGTATCGTATTTCTGAATATTCATCATGGGCAACTAGTTCTGAATGAAACATAATCTGAGTTGGCCAGGAGAGTATTTACCTGGTTAGTTCCACTCAAGACTTCGAAAAAGGCAACTAACGCATGTTGACTCACAAAAACTGTGCTTCATTTAACTGATTCTATTTTTGGTATGGATTTGAAATAAAACGTGTAAGATTTATTACTAGGGCTATTACTGTGCCCCATATACACAAAATGCTCATAACGACATCACCTAAAGAAACATGAATCACAAGTTGTCCTTAGCACACCCGTACAAAAATCAGTTTTTGTCAGGTACAGCTTATTCGGTGAATGAAATACCGACTTGCTACAGCCAACCGCTAGATAATGCCTTTTCATAAACAGAATGCAAGCTATTTCAAAGAATGGTATTCATTGAGTGTCACTCTCTCCTGAGACAGACAAAGTTTCACCAACCAACATGGCCTGCACACTGCCAGCATTTTGTAGTGCATAATGGTTAGATATGCCCAGGAGAGCTTTGTTCTTAATAAAGTGTCTGACACCTACAAGCTATTGCTGAGTCACACACACACACACACACACACACACACACACACACACACACACACATATATATATATATATATATATATGTGTGTGTGTGTGTGTGTGTGTGTGTGTGTGTGTGACTCAGCAATAGCAATATATATATATATATATATATATATATATATATATATATATATATATGTGTGTGTGTGTGTGTGTGTGTGTGTGTGTCAGTGTGTGTGTGTGTGTGTGTGTGTGTGTGTGTGTATAAAAACGCAAACCTGTTCCTGTGTGTATGTGAAAGCTGCAAAAGTTTCCATGTGTCATATATATTCCTCAGCACAACAACACATTATTTCACGCTATATGATAGAACATCTTATCCATACCATAGTCATGGGCAGATGAATAAGAAGCCTTCATTGCTGTTCTGCTTTTATAATGCCAAGTTGATTACCTCGTTGGCTGGGACACTCCTGCACTTGTTAACCTTATCATGTACACTATCACAGCAGATCATATAACAACAGTCAATCAGTGGGTTCAAAGGCGAGAGAAAAAATCAATTGCAGATAACTGAGATGAAACAAACCGAATATATAGGATTTGGCAAATATCCAGATACAATGAACAACTTTCATTAGACGCTCTTAAAACTGGAGAGCAGGCTTCAAACTTTATTATCAAGTAAATAGAAGAACACATTCCAAGCTGATCGCTTTTCACAACCTCTACCGCTAGGAAATCGTACTTATTCGCAAATACAATCAGAAATAAAATATTTCACTATCCACTATATAGTAGTTAATTTGTTTGATAAATAGTCTTGACAAATTTCTACATGTTCATCCTGAAATTATCATCAATTTCTGTGAGAGCAATTCTATTCTATGGTCTTGAGTAACAACATTAGTAATAATTTTATACATGTAACACTGATCTAGTAAAATGTAAGAAGTTTCTAGGAATGATACTTGAAGGATGTTACCCATATCGAAGATATGATTGCAATATGATTTACATGATTTACTATTAATAACAGAAGTTGTGCAAAACTCTTGGATTGAAAAATCTCTTGCATAAGAGGCAAATGTAAATACTCACAAAAATGAAAATGTACATGGCTTAGTCAATGCTATGGCCTCATTGTTGTCATGATGTAAGTGAATATCAACAGCTAAATGTAAACGTAATACAAACTACAATTTATCTGTTGGAATCGGACGTCTATCAATACCAGCACATACACATATTTTCAAAACACTCAACACTGATTGTCAAACAGTACTATTTTGGTGTAGAAACTCCTAATGCTAGTGTCATGAGGTCTCTCACTGCAGAGTGTCGCTTCATAATGCAGCCTAATTTTAAAATACTCAGTGAGTACAACTTTGTTTAACTGGCGAAGGGAGGACAGTTTGTGATATGTTAATTCAACTAAGGAAAACATCATTTCCTTAAGTTCTGTAAAGCTGCTGTGAACAATTTTTTCAAGGGGTTTTTCACATTTAAAACTGATGTTTGCTTTAATACTCTCTCACCTATTTTACAGATATAAACAACGTTATTCGATGGAATAGACAAGGTATCTGTGTTCTTATGTTCAAGACCGCTGCCAGCGGGACACTGGACATAGTACCAACTGCAAAATACTGAACTTAACTTTTTGACGAATTTACTGGCCACAAATCCAGCAATGTATCCGACAACACTATTCAGATACCAAGTGAGATAGCTAGATGCGTTATATAACCATGGTCACTATTTATTAATGCCATCCCTGGAACAAATGGCAACTGATTGCATTCAACTTCCTCATTTAAAGATTAGTTCATGTTACGCTGAGGATGGCATCGATGGCAGAACAATTTGCAGTCGTAGGTTTCCAGTTTGGATGTGGACCAGAAGTCTCTTTAAAGTAGCTTCAAACTGCTGAGCTGTGGGTGTATAATTCTGACCCCCCCCCCCCCCCCCACAAAAAAAGTCAGTATGAATTTGAAAACTTAATAAACCACGGAATAATTTAGATAGCGAGGTAAAAACTGACACACATGCTTGGAATGACGTGGGGTTTCATTAGAACCACCCCATATTTCTAGACGCGTGGAAGATCTCTTGCGCGCGGCGTTTGTTGATGATCGTGTGCTCAGCCGCCACTCTCGTCATGCTTGGCCTCCTAGGTCCCCAGACCTCAGTCCGTGCGATTATTGGCTTTGGGGTTACCTGAAGTCGCAAGTGTATCATGATCGACCGTCGTCTCTAGGGACGCTGAAAGTCAACATCCGACGCCAATTCCTCACCATAACTCTGGACATGCTTTACAGTGCTGTACACAACATTATTCATTGACTACAGCTGTTGTTGAGGAATGATGGTGGACATATTGAGCATTTCCTTTAAAGAACATCATCTTTGCTTTGTCTTACTTTGTTATGCTAATTATTGCTATTCTGATCAGATGAAGCACCATCTGTCGGATATTTTTTTAACTTTTGTATTTTTTGGTTCTAATAAAACCCCATGTCATTCCAAGCATGTGTGTGAATTTGCACCTCTCTATTTACATTATTCCGTGATTTATACAGCTTTCAAATTTATACTGATTTTTTGATGACCTGGTACTTCCAAGTGGTCTTGACTAAGTTTCCGTGCCAATAAAAATGTAATGCCTTGTACAAATCTACTTGTAATATTGTCATACACTACTGACGATGAACACAAATCACCTTGCATAAAAACCCAATTCGTCTTGTGGAATACACCAGTAATGTTCCCCCAACAAATTCTTTTAATGTAAACAGCCAATATTTCGCTTCCTTTACTTATGTGCGTACATCACTGTACGTAGTTGGGGCTAGGGGTCTTATGTATACCCTGCAATAAAGGTTCCTACTGCTTAATATGTGGAATAAATTGTTTATCAATCTGACAAATGTCTCTGTTGCCTCATAGCCCTGAAACTGGGAGATTCCCAATTTTTTGTCACAGTACTCATTGGCATTGGCTACACTTCCACTCAATGTCTTTTCAGCGAGTTTAACCTTCATGGGTTCTTTGTGGCAATTAATACGGCTTCTTTTTAGTTCTGTCCCCAAATGCAATCCCTCTTGCCTCTGTAAGTTCCATAATTCCACAAAATAACTGTATTATATTCATCCAGTTTTATGAAAAGTATCCCCTTTGTGGCAAGACAGTCTCTCACCAGTTGTGTGATGTGGCAAGCATCCAACGGAATGTGTTCTTTTATATCTGTTGATAGATTTATGAACCTTGGTTTCACATTGTCTGCATTAAGTTCATGCCCGAAATAATGAGCCAAGTTAACAGCGGTATCATAAAATCTTAGGAAGAGCACGTTAATATCTATGTATTTCAGGAAATCAAGACAAGCCAGAACTAAATTGTTACTTTCACTACCACTCAAATCACATGAAAGAAAATACCCCACTGGAATTTTGCAGTAGTCTTTCAGTGCAACAACCACGAAGACCAAGGCATCTTTTATCTCGGATAAGTCATCACACCTAACTTCAGCATCACAATCTGCATTTCCAACAAACCACTGACCATCAAATTCTGTGTGCTTCCTGATGGGCTTTTATTCCATCATGAGAAACACCACAACTTTATTTGTCCTTAGTTTTAATACGGCGTGATTTCAAGATAAGTGCAGTTTTTTCTTTTGCACTGAACTATAATTTACCATTTACTCCTTGGTGCCGTTTTCGTTAGGATATGGTAACGTATTTTCAAAAATTTCTCTAACGTTGTCATAGACTAGGCTTGAAAAAAGTTGACAGTGAGTGCAAATTTACATAGCTCTTTAGCGTAGTCCTTTCCATGTTCTCCTTTAAAGTTACTCAATAGATGGACAACAACTGGTGGGAAAATATTCTACAAACAGAAGAGGAACAACTTTTCCTAACAACTGAATAATAAATTTCAACAAAAGTAGACAAGTGGACAACTTACTTGTAGTAAAATGTGCATTTACAGTAGTTTCAGTAAGCGTATAGCAGGTGTATACTACTGCCTTTAAGCTCCAACACTTGTGTTTGAAAGATTAAATGTACAATACACAAAACAATGGACATATCTTTGTAGCGTTATACACGTAATAAGACAAAGCATTTGCAAGTATTAGTTTACCTCCGCCATGTCAGCTGTTTTAATTCTGCCAATAGTGAAAGGAGCAGTATCGATTTTGTTTGTTAAATGACGGCATTTCTGTCTCTCTAAACGTAATTTTTTCTTCTTCACTTCAAGTCTACGTGTCGCAATTTCCACAAAATTTGTCGGTTTATTTGGAGATAAACTTACTGGTTCCTTTGTGTAATCCCCTATATACGATTTTATGAAAATTGTTGGCCATTTTAGTTGATGTAGATCTGTAACAGGACTAAAAAGAAGCAATATGACGACTAAATTTCCTGCTCTGATTTTGAACACAAATTTAACATTTTACTACTAGTAACTACAGTTATACAACGTAATCAGCTAATTATGTTATCATGACACAGTTTGCACATTATGCTAACCAACTATTTCTGTTTACGGTATACCTTGCTCCTGTTGAACCACACTTACAGTAGAGAAGTTCTGCGTGGGAAAACTCCGGCTGCAATAATACTAAAAGAATTTATTCATTGCAGAAAAAGGAAACTAAGACCATCTTCAATAAAAAACTGAGTCATGCAGAACTGCCTACCATAATCTAAAAATTTTAACGTTACCATCCATTTACATGTACAGAACAATTTCGTAAATCGTTGCCAATGTATTACCAGGAAAAAAAAAAAGACCATGTGTTCATTCACATGACAACAAATAAAGGCCAACTTGGAAGTTTGCCACACAAACTGTGAACTACTGAGAAAGCTCCTTGGTAGTCGGTTGTAAAAAATAACTTCCTAAGAGTATACAGGGCAGTATGGTTAAAAATGTATTCCGGAAAGAGCTAAAGGATTATTTAATGGAAACAAATTTTATGCATCACATAGTCTAGGATGTATGATCTGTCGTTAAGGAATATACGAATAGCTTTAAGACCTAAATATTAATGGAGAGAAAGATCTATGCAGCCCACTATCATTATCGCCAATTTAATGTTCTATATTATAATATGTAGACTGTGTATTTTAAGTATTAGATTAAACTGACTTGTCCTATATTACAAGTACACACACTGTAGATAATTTAATGACATGGAAACAAAGATAACTAAATAAATGAAACATTTTGATCCGAGTAACCTTCCAATTGTCTGTTAACAACAAATTTTCCTCAACGATACTATTCAGCTTTTTATACAAACTAAACCAATCTTGAGCTAAATGCAGTTTCAGATGGAATCAAATTATACGTGTAAGTCAGTCAGACTTGTGCACAACAAGTTTCGTTGCAATCGTTTCGATGAAAGTACAAACAAAATGCAACTTATATAACATTTACCGAATTAGACGACGCTTCTTGTACATTTCTCCGAGTTGGTGATTTCCTCTTTTTTAGTTGAGGTGCTAAGTGCCTAGAAAGATAAAAAATTGTATATATGAACATAGTAACTGTTCTCGAAAGAACAGCTGCCATTAATGACCGCGCATCTTCTCTAGAATAAATGATATTTAATTGAAACCCTCAGCTGTCGACAGGTGTTGTGGATATACCTTGATGGGGACAGCTGAAAATGTGTGCCAGGACCAGGATTCGAACCCGGCATCTCCTGCTTACATGGCAGACGCTCTATCTATCTGAGCCACCGAGGACACAGACGAATAGCGCGACTGCAGGGACTTCGCCCTTGCACGTTCTCTGTGTGAAATTTAAGAGGATGCTTTCTTCTTCAAATGCGCCGCTACTTCGGCTTGCTCCTAACCATCATATGAACAGTAGTCACAATCTCATAAATAATTTTTCAACAAAATCCCCAAACAGAGTAATTCATACCTCTCAAATATCTGTACCCGGTTTGTCTCCCCGCACATTATTATCATGACGTAACCGGTAGAATGGCCCAGAAAGAAATCATAACTGACTACATACCGACGCTTCAAACTCGTTAATTTATCTGAAATTCATCCGAGGCGCTTTAAATAGTTAGGGGACGTCTTCTGTTCCCTTCCCGGACATAAAAGAAAACTTCATGGATTTACTAGCAAAGCTATTCAACTCCACAACTAATATACTCCCCTAAAGATAGGAAATGCAAGCAGGAAGCCTGTACCCTGGCTAACTGAGGAACTAGAGACGCTGCATATCGTGCATACAAACAGTGCCCCACAGGCGAAAATCAATCCGCTTACAAGCAGAAGCAGAAAAGAGTCGGCCAAGCGGCGAGAGATGTAAAACGCAGGCATGGCCAGAAATTAACGTACAACAGAAACAGACCAGTTGACCTACAGAAAAAGCTGCGTGGTATTGGTGTAGGCAAAGCAAAAGCTGCAGTTGTTACAACTGTCCCACCCGAAAAAATGAACCGATATTTCACATTACCTCGGAACACAATTGAACTACAAACAAAACAGAGACTCAATTATTATCTCAAGGGAGTAAATGACTCTAGCCACGAAAAGTTGTATCTATAGCATGTTACTTGCAGTGTGGTAAAAAATGCAATCAAGAGTATCGGGTCAGTGTCTACCGGACACGATGGCATCGCAGTCCAATGGTGAAGCTTATTACTGAGCCACTACTGCCCACTATAACAGACGTATTGGGCCACTCTTTAGCTACAAATATTTTCCATGTGCTCTGGAAACAAGGAATAGTTAACCCACTACTTAAAAATCACTTTGCCAAGGCAAACACTGATTGCCGACCAGATGCGTTCTTCCTGCACTGCTCCAAGGTCATGTAATGTATAGTCCACGACCAGCTGACAAACTACCTAACCGCAAACAACCTGCTAGACGGATACCAATCAGGTTTCCGTAAATATCACAACACAACTTCTGCCTTAATAAAGCTGACCAGATGACCTGAAGCTTGCCATGAATGCACAAAATGTGACAGTCATTTATTTGTTACACTTCAGTAAGCCTTTAACGCTGTCGACTCCGATATTTCACTTGCGAAGCTTATCAGCCTATATTTCTCGCCTTGTGAACTACAACGGTTTGTTCTTACCTGACGTCTAGCCAGCAATACGTCTTGCCGGTAACCATAAATTCAGATTGGAGGCAGGCAGCATTAGCATAACCTAGAGTTTGGCAGTAGTTATTTCATTGTTTGTAAATTTTCATTGTATAGGACTTATGAGTCATCAGTTTTGTCTTACGGGAAAATGCCACGTGCACGCTGATAACATCCAGTTGTATCTAAGTGCAAAACTAATAAATCTGAAGATAGCAGTCGAGAATACCGACCTGTGTGCACTACAATAATAGGCGCAGGACGTAAGGTTAAATCTCAACCCATACAAAACGCAAGAGCTACTAGTTGGTCCTTCTGGCTCATTAACCTGCATTAATGGGAATCCCTGTCGTCTTTAATCCTAAATGGGATGAATAGCTACTTATCTCCTTCAACAAAGAGTCTAGGAGCAATAGCACATGACAATCTAAATTGGACAGAGGGTGTAATCGCAGTGTGCAAGAAGACATCGGTATCTCTCCATAGAAAAATATAGGCAGCTGTTCCCTCTTGACCTTGAAAAGAAACTTGTAGAAACACTTATACTTGCAGTTATTGATTACAGTGTTGTCCTGTACGGCATTTCTCAGGAATGTTCACGGCGCTTGGGTGTGGTTATGAATGCCTGTGTGTGCTACATATGTGATGTTACACTCTGTGATCATACTTCTCCATCATCTGCACAGCTATGCTGGTTGCATGCAGACAAGCGAAGAAATTCTCATATCCTCTGTCTTCTCTACAGTTTTATCAACGTACACTGTTTCCCATATCTTTCTTCGAACTTAACGCTCTTGTTTGAACATCATTGCAGAAACACATATCCGTCCAGCTCCATCGTTCACGCACTTTCTCGAAATACTTCCTGTAGCAGCAATCCTGGTCTGGAGTGACCTTTCGTAGCATATTTCAGAACTGAAGAACTTCTCCAGCTGTAGAAGGCAGTTAATGATGTAACTACTAAAGTAACAACAATGATTACGGTTGTGGCCGTACACACTCGTTACCGTTGTACTTCCTTCTTTGCAATCAGATCTTCCTCATTGTCCAGTATTCTTAGCTTGTGCAGTCTCCTTAAACTTCTTTTCCCCAGAACTCGTATCAGAAAACATCTATTTTTTACATGTAAATTCTTTTTATACCTGACCTACCATTATTGTTAATTCTATCGTTATTATTGTCACTATGATTACTATTATTATTTCTATTAGTGGCAGTACAGCATTACTAGTACAAGTACTGCCAGTATTAACTTTATTAGCCTGTAGTTAGTTACATTGTGACTATGGACGCTCAAATCATTTTATAGTATTTATCATATTAAAACTGTTATTTCTTAGGGAACTATGATGTAAAAGGTACTGTATGTGTGAAATACTGATCCGATGTAAGAGACAACCCAAAATAAATAAAATAAGTTAATCAAAGATTAGATTAGATTAGGTTAAACATTAGATTCCCATACATGTTTAGCAATTGGGAACTATTGCCGGGTTTGCTAGTGAGAAAATAGATATTGAAGATGTCTAAATATCTTCATGCGATTAATATTCCCTTGGTTTAAAATAATCTATTCCGGCCCATCACTATATGTCATATATTTTGTCTTCTCAAAGTAGACCTGTAGCACTACTTTCTCAGCTATCTCTGTCAGTCGATGAATCTTTGTGACAGATGAGTTACTATTCTTGTAAGTAAATGTCTATGTCATCTACAGTGCCCAGACAATCAACTTTCACCAGTTTACTTTATGGTCTAGTTTGAAGCATTCTTTATTTCCTTCTTCTTGCCTCAGTCTCTTCCTCCATTCTTGAATGACCTTTTTCGCGAGACAGAAAGTATTAGACAAGATCCATCACTCTGTCTGACTCCGCGGGTCGGTTGTGGACGAGAGGTTTTAGGCGCTTCAGTCTGGAACCGCGCGACCGCTGCGGTCGCAGGTTCGAATACTGCCTCGGGCATGGATCTGTGTCATGTCCTTAGGTTAGTTAGGTTTAAGTACTTCTAAGATCTAGGGAACTGATGACCTCAGATGTTAAGTTCCATAGTGCTCAGAGTCATTTCAACCATTTCTGTCTGACTCCAGTTCGGGTTTGAAATGGGCCCGAGATCCCGCCGACTGAATTAACTTTGACGCCGTTTCAATCAAAGGCTTTTTAATCAGATTTCTGGATGTGTTGTCCATATCATATTTCTTCCAGAATATTTAATAATGACTCACTGTCAACTGAGTAATGCGGTTCTTCAAAATCAACGAATACCACCACACCACCACATAGTCGTTCCTCTCAATCGTTTTGTATCTGACGATGTTCTTCAAGTCTGTTTATCAATATGATCTTTAATTCTGTTCTGCAGTGGTTTGGTGAGACTCTTGTACGGAACAGAAATGCCCACATAATTACTGACGGGTTTTTTGCCTCCTTTTCTGTGGAGTGATGCCGACAGCCACACAAGGATTTGCTACCAGATCTCTGTATCTCCTGGAGAGTTCAGCTGGTATGTTCAGAGCAAAAGTAATGTGTAAAGAAGCAAGGTAATAAGTTGATGTTAAAGTGGGTTCACATTTGATTTTGTCCACTACAAATGGTTGAAAGCCAGTGACTCCGAAAACAACGGGTTTGTTTGTAAATAACTTTAATGCTACCAGTCACGATTTCGTTTCATTCATATTTTAAATGACGCCTTTCGGGAAATTATTGCCATTTTCATGTGTTTTTTCTCTTTGTGCTATCCAATTTAGCTGTAATGTTTTCGATGTGTGAGGTCCTGTTATGTTTTTCTGGTTTAAGCGCAATATATATATATATATATATATATATATATATATATATATATATATATATATATATATATATATATACGAAGGAGAATGAGTGATCTCAAATCCTTTCAACTCTTGTTGCAAGAACTCGCTATGAGAGGCGGGCCACAACAGACTGGCGGTGGCACACAGGACAATGTCAACATGAATGATCAGTCGGAGCCACAGCCGAGGTTAAAAGGATCGCGTCGGAACCGCAATAACCAGTGGTTCTCGCGCAATGACTCAAGTAGACGTCGGAATGGGACGCAAAACGTCGGGTCGTCCAATGGTGAGCTGGCCGATAACAGTGTAGAAATTCGCGGTCTTGATCACCGGCATAATGCGGCACGGAAAGAAGGAGATAACCGGGCCAACAATTGACTAGAGTCGGCCAGCTTTGGCTGCAATTCGCTATGTGATTGGCCTCCATTCTTGTACATGAATACTGAGGGCATCAAAGAAGATTTGGTGCGGGAGCCGGAGAACGTTTCCTTTATTTCGTACCCAGTGCTTAGTGTAAATGTTAGTGGTAAATGTATTCATTGTATTCTAGACACAGAAAGATACGTGTCAGTCATGAATGAGAACGTATTTGAAAGTTGCATGAAGGAGAAGGCGTGGCCCGGATCGCCCCTTCAAAGGACGAAAATTCTGGGCGCAATAGAAGGCAAGATAGTGCCAGCCACCAAACAAGTTTTGATAGATTTCATAACCTGTCAGTCGCTGCAGTATTAGGACTGGACTTACTCCATTTTTATCGTGCAAGCCTTAACATGGAAGGTCAACACGTGGAACTTAATGTAGCCATTAGACAGATGTACCTGACCATCGGGTAAAACGTACTCCTCAAATCGTACCGCTAGTCGCAGAAACATAAACATCTCTGCAAGAAGTTCTTTAGGTGTTCTGTGGCCCGTACAGAGTACGCCAGATCATCCATCAGAACGTGTAGAAATAAAAGCCCTGGGGACAAAAAGATCGCGAGGTATGCACCACGTAGCTAACCTGAAGAAGTTCAAGGAGCTGTAAACTAGCCTTTTCTCGTTAGCGTGGTTAGAATGATCTAGTGTAGTTGGTTGTTTATAGTGTCCTTGCATTCCCTTCTTGATGTTGTTTGTATTGGTTTGAATGTCACGGTTTTGGTTGACCGTTTTCCGTCGTAGGTGCTGGATTACGTTGGTTCTTACTGCGCGTTTCTCGCTCGATAGAAGAGGAGAAATCTTGTCTGTGACGGGAAGGGCTAGGAATTCGAGTCAATTAGCTCTGCGAGACGTGTGGAAACGTTCTGAGTGGGAATTATTCGTGTTGCCGGCCCCGGGTGTGACTTACGAGTGCACTAGTCCTTTTTCCAGAAAAGCAATGATGAATCGGAGACTGTCAGAGAGGATAACCCAGTGGAGCAGACGAGCTACAGTACTGAGCGAACGACAACAGGTACCGAAGCACCAACTATCCTAGTATTTATGGATTAATAATTATAAACCAGTAAGTAAACACTCCGACCGGTAAACAGACTGAACCTTTACCTAAGCTAGTTTCACTGTATCCCCTTGTGGTGTCTAGTGCTTGACTAGTTTTCGTACTATGTTTCAGATACCTAAGTTACTTGAGGTTCTATTTGTTAAACCCGCCATGATGCTGGACAGAGAGAGAGAGAGACAGAGTAAAACCCAACCTACAGAGGCCAGGCCCAGTCACGGCCTTTAAAGTAAATCTAGAGTGACAACTCAATTTAAATTTCTTTGGTAATGGTCAAGAGAATGACCCGGGAGTATGACATCATACTCATTATCCTCTTACATGTATATTGTTATTGCATGTGGACTAACGCTTGTAGTACAGGTGACAGAACTAACATAGTGCATGCTCTCACTAAGTATCATGTGTGACATCACCTTCCCTACCTATTACTTGTTTTTATGCTGCAGTCATGGTTATGCCATACCAATTGTGCAGCACAGCACAACAGGTAACACTTAATCGGACCCATTATTCCGAATGTATCTCATACTGCTCTAATGTCCTCATATCAGCTAAGGGTGTCAGATTAAGTAATATTCACAATGTTGCTGTTGAGTAGCAATGTAGTGTGTTAGGATTCTGATTTAAAAGTTACTTGCAGTGGAATATATTCCACCTTTTAGACCTATCAATTTTGTCTGTATAATAACCCAAAAATTATTTGCAGGGCTTGACACCCACAATCAGGTCCATATTGAACAACCACACACTATGCCATGGCAGCCTGGTGTTCATCATGGTGCATCAGGTGTGTGTAGAGTAAATCTAATAGAGATAGCATTATTTGAGTATAATGAAATCTGAAGGTATATATTTGTATTGATACTTTTATATTCTATTTTACTGTCTGCAATATAATGTAAAATTAATTTACAGGGCTGGACTTGAACCAGTTTGTTCCTGTGCAGCATGGTTATGCCACACCAAATGTGCAACACAGCACAACAGGTAACACATTAATGGATCCATTATTCCCAATGTATCTCATGCTGCTCTAATGTCCTCATATCAACTAAAGATGTCAGATTAAGTAATATTTACAATGTTGCCATTCGGTAGCGATGTAGTGTGTTTGGATTCTGGATTTAAAAGTTACTTGCAGTGGAGTATAAGCCACCTTGTAGAACTATCAATTTTGTCTGAATAACAACACAAAAATTATTTGCAGGGCTTGATATCACAATCTGGTCCATGTTGTGCAACAACCACACACTATGTAATGGCAGTAAGGTTATCATCATGGTGCATCAGGTGTGTGTAAAGTAAATCTAATGGAGATAACATTATTTGAGGATAATGAAGTTCTGATTTGATATCTGTATATTGATACTTTTGTATTCTGTTTTACTGTCTGCAATATTATATAAAATTATTTTACAGTGCTAGACATGAACCACATTGTTGCTGTGCAGCATTGTTACACCGCATCAAATGTGCTGCACAGCACATGTAACACCTGATGGAACCCATCTTATCAAATGTCTGTGGTACTGCGCCAATGACCTTATATTCTTTAACAATGGCAAATTATATATGAGCAGCACATCAGGTATGTAACATTGTTTTATTAATTAAGTAATCCTATTTATTAAAGTAATAGTGTTTCATCTGATGACTTCGTGTCTAATATATGAAGATACCATAATGCAAACTTTCTACTTTACTCGCCTTAGGCCTATACAGTTTCTAAAGTGGTAGTTGTGGAGAAGACAGAGTAGTAGTTGTAATTATATTCTTTCTGAACAGTAGAACTTCAGTGCAGTGTTTACTTGCAGTCTGGATTATGCCATGTTAAGGAAAAGTGAGGGAGGTTCCAAACATTTGGATCTTGACACTGATGTCAAGTCAGGCACCTTAGGATGCCACAAAAGCTGATGACGAGGACTGGGATACACTCAGCCTTATCTGGCCACCAGAAGGAGAGTGGAAAGAACCTTGGAATTCCATCACTTCAGAGGGGGAAATCTGGATCCATTCAGCTTCATCAAGCTTAGAGAATGGCCAGACAGGTATGTAATGGTACTGCAGTTAATAGGGCACAATATAAGGATGTTTTGATGCTGGTTTTTGCTCCAGTACGTCATTATCCACCATGTAAATTGTTATTATTTGGGAGCCATGTGATATATCTGAATTCTGATTATATGCTTACTTGCAGTCCGGACTATGCCATTATGCCATCTTGAGGACTAATGAAGGAAGTCCCAAACATTTCGAGCTTGGCACTGATGTTGAGTCAGGCCCCTCAGGTTGCCTCAAGAGTGAAGGACCTTATATCCACAACATCTGGACTTCAGAAGGCCAGGACTAGGATCCACTCAGCTTTGCCTGGCTGCCAGAAGGAAAGTGGAAAGGAACTTGAGCGGGCCGCTGTGGCTGAGCGGATCTAGGCACTTCAGTTCGGAACCGCGTGACTGCTACGGTCGCAGGTTAGAATCCTGCCTCAGGCATGGATGTGTGTGTTGTCCTTTGGTTGGTTAGTTACAGGGGACTGGTGACCTCTGATGTTAAGTCCCATAGTGCTCAGAGCCATTTCAACCATTTTGAAAGGACCTTGGAATTCCATCACTTTAGAGGTGGCGATCCGGATCCTTTCAGCATCATCAGGCTTAGTGAATGGCAAATCAGGTATGTAATGGTATTGCAGTTAATAGGGCACAATATAAGAATGATATTATACTGGTTTTCAGTCAAGTATATCATTAACCATTATGTAAATTGTTATTACTTGGGGGCAATGTGACATATCTGAATTCTGATTGAATGCTTACTTGCAGTCCGGACTATGCGATCTTGAGGACTAGAGGGAAGTCCCAAACATTTGGAGCTTGGCATTGATGTCGAGTCAGGCCCCATAGACTGTATCAAGAGTGGAGGACCTTATATCCCCAACATCTGGACTTCAGGAGATCAGGACTGGGATGCACTCTGCCTTACCTGGCTGCCAGAAGGAGAGTGGAAATGTCCATGAAATATCAGCACTTCAGAGGTCAGGATTGTGATTCACTCAGCCTCATCAGGCCTAGTGAAAGGCAAGTCAGGCGTGTAATGGTATTTCAATTAATCTGGCACAATATAAGTATTTTTTGATACTGGTTTTCAACCCAGTATAACATTTATTATTATTCACACTTTTGTTATTTGATAGCAATATGGCATGGCTGAATTCTAATTAAATCTTTATTTACAGTCCAGAGTGTGATGTATTGAAAGCAGATGGGAAGGACCTGATATGTCTCCACCATTTGGAGTTCAGGATAGCATTCCACCCTGTCCTCTACAGCTGCGTCAGGATCAGATTTGAGAGGAACTGCAATATCTGATCCCAGAACTAAAGACCACTCAGCATCTTCAGGAAGACTCGAGTGTGTGGAGGTCATGCATCTATAATAAGTAGAATTAGGGACTGAAATGCTGTTGGCATGGCTGGGTCACTACAGTAATGCTTGAAGTAAGTAACAATAATTCATGTAGTAATACACCAGATAACACTGCTTTTATCAAATTCCTATAATTTCCTCTATAAAACACAAAAAGTCATGACAAGTAAACATTTGTTAAACTGATACATTCCACATAATTATAAAGTGTCATATTCATGATCTGTGAAACAAATATTAATTTAATATCTAATGTGATCTGACGCGAATTTTATTTGCAGGTCCAGTCATCAAGAACTGGATTTCTGCAGCATCAACAACAGCCAGAGAAATACTACGTGCTCTTTTCATCTTGGTAGAAAACAGACTCCTCTGAGGCATAGACTTTCTTTTACGGCGCTTATCTGTTTGTCTGAAATAACCATTTTGGGGTCAAACAGCTTCTACTATTGCCTTTAAGGATAACGTAGTTATTTTGCCTAACTACAGTTCAGTTATACAAATATAAATTCAGAATTTCATTATAATCAAATAATGTTATCTCCATTGGATTTACTTTACACGCGTATGATGAACACCTGGCTGCCATGGCATAGTGTGTGGTTGTTCAACATGGACGTGTTGTGGGTGTCAAGCCCTGCAAATAATTTTTGGGTTATTATACAGACAAACTTGATAGGTCTAAAAGGTGGAATATATTCCACTGCAAGTAACTTTTAAATCAGAATCCTAACACACTACATTGCTACTCAACAGCAACATTGTGAATATTACTTAATCTGACATCCTTAGCTGATATGAGGACATTAGAGCAGTATGAGATACATTCGGAATAATGGGTCCGATTAAGTGTTACCTGTTGTGCTGTGCTGCACAATTGGTATGGCATAACTATGCTCCACAGCAACAATGTGGTTCATGTCCAGCCCTGTAAATTAATTTTATATTATAATGCAGACACAGTAAAATAGAATTTAAAGATATGACTATACATTAATATAAATTCAGAGTATTATCATACTCAGGTATGTTATCTCCATTAGATTTACTTTACACACACCTGATGCACCATGATGAATACCTGACTGCCATAACATACTGTGTGGTTGTTCTACAACATGCAAGTGATTTTTGATGTCAAGCCCTGCAAATAAATTTCATATCACAATTGAGGCAAAATTGATAGCTACTGAAAGATAGTATATACATATACAGTACTGCAAGTAACTATTACATCAGATTCCAAACACACTGCATTGCTACTGAACAGCAAAATTCTAAACTTTACTTAATGTGACATGTTTATTTGGTGTGAGGACATTATAGTAGTACCACACATATTTAGAATGATGGATCCCATCAAGTTTTACCTGTTTTGCTGTGCTGTACATCTGGCACGGCACGACTATGCTCTGCAGGAACATCATGATTCATGTCGAGCTCTGCATATAAATTTCAAATTATAATTCACACAAAGTTGACAGATACTGAACACAAACTCGTATATTAACCATGAATTACATTTTACTCTGCCAAGGTTCAACACATAAATGTATCTACTCAATAACTCGAAAATTGACACATAACCTCATTCAGAAGTGATTTTACTACTTCACATCTTTCTTCAGCATTTGGAACAGCCAGAGAAATATTACGTGCTGTTTTCTTCTTGATAGGAAACAGCCTCCTCTGTGGTATTAGCTTTCTTTTCTGGCCCTTATCTGTTTGTTTGAAATAACTGTTTCGGGCTCGAACAGCTCCTACATTTGCCTTTAAGGATAACACAGTATTTTTTGGCCAACTGCAGTTCAGTCTCAGTCATTCCACTGGCTATATTGGAAAACTCTGAAATAAGCTTCTGTCTCCCTTCTAACAAAGATTTTGGTGTTTTTGAAACATATTTTGTGCTTACTTCAGCTAATATTGCTGCGCTCTCACTGGTGGCATCAACATCAGTACCCAGTACCTCTGGACTTTGCAGAGGATTTTCACCGACACTGTCATCTCGGCAAACAGTGTGAATGTGCTTACGCATATTGAATCTAATACTGTAATCCATACATGTACAGTAATACCTATGTATGCACACATTGCAATCACTACATTTTAATTTGCACTCACAGTTGACTCTGTTATCTTTAACAATGTACACCTCTGAAGATGATGTGATGGCACTTCCCAACCACCATCTACCTCAGTGATGAGGTCCTTGTCCATTAACAAACTAGTTTTGTGTTTATTACGAATGTCTTGAACTTTTCTTGTAACCTTCCCTTTTACATTTGCTATAAGCCAGTCAAACATCTTGGCTATAACTAGGGACATTAGTGTAGATATGCCTTTGTCCAGTCATTTTATCTGTCTTGCATTACCATGTATTTCCTTTAACGTCCTATGCATACTCTCCACATGCATGTTGGTATTGAGACTGGCATACGTTCTGTGACAGTAGGCCAAACACTCCACATTTCCCTCATAGTGTGTTTTGAAGTATGAAGCAAAGTCTGATGTGTCAGGGTCACTACTGAGCTTCTGCAGTGCTTTTTGTAGTGATTCCTGAAACATACTTACATTTCTCAGCATTGACACTGATTTAATGAGCCGATACACCTCATTTCTTTTATCCAGATCTGAAATTTTCCGCTTGATATTAGTTTTCCATGCTCTGTCCACATGCCAGGTACAATAGAGTCTCATCTTAGGAGCACCTATTGTCCTGTTCAATGCCATACTGTATGACTCTGCCAAATCAGACATGAATACATTGGGGCAAATTGGTCCAACCTGTGATTTTACGTACTGCAAAAATATACTTAAAACATCGGCGTCCTTCCTGTTCGAAATTAGAAATGCACATGGGAATCCTTGCCTGAGATCATCCAGTACTAAGAGAGTGGTCACTTTGAAATCATACCCGTTAAGCCCATGGGTTCCATCAATACAGATACAAATTCTCCATATTTTGATAACATTTCACGTTGTGGTCTGTTCATTACCACTAATACAAAGTCCTCACTCCTCAGTTCTTGATGTTCACTAGTCGAGTCTTGTGGTTTATAGAATAACACAGACGGATTCTCACTTTCGTTCATTTCTTTCACCCAAGCTTCGACACTGATTGCATCATTTTTATGCCTGACCGACTTGGAGGAGAGGTTATAGCTTGCTGCAATGTTATATAAGTCTTGCTTGGTAGTCAAATGGATTCTCTGCAAGTCCGAATCCTGCAAACTTGTCCATACGTTATCTAGAACTTTGTCATACGGAAGTCCCATTGCAATATCTGTTGCTATGGTTTCCCGGTCTTTTTGACTCAGGGGCAGGTGCGTTAAACCTTGTTTGTGACCAATGTGGGTCGACACAAAATGTACTTGGTATGTTCCACCTTCGTGTACAGTTACTTTCATCTCTGCAGGGCACTTTCCATTCATTTTGTTGCTGCCTGTCAATTTAAGATGTCTTGTGCCTTTACCTTTGGAGATAAAGTTGCCTGACCGATGGCAGCCATAATAATGTGTGGAACTAGTAGACCCATGCGTTTTAATAAACTTTGAATGTGTCGTGCGTTCAGTGTCTTCTTTCCACTGCAAAAACTCGTCTTCATTTGAGAACTGCAGATCTTCGGAATTAAGTTGAATTTGATGAGCAGTTTGTAAATGATCTATCCAACCCTGTTTTGAACTACTTTGAAATGGGCACAATGTACACTTGAAGAACAACCCCCCTTCCTGCAAACCATGAATATTCCTTTGGTGGCGATACAAATTATTTTTAAGAGCAAAAATTTTGTCACACACATAGCACTGATAAGAAGCTACAGTAGTTCTAGTGGCAACAGGCAGCTCTTGTTGACGGTTTTTGCAAACATGCTGACTGAGATTCTTTCTGTAATTATACACTTGCCCACACACTTCGCATTTAAAAGCACTCATTTGACTTACTACCATTAATTGCTGGTTTAATTCAAGTACATGGAGCAAATATTGAAGACATGGGGGCTGGCCAGAGTGGCCGAACGGTTGTAGGTGCTTCAGTCTGGAACTGCACGACAGCTATGGTCGCAGGTTCGAATCCTGCCTCGGGCACCGATGGGTGTGATGTCCTTAGGTTAGTTAGGTTTAAGTAGTTCTAAGTTCTAGGGGACTGATGACCTCAGATGTTAAGTCCCATAATGCTCAGAGCCATTTGAACCATTTTTGAAGACATGGGTGTAAGTGCTACTCTGAGGTGAACAGACGGGAATTTGTGTCTGTCTTTCTGACAATTTTAATACAAATGATGGATACATCATAATTGCGCAAGATTTCTTGTAGCATAATTCACACAATGTATGTGTCCTCTGAAACATTATGATATAATATAACACAGCTGGAAATGTTATTAATTTTAGCTTTTTGAAACAGATAGGTATTTCCCATATTACTGCAGAAGTTGTGTTCTAATGCATGATGATTGGCATAAACATAAGAATGTCCCAATTGGACACTGGCGATAGATACTCGTGATGTTTTCCGTGTCTCTACTACTGCATTTGTGACCTACACAAGCATGTTTTTATAGGTTTGAAAACAACATCAAAATTGCTGGAGGTAAAGACAAATAGGAACTTTCAACTTTTAAGATTTATCTCTGTCATTTATAGTACTGTAAGATTGATTGTTCACTGTCATCATGGTACAAGCAGTATTTCTCCTTAAGTGCCCAATGTAATTATGTTTTTTGTATGTCTACTTGTAATCTGTTTCGGTAATACTTTATTATTCATGACACTTCTTTTTGTACTAATGTATCTGCAATTAAATGATTGGTTGTATATTGTCAGAGTGCTCAGTAAACTTTCATTTTGTACAACGTACAATGTATGTATCATGTCGTGATTTCATTGTACTGTTGGTACTGTATGTGTGGAATTATTTCATAATGTTCTAAATTGTACAACTTTTGATTGTTAATGTGGTGTACTATCCTAAGAAACAATTGGAATTGTGGCATGTAGTGTAACACAGTTTGTGTTTTCAAATATAGTTATCTGAATAATCAAATATACGTAGTTTGCTACATAATTTGTATGACCAGTGAGAGAATTTAACCATCTATGGTTGAGACTGTAGTTTGCAAAGTGTAAGGAATTCATTTGTGACCTTTGAGATTTTTTTAATGATTAACTGTTGACATTACTACCCTTGATGTGTCGGCAGCTGGGCCAACACCTTGTAGAATGAAGTGGCTGAAAGTGCACGCTAAACTAACGCAGACGGGCGTGAAGAACTGGAACATGAGACTTATTAATGAATAAGAAGAACAGTACGTAGCTGGAATAATATACTTAACTTTAATCTCTTGTTAGAATACATCTCTTGAATAGTAGTAAGCTATAAGCACTGATACAAATGGCGCCTTGCTAGGTAGTAGCTATGGAATAAGCTGAAGGCTATTCTATCAGTCTCTCGGCAAATGAGAGGAAGACTTGGTAGGTCTGGTCGCAAGCTATGTCGTCCGTACAACTGGGGCGAGGTCTAGTCCGTGTATTGTGACCTGCCATGTGGTGGCGCTAGGATTGCGATTACACAGTGGCGACACGCGGGTCCGACATGTACTACAGGACCGCGGCCGATTTAAGTTACCACCTAGCAAGTGTGGTGTCTAGCGGTGACACCACATTCCTCCCCCGCAAATCGGCGAACGGTCGTGAGATAAGGCTTCCGCCCGCCGTGGGGAGGACCCCATGTTGACGTATGCGATGAGGTGGGGAGCCTAACAACAGGCGAGGCTGTGCCACCCGCACCCGGCCATTCGGTCCGAGGGGAGCTAGGAAACGCCTGCAAACCTAGTCCAGGGTGCATGTCAACATGAGGTGTATGCGCACGTAATGAGACAGAAGGGTCGACCTCCATGTGGTCGGAGCACCCGACGGGCGAAGACGACATCTGGTCCGGAGCGGGCAAGAGGTCCATGGCGGAGGACGGCTGGTCACGGGAAGCGAGCGGCGGCGCGTGACCCAGGGAGGCGCCAGGCGGTTGCAGCGACGCGTCCTCTGCGGGCGGCGCCGGCGGCGGCTGCGGCGGCGGCGCGACGCCATGGGGCAAAATGGAAGGCAGCGTCAGCAACACCTGGGAATGAGGCGAGCCAGTAGATGGGTCCCCAAGGCGCTGACCTGACGGCTCCGTCGCTGAAAGCAGACGGGGAGCGGCAGAACCCAGGCGACGACAGAGGCGCAGCTGATTGAGATGCCGACGCACCTCACCAGAGGCCCCCAAAACCAAATACATCGCGCGGCCGAGGCAGCGAAGAATGCGCCCTGCGAGCCAACGCCGTGAACCGCGATAATTGCGATAATAGACAACGTCGCCAGGAGCAAAAACAGGAGTCTGCCGCTGCACAGGAACCTGATGCGGCGGATGCAGCAAAGACATCAGGGTACGATGAGGACGACTATGGAGCAATTCAGCCGGCGAGCGACCATCGCGGGGCTGAGAGCGATACGAAGACAAAAAGAGCAACAAAGCGTCCTCCCGAGAATGCGACTCTTTCAATTTCAACATCTGGGACTTGAAAGTCCGGACCAATCGTTCAGCGGCACCGTTTGACTGAGGCGAAAACGGCGCGGACGTCAGATGTTGAATACCATTGGCCTTGCAGAATGACTGAAATTCTGCGGACATGAATTGTGGGCCATTGTCGGAAACAAGAGTCTGCGGAAGACCTTCAATGCAAAAGATAGCAGACAAGGCTTGGATTGTGGCAGAAGACGTCGTGGAAGACATCCGGACAACAAAAGGAAAATTACTGAAAGCATCGACCACAACCAACCATCGAGCATTCCAGAATGGACCAGCAAAATCGATGTGCAAGCGTTGCCAAGGGGAAGTGGCGTTCGGCCATGCAAAGAATTTACGCGGCGGTGCGGATTGGTGTTCGGTACACGCCACGCAAGAGGAGCACATATTCGTAATCGCAGCATCGATTCCGAACCAAGTACAGTGCTGACGAGCAAGTTGTTTCGTACGCACTATACCCCAATGTCCTTGGTGAAGAAGCTTTAAGACAGAGGACTGTAACGAACGTGGGACGACGACTCGGGATTGATCATTATCGGAACGCAACAACAAAACACCACGTCGTACAAAAAGTCTCTCCTTGTGAGCAAAAAAACGGCGAACCAAAGGATCCTCGATCCGCGACTTTGACAAGGGCCATTGCGTAGCAACAAAACGCAAAACAGTAGCAAGGATAGGGTCAGCAGCTGTGGCTGTAGCGACACGACGAAAATCAATCGGAAACGATTCGACCACGTCATCGGTTTCCGAATCAATGAACATGCAAGCAAGTTCGGAAGAATCGAATGCTTTATCCTCAGCAACAGGCAAACGGGACAACGCATCAGCGTTTCCGTGCTTAGCAGTGGACCGATACAAAATATCGTAGCGGGACTGCGAGAGAAAAAGTGACCAGCGAATGAATTTCTGCGCTGTACGTGGAGGTACAGGCTTGTGCGGATGAAAAAGCGATGTCAACGGTTTGTGGTCTGTGATGATGGTAAAGTGACGACCATACAAGAAGTCATGGAACTTGGTAACACCAAACACGAGAGCTAAAGCTTCTCTCTCTATCTGGGAATAATTTCTTTGCGCAGATGAGAGCAATTTGGACGCAAAGGCAATAGGGCGATCATGCGAGCCATCTTTGTGCGCAAGCACAGCACCGATCCCGAAATCCGATGCATCAACCATCAACAAAAGGGGTTTTCGGGGATCGAATGGCGTAAGGCAAGTATTTGAAAGTAACGCCGATTTCAACTGGCGAAAGGCGCGTTCGCATTCCGTCGTCCAGACGAACGGAACACCTTTACGGCGTAAGCGATGAAGCGGAGCTGAAATGGAAGAAGCATTGCGCACAAACTTTGAATAATAAGTAATTTTACCCAGCACACTCTGTAGCTGTTTTAAGTCTTGCGGAGCAGGTAAGTCCTGTATGGCACGGAGGTGCTCTGGACTCGGATGTATACCTTGGGCATTTATGACATGCCCCAGGTAGGGTAAGTCCCGAGCAAAGAACACACATTTGTCCTTTCTCAAGCGAAGACCATTCTGACGCAATACCTGAAATAATGTTCGGAGATTTTGCAAATGTTCTGCTTCTGTCTTCCCTGAGATCACAATATCGTCCAGATAGTTCGCAGCAGTAGGGACCGACGCACACACAGTTTGTAAATATTGCTGAAACAAAGCAGGGGCGGATGCACACCCGAATGGCAGTCTTTTGAAGCGATACAAGCCAAGATGCGTGTTTACCACCAAGACGCGCTGGGAGTCTTCGTCCACAGGTATCTGCAAGTACGCATCTGCTAGGTCCAATTTTGAAAAATATTTTCCCGGGCACAGTTTGTCAAAAAGATCTTCCGGGTGGGGCAAAGGAAAAGTAGCAGTCACAAGTTGTGGATTCACAGTGGCCTTGAAGTCCACACAAAGTCTCAGTTTTCCGGAAGGTTTTGGCAAAATTACTAAGGGTGAGGCCCAGAGAGAAGCCTGCACACGTTCAATTACACCTTGAGATTCTAAATCGTGTAATGTTCTGGCGACCTCATCACGCAATGCGTGGGGAACATTGCGCGCTCTGAAAAATTTCGGTTGCGCGTTGTCTTTGAGTTCCAAATGTGCAGCATAGTTCTTAGCGCAACCAAGGCCCGGTGCAAAAATGTCTGCAAATTCGTCACAAAGACTAGAAACACTGGCGGAAGGCACAGTCTGATTCACTGATAGGACCTGATTTACTATAGACAAATTAAACAATTGAAACAAATCTAAGCCAAACAAGTTCACTGCAGTAGAAGAACGAAGAACGTAAAATGACACAAGTTTTGTTTGTCCCTTGTATGTTGCAATAAGGCTGCACTGTCCTAACACAGGGATCGGCTGTCCTGAGTAACTAGTTAACTTAACATTTGCGGCACGCAATGGCGGTTGGCCCAGTTGTTTGTACGTGTCGTGATTGAGCAACGAAACTGCAGCTCCGGTATCGAGCTGGAATGGTATCACGTTGCCTTCAAAGTCTAAGTCCACAAAAAGTTTATTGTCCTGCTGACGACAAGAGCGACTGTCACGTGCAAATTGAACTGATACAGGTACAGAAGCACTTGCGACTTTACGGGATTTCCTGCGACGTCGACACACACTTTGGGTGGGACGAACACAGTCACTGTTAGCTAAAGTGTCACTGGACGGGTGGGAATGAACTACATTAATGTCCATGGGCGAAGGTCCACGAGCCTGATTGTCCTGGGTTCGATGCCTAAAAGCAAATAGCTTGGCGTGACGGGCAATTTTCACGCGAATGTCTAGTTGCACACCGCGGGCATGATTTCACTGCAGTTGCTTGCGTACGCGGCGCACGTGTTTGCGAGCGCGGCTGCGAGGGGCGCGAGGGCCGCTTAGCGTCCCGTGCAGCGGGCCCGGCGGGCCGATTAATGTGACACACTGCTGGCGAAGTTTCAAATGAGTCCTGAGCAAAGTCAAGTGTGTCTTGCCTATCCAATATGTCTATCACTTGTTGAAGGGAGGGATTTACGAGTTTCAAAATCTGTTCCCGTATGCGAACATCAGAAACGTTCTGTGCTATTGCATCACGCACCATTGTATCGGAATATGGGAGGCCACATTCACATTCAAAGGCGCACTCCCTAGTAAGTCCTTGCAAAGTTGCAACCCACTCCCTATTAGTCTGACCGGCCGTACGTTTTGTACGAAAGAACGTATACCGTTTTGCAACTACATTTACTGTTTCTTTGAAATAGGCATCTAAAGCCGACAAAATTTCCTCGTAGGTCAGAGTTGCTACGTCGCGTCGGGGAAACAATTTCACTATCACACGGTAGGTAGACACACCGACACAAGAAAGCAAAAACGGCTGCCGCTCTTTACCTTGTATTCTGTACGCGGCGAGATGAAACTGGAACTGGCTGGCCCACTCAGCCCAGGTTTCGCACGTGGCCTCAAAGGGCCTAAATGGCGGTGCGACAGCGTTGTGGGGCTGCGGTAGCGATGAAGCGGCGGCTGCCGCATCGGTTTGCAGCGCACGTTGACCCTGGACGAGCTGTCCAAGGGCTTCCAATAACGCCTGCGTCTGCTGATTCTGCAAGCGAAAAAATTCGGACAGTACATCTGGAGATTGTGGCGAAGCCATGACACAAGCAAATCAGAGCACAAAAAGGGAAAAAGAACAAATCAGTCCAAAGCAGAAAAAACACTTTCTCTCGTCGCCATGTGATGTGTCGGCAGCTGGGCCAACACCTTGTAGAATGAAGTGGCTGAAAGTGCACGCTAAACTAACGCAGACGGGCGTGAAGTACTGGAACATGAGACTTATTAATGAATAAGAAGAACAGTACGTAGCTGGAATAATATACTTAACTTTATTCTCTTGTTAGAATACATCTCTTGAATAGTAGTAAGCTATAAGCACTGATACAAATGGCGCCTTGCTAGGTAGTAGCTATGGAATAAGCTGAAGGCTATTCTATCAGTCTCTCGGCAAATGAGAGGAAGACTTGGTAGGTCTGGTCGCAAGCTATGTCGTCCGTACAACTGGGGCGAGGTCTAGTCCGTGTATTGTGACCTGCCATGTGGTGGCGCTAGGATTGCGATTACACAGTGGCGACACGCGGGTCCGACATGTACTACAGGACCGCGGCCGATTTAAGTTACCACCTAGCAAGTGTGGTGTCTAGCGGTGACACCACAACCCTCCCAAAGATAATGGTATCCTCTTAGAACATCAGATATTGAGACCCAGGCTAAATGCACCTTTTCCCCATATTTGGTTTACTCTGTTGTGTTAGTAATTTATAGAAAGTTAATGATTCAATAAAATTATATCACTGAAGAATTTTCATTTTCATTATTGCATTGCCTGTCCTACATAATTAAATGCCATTCTCTGTGCTGCGGTGTCGATAAAGTAGTCATCCTAAATGTGTTATGTAACATGAATGTACTGAAGGCATAAACAAATTGAGCCTCTGAAGCAAATCTCATAGGTGGTTCACGATTTTATCCCCAGCACCTCCCTCCATATCTTTCTACATTTAACAGAAAATCAGCCCCTGGGCTGAGAGTATGAATTCTTCTCTATCATTTCAGTCAATAAAGGTCTTCCTGGAAGGTCTTGGAGAGAACCACTGGTTTGTTTGGAAAGATATGGATAGAGGTAGTAGATTATCAAAGTTTGATGACTGGCTCAATTGGCAAGAGAGCTACTCTACAAAAACCAGTGTGGTATCTGGATTCAGATTCAGGCTGGTTCACAAACTTCATGTTTCATTAATGTTTCAAAAACAGTACACTCCACTGCACTGTAAGAGATTTCATTTTTGCGGTGTATACATCACAAATGGTTCTAACTGGTACATCACTTCCCATGAAGCTAGGTTATTGTTCATGTCTAATAGTGGAAAAACTGGGATGTGACAAACAAATGAAGGAATTAAGTCAGCATTAATCTCATTATCTTGCAGTTCCTTGGAAAATATTTCTGACTAGTTTCCTGTTTTTTTTTTTTATATATAAAATCCAAGTGCTGCCACCATGCGCCACAGTACTGACGCTTGCTTGAGTTGGGAACTGGTAACACCTAATATCATGACAATACACATGATGTATTGAACAATTAGTCAGGATATTTTAATAACACGGCACATTGAGCCAGAATGGAGTCAGGTCCCTTTTTTCTCGCCAGGGCATATCACCCGTGCAAGAATCTTTTCCATGTTCTGTGTGTTTACACATAATCCCTGGGGTTCTTGTTATGCATCCAATAGCCAAGATGGAGATTTCATCAAGATGCAATTAATGAAACTTGTACTTCTGTGCAGAACACTTTTAAAATAAAAATATTAGGTCTCACACTATAGATAATTGATAATATTGAAGTCTTGTGGTGATATACAAAACTTTTCAGAGGATAATAGAATAGCTACACTTTCAGTTGTAATCAGTAACTTCATACCAAGAATGATCTCAAGAAAGAGACGTAAGCTAACTACTGAGAAATTAACTGTCAAGAGTCATGAAATATACTGGATCTGATGTTATAATGATACTGATGAATGCTTTTCATGGGAGGAAATTTGCATTACTGTGATAAATGTCAATTTCACAGCAAATTCAGTTATATAATCACTTTAACTACCTCCAGAATTTCTATGTCTACCTAATCTTATAATGATCTGAGGTATGTTGGTAGTTGTCTTTGTAGGATTTTGTTGTGAAATGATGTTTGATGAAATGTAGGATGCATAACACTTACACAAGTATACTGCAGCTAAATATATTATGAACTGATATAAATAACATTCTGATTTACAGTGTTATGCATTGTTATGTTTTCAGTGTGTGTTGTATCTGATGTACAACTATATTATGAGTAGTAATATAAATCAGAAATAAAATCAGACATTTTAACTTTAGAGTGAGGGTTTTCAAAATAATTCTCAATAAAAAATAATTATGTATAATGGAAACTTACATTAAAGTGACATGTTCCACATCATTACAAAATATCGTATTCATAATCTATGGAACAAGTATTTAAGTATGTATGTATAATAGAGATGGTACAATAATACTATTATACAAAATAAAACAGTAATATGTAATACTTATGTATGGTTAGTTTTCACCCACCCCAATATGTGGTTGGGGAATTTGGATTTTAAAAAAAAAAGTTCAGAGAAACAAAATTTAAACAACAACATTGAGTCATTAGATAAACTCTTGTCAAGAAGGGGAAAATAAATAAAAATATAACAGAATAATTTTGCTGCTTTTTAAATGTGGGACATATTTGGCCAACCCTAGCCACCCTCTGAACACACTAAAATCTCCCATGAAAAAAAAAAACGACAGAGGGTCTTTAAGACAAACTTAATGAGATAATCAGACACAAACAAGAGTAGTGTCACTGAGTAATCACCAGACTGATGTGAATTATCCATCATCTTTAGAAATACAATTCTGTTAATCATTTTCAAGTAACAATCAAAATTTAGTAACAAATATTTGCAAAAGTTGACTTGTTGAAGGAACTCAGAAATTCTACTTAATCTCTAATTATTTTCCTTCAAGTCAGCAGACGTTTCTTTGCTAATCAAAGTTCGTGAGGATGAAGTAGCTTGGTGGAACATGGAAGTAATGAAATGCTTTCATAATGCTTAAAGACAGCCAACTGGCTGGCTACTGCCCAGTTAGCCATTTTGGGTACTCCCTCTGTCAGGTCTACTTTATCTGGTGCGTGGTTTCAGATGGGGAAGAAGTCACATATACAAAGGTTGACAGCCACGTCCCAATGTGCAGTTTCTGTCAAGATGAGCAAGCAGGGTGAGAATAGATCTATGGTAGTAGGTGACCGTGTAGCAGTGCTGAAGCAGGTAGCATGCATTGCATAGCATAGAATGATATCTTCAGTCTGTGTGATACCCTCAGTTCCTCAAACCCTCAACCAGGTGCCACTCCCCTCATACTACACCGTATGCAGGAGAATTATCAGTGAAAACTGAGCAATAACCTCTTAGAGGGTCTCACTGTCAAGGATCATGTGGTGGGCGACACTATGACATTAAATAGGCATGTACCATCACAGCAACTGCCTATGCTGATGTGATTAAGGGTGCTGTAAAGGCTGATATATGCCATTGACAAAAACAGCCAACCTGCATTTTGCTCTGTGATTGGTACTGTCTTCTCTTCAGTGGAGGCTATTGTCTACCATCACAGGAGTGTCAATAGGTTCAAAAATGTTCCTTGCAAACAGAGACACAATTGTCTTTCCAGCACTATGAGCTTCATTTCCTGTATGTGAATTCTGTAACCCATTACGTGGGTGCAATTTTATCTACTTTGCTTCTTCTACCCTTCTATTGTGACAGTGGGGCCGCACAGGATTAGCCAAGTGGTCTAAGGCACTGTAGTCATGGATTGTGTGGCTGATCCCAGTGGAGGTTCGAGTCCTCCCTCGGGCATGAGTGTGTGTGTTTGTCCTTCGGATAATTTAGGTTAAGTGGTGTGTAAGCTTGGGGACTAATGACCTTAGCAGTTAAGTCCCATAAGGTTTCACACACATTTGAACTTTTTTTTTTTTTTTTTTTTTTTTTTGACAGTGGGCAACTGATCTGTGGGGTAGGAAAAGCAGGATTTACAGACGCGAATGTGGAAGCATCGGTGTTGTGGCAAGCCTACCACTAGAGTTTGACACTGAAACATTTTCTTCCATAATCTTCCAGTTGCCATGACAACTACTCTGATTTCCTTATGACAAGATCACCTGAAGGTGGAGGATTCTGATTGTTTTTTGAGAGTTGGCTCGTGCATATGTTTCTGTTGATGTTGCAGGCAGTGAGGAGCTGGTAATTATGATGATAAATAATCACTCAGCACTTGCTACAAATACTTTTATTCTTGCAGCATATACACAATGGATGTAGCATAGAGTGCGAACTAAAGAGAATTGATCTGGCAAAGAGACAGTTCTTCTTGCTGCCGTATAGGGCAGCAATATTATTGGGGGTTAGAGCCAGCGGTTTGACATCCCCACACTGTCTTCACCACTGTAACAGCATAGGCCAGAAATTCTGGGATTTGGTGACCTACAATTAATCTCAGAGTCCACTGAATGTGATTCCTTTCATTATTTTTACTTATTACAATCTTTCTCTGATTGGAAAATAGGGTAATCACTTCTCAAATCTGAGAGGTATCTGAAGTAGTCAATGTGCACCAATGAGGTACATGCTACCTGCTTCATGTGTGCCTCAACACATTTGCTGTAAGATGTCTTACCCTTGCAGGTCATTACCATAAGACTCAACTAGTGAAATTTAAAACATCACATGGTGCTGATGATGAATGCCCTAACCACTGCACACATTACTACCTGTGCTTACATACTGTGGTAAGTAGGAATGCTAAATCATAATAAATGTAACAGTTTTTCCAGGTCTTTATTGTTCCTACTAGTGACTTGTACTGCATCCATGATCCATTGATAAGCTGCTTCATATTTTAAAATCATGTCCATGAGGTCTCTACATATTACCCTTTCTACTATTTGGAGCATAGAAGCAAGCCTCACTGTTTCCTTTTCTATAAGTAGTATGCCATTAAACAGGCCTGTTATTAAAGTCTATTGTCAAAATTCAAACAACAGAAACTCCAGGGAAAGATATCAACAGTGTAGGAAAAGACACATTGTTGCTTACCATACCGTTTATATGTTAAGTTGCAAACAGACACAATTAAAACACACTTAAACACAAGCTATTGGCCACAGCCTTCATGATCTCCCTTCTCCCATCATCAAAATCATATCCCTAGATACTGGAGCCCTGATAGTTTTATCATATTGATTGGCGACTCCATGTTGTCTTGTGCACTACGACCAGATAACAGGTATACTTGAAAAAAGAGACAGCATTGGTCGTATATTTTTTACTATTGCAAAATCGATTTTCTGTCACTGAGTGACCATCTTCAGTGCTATATTGTATAACTTAAATTGGGATGCACTGTTGTCACTAAGCTTACGGCAATCACATAGACCACTATGTACGTAATTTTGAAGTGAATTAGTCGTTCCCTTGAAGTATTTGGTAATTATAACAATAATTCATAGGTTGCAATATACTTACTTCTAACTTTACATACAGACGCAAATACTATATTAATGAAATACCTCGTGTGTCATGTATGGAAACTACGACTGTCTTCATAACGTTTTTGTTATCAGTATGATTTTTATATTCTTCATTTCTTTAGGTCTAATGAGTCAAACTACATTTTATAAACATAAAAATATTGAGTCAAGTGAGGACATTGTAAACAAGTAGGCCTGTCTATTCTTATTAGATTATTGCTTCTATTCCGTAGCAGAATATTTTGGATGTTTGAGATACAGAGACTAGAAACAAGATAGTGAAGCTAATGCAAATAGTGCAAGCTGTTTGGTGGATAAAGCTTACATTTATGTCTCTACTGACATAATGCAGTATTTTTACTGTGCTGTTTTGGTTTGTGTTTGTTCTGTGTATTTTATAATCTGGAAAGATTTTTTTGGATGAATAAAAGAAATAAAAACTGTCGCCATCTGCAACATCGTAAGCTTTTATTACCGACATACATAACATTTCCAACCACATTATTTGCGAAGTGTGGTTTTCCCGAAAGATCACGTTATATTAAGCGATTAATTTGATGATAATTGGCTCACATTACAATTAACAGACAGCACGTTTGTATTTCGCTTTCATTTATTATTTTAAATCATTCGTGATTTTTTGTTCCACTTGTTGTGAATACAGTTAGGTACCGGATATCCATTTTAAGTTATTGACACTTCTACTTCATCAATAACACACAGTTATAATCGTAGTCGTGTCTGTAAACGTTTACATTAATACCTGAAACTTAAAGTCTTTGCATTATACGTTGGAAATTTGTTCATTTTCTAGTTCTCGTTCTAGGAGTAACATATCTGCGACGATGTGTATCGTTTTGCTCCGGTTGGGCGGAGCATCTTGCTGATCAGGGGTGGAACTTAAGTGGGGTGGGCGGGGACTATGTGTCAGGAGCGTGCGGGGTGAGTGTCGCAGGGAGGTAGAGTGGGGGGGATCCTCGCTGGGATCTTCGCAGGTTTTAACGTTTGCTGCCGTACGGACCCAGACACTCAGATGGGCGGCTGTCGGGGGAAGCCAGCCGCTGTGGGCTCTATAGACGTGATGAGCCCCGAACTGTGGGCTGCTTTGGCTCGGTGTTGCCACAGCTACGCCGCCGAGGCACGAGCGACGGAAAGCAGGGCGAAGTGGTGGCCGCGCGTCGCCAGGCCGCAGCGCCGACCCTCGCCGCAGGAGCACTGTTCCCGTACCCTCTACTGCTGGTGGCTCCAGCACGAAGTGCTTTTGTTCTGGCGACATGCAACAGTGTTTTCAGTGAGAAATAACAACAGTTTGGAACTGGTACACTCACCTATGAAAGTGGGTTGCATTCAGAAAAAAAGGTTACAATATGTTTCACAAATAAAGAGCAATAAGCACTGGATTTACACTTAGGTGTGCCCAGATCATTCCATTGGTTAAAAAAGGTCATTTTTACCTATATGTGAAAAACTACACACTAAGGGAAGAATATAACAAACGATAATTGACAAATTCTACAGCCTTCTCAAATTCACTTGAAACATTGCGCTTATAGCTTTACAATTAATTGGGCCCAGCTCAATTACATTGACAAAGTCTGACACAAAAACTTCATGCACGCACAATATTACAAAAAGAACTATCCTGACCCAATAGGACCATAGAATTGTCTTACATCATAAAAACAAGTTCAAAAATGTGTGTGAAATCTTATGGGACTTAACTGCTAAGGTCATCAGTCCCTAAGCTTACACACTACTTAACCTAAGTTATCGTAAGGACAAACACACACACACTCATGCCCGAGGGAGGACTCAAACCTCCGCTGGAATCAGCTGCACAGTCCATGACTGCAGCATAAAAACAAGTAATAGGTAGGGAAGGTGATGTCACACATGATACTTAGTGAGAGCATGCACTATGTTAGTTCTGTCACCTGTCCTACAAGCGTTAGTCCACATGCAATAGCCGGCCGGACTGGCCGTGCGGTTCTAGGCGCCACTCCGGCGGGTCTAGGCACTACAGTCTGCAACCGCGCGACCGCTAAGGTCGCAGGTTCAAATCCTGCCTCGGGCATGGATGTGTGTGATGTCCTTAGGTTAGTTAGGTTTAATTAGTTCTAAGATCTAGGCGACTGATGACCTCAGAAGTTAAGTCGCATTGGGCTCAAAGCCATTTCCACATGCAATAACAACATACATGTAAGAGGATAATGAGTATGATGTCATACTCCCGTGTCATTCTCTTGACCATTACCAAAGAAGTTTAAATTGAGTCCGTCACTCTAGATTTACTTTAAAGGCCGTGACTGGGCCTGGCCTCTGTAGGTTGGGTTTTACTCTGTCTCTCTCTCTCTCTCTCTGTCCAGCATCATGGCGGGTTTAACAAATAGAACCTCAAGTAACTTAGGTATCTGAAACATAGTACGAAAACTAGTCAAGCACTAGACACCACAAGGGGATACAGTGAAACTAGCTTAGGTAAAGGTTCAGTCTGTTTACCGGTCGGCGTGTTTACTTACTGGTTTATAATTATTAATCCATAAATACTAGGATAGTTGGTGCTTCGGTACCTATTGTCGTTCGCTCAGTACTGTACCTCGTCTGCTCCACTGGGTTATCCTCTCTGACAGTCTCCGATTCATCATTGCTTTTCTGCAAAAAGGACTAGTGCACTCGTAAGTCACACCCGGGGCCGGCAACACGAATAAGTCCTACTCAGAACGATTCCACACGTCTCGCAGAGCTAATTGACTCGAATTCCTAGCCCTTCCCGTCACAGACAAGATTTCTCCTCTTCTATCGAGCGAGTTACGCGCAGTAAGAACCAACGTAATCCAGCACCTGCGACGGAAAAGGGTCAACCAAAACGGTGACATTTAAACCAATACAAACAACTTCAAGAAGGGAATGCAAGGACACTATAAACAACAAACTACACTAGATCATTCTAACCACGCTAACGAGAAAAGGCTACTTTACAGCTCCTTGAACTTCTTCAGGTTAGCTACGTGGTGCATACCTCGCGATCTTTTTGTCCCCAGGGCTTTTATTTCTACCACGTTCTGATGGATGATCTGGCGTACTCTGTACGGGCCACAGAACACCTAAAGAACTTCTTGCAGAGATGTTTATGTTTCTGCGACCAGCGGTACGATTTGAGGAGTACGTTTTACCCGATGGTCAGGTTCATCTGTCTAATGGCTACATTAAGTTCCACGTGTTGACCTTCCATTTAAAGGCTTGCACGATAAAAATGGAGTAAGTCCAGTCCTAATACTGCAGCGACTGACAGGTTATGAAATCTATCAAAACTTGTTTGGTGGCTGGCACTATCTTGCCTTCTATTGCGCCCAGAATTTTCGTCCTTTGAAGGTGCGATACGGGCCACCCCTTCTCCTTCATGCAACTTTCAAATACGTTCTCATTCATGACTGACACGTATCTTTCTGTGTCTAGAATACAATGAATACATTTACCACTAACATTTACACTAAGCACTGGGTACGAAATAAAGGAAACGTTCTCCGGCTCCCGCACCAAATCTTCTCTGATGCCCTCAGTATTCGTGTACAAGAATGGAGGCCAATCACATAGCGAATTGCAGCCAAAGCTGGCCGGTTCTAGTCAGTTGTTGGCCCGGTTATCTCCTTCTTCCCGTACCGCATTATGCCGGGGATCAAGACCGCGAATTTCCACACTGTTATCGGCCAGCGCACTATTGGACGACCCGCCGTTTTGCGTCCTATTCCGACGCCTACTTGAGTCATTGCGCGAGAACCACTGGTTATTGCGGTTCCGACGCGATCCTTTTAACCTCGGCTGTGGCTCCGACTGATCATTCATGTTGACATTGTGCTGTGTACCACCGCCAGTCTGTTGTGGCCCGCCTCTCATAGTGAGTTCTTGCAACAAGAGTTGAAAGGATTTGAGATAACTCACGCCCCATATATATATATATATATATATATATATATATATATATATATATATATATATATATATATATATATATATATATTGCGCTTAAACCAGAAAAACATAACAGGACCTCACACATCGAAAACATTACATCAAATGGCAATAATTTCCCGAAAAGCGTCATTTAAAATATGAATGAAAGGAAATCGTGACTGGTGGCATTAAAGTTATTTACAAAGAAACCCATTGTTTTCAGAGTCACTGGCTTTTAACCACTCGTAGTGGACAATATCAAATGTGAACCTACTTTCACATCAACTTATTACTTTGCTTCTTTACACATTACTTTTGCTCTGAACATACCAGCTGAACTCTCCAGGAGATACAGAGATCTGGTAGCAAATCCTTGTGTGGCTGTCGGCATCACTCCACAGAAAAGGAGGCAAAAAACCCGTCAGTAATTATGTGGGCATTTCTGTTCCGTACAAGAGTCTCACCAAACCACTGCAGAACAGAATTAAAGATCGTATTGATAAACAGACTTGAAGAACATCGTCAGATACAAAACGATTGAGAGGAACGACTATGTGGTGGTATGGAGGTATTCGTTGAATTTGAAGAACCGCATTACTCAGTTGACAGTGAGTCATTATTAAATATTCTGGAAGAAATTTGATATGGACAACACATCCAGAAATCTGATTAAACAGCCTTTAATTGAAACGGCGTCAAAGTTATTCAGTCGGCGAGATCTCGGGCCCATTTCAAACCCGAACTGGAGTCAGACAGAAATGGTTCAAATGGCTCTGAGCCCTATGGAACTTAACATCTGAGGTCATCAGTTCCCTAGATCTTAGAAGTACTTAAACCTAACTAACCTAAGGACATGACACTCATCCATGCCCGAGGCAGTATGCGAACCTGCGACCGTAGCGGTCGCGCGGTTCCAGACTGAAGCGCCTAAAACCTCTCGTCCACAACCGACCCGCGGAGTCAGACAGAGTGATGGATCTTGTCTAATACTTTCTGTCTTGCGAAAAAGGTCATTCAAGAATGGAGGAAGAGACTGAGGCAAGAAAAAGGAAATAAAGAATGCTTCAAACTAGACCATAAACTAAACTGGTGAAAGTTGATTGTCTGGGCACTGTAGATGACATAGACATTTACTTACAAGAATAGTAACTCATCTGATACGAGTTCTGGGAAAAAGAAGTTTAAGGAGACTGCACAAGCTAAGAATACTGGACAATGAGGAAGATCTGATTGCAAAGAAGGAAGTACAACGGTAACGAGTGTGTACGGCCACAACCGTAATCATTGTTGTTACTTTAGTAGTTATATCATTAACTGCCTTCTACAGCTGGAGAAGTTCTTCAGTTCTCAAACATGCTACGAGAGGTTACTCCAGACCAGGTTTGCTGCTACAGGAAGTATTTCGAGAAAGTGCGTGTACGATGGAGCTGGACGGATATGTGTTTCTGCTATGATGTTCAAACAAGAGCGTTAAGTTCGAAGAAAGATATGGGAAACAGTGTACGTTGATAAAACTGTAGAGAAGACAGAGGATATGAGAATTTCTTCGCTTGTCTGCATGCAACCAGCATAGCTGTGCAGATGATGGTGAAGTATGATCACAGAGTGTAACATCACATATATAGCACACACAGGCATTCATAACCACACCCAAGCGCCGTGAACATTCCTGAGAAATGCCGTACAGGACAACACTGTAATCAATAACTGCAAGTATAAGTGTTTCTACAAGTTTCTTTTCAAGGTCAAGAGGGAACAGCTGCCTATATTTTTCTATGGAGAGATACCGATGTCTTCTTGCACACTGCGGTACACCCTCTGTCCAATTTAGATTGTCATGTGCTATTGCTCCTAGACTATTTGTTGAAGGAGAGAAGTAGCTATTCATCCCATTTAGGATTAAAGACGACAGGGATTCCCATTAATGCAGGTTAATGAGCCAGAAGGACCAACTAGTAGCTCTTGCGTTTTGTATGGGTTGAGCTTTAACCTTACATCCTGCTCCTATCTTTGTAGTACACACAGGTCGGTATTCTCGACTGCTGTCTTCAGATTTATTAGTTTTGCACTTAGATACAACTGGATGTTATCAGCGTGCACGTGGCATTTTCCCGCAAGACAAAACTGATGACTCATAAGTCCTATACAATGAAAATTTACAAACAATGAAATAACTACTGCCAAACTCTAGGGTATGCTAATGCTGCCTGCCTCCAATCTGAATTTATGGTTACCGGCAAGACGTATTGCTGTCTAGATGTCAGGTAAGAACAAACCGTTGTAGTTCACAAGGCGAGAAATATAGGCTGATAAGCTTCGCAAGTGAAATATCGGAGTCGACAGCGTTAAAGGCTTACTGAAGTGTAACAAATAAATGACTGTCACTTTTTGTGCATTCATGGCAAGCTTCAGGTCATCTGGTCAGCTTTATTAAGGCAGAAGTTGTGTTGTGATATTTACGGAAACCTGATTGGTATCCGTCTAGCAGGTTGTTTGCGGTTAGGTAGTTTGTCAGCTGGTCGTGGACTATACATTACATGACCTTGGAGCAGTGCAGGAAGAACGCATCTGGTCGGCAATCAGTGTTTGCCTTGGCAAAGTGATTTTTAAGTAGTGGGTTAACTATTCCTTGTTTCCAGAGCACATGGAAAATATTTGTAGCTAAAGAGTGGCCCAATACGTCTGTTATAGTGGGCAGTAGTGGCTCAGTAATAAGCTTCACCATTGGACTGCGATGCCATCGTGTCCGGTAGACACTGACCCGATACTCTTGATTGCATTTTTTACCACACTGCAAGTAACATGCTATAGATACAACTTTTCGTGGCTAGAGTCATTTACTCCCTTGAGATAATAATTGAGTCTCTGTTTTGTTTGTAATTCAATTGTGTTCCGAGGTAATGTGAAATATCGGTTCATTTTTTCGGGTGGGACAGTTGTAACAACTGCAGCTTTTACTTTGTGTACACCAAGACCACGCAGCTTTTTCTGTAGGTCAACTGGTCTGTTTCTGTTGTACGTTAATTTCTGGCCATGCCTGCGTTTTACATCTCTCGCCTCTTGGCCGACTCTTTTCTGCTTCTGCTTGTAAGCGGATTGATTTTCACCTGTGGGACACTGTTTGTATGCCCGATATGCAGCGTCTCTAGTTCCTCAGTTAGCCAGGGTACAGGCTTCCTGCCTACATTTCCAATCTTTAGGGGAGTATATTTGTTGTAGAGTTGAATAGCTTTGTTAGTAAATCGATGAAGCTTTCGGTTATGCCCGAGAAGGGAACAGAAGACGTCCCCTAAACTATTTATAGCACCTCAGTTGAATTTCAGATAAATTAACGAGTTTGAAGCGTCGGTATGTATCAGTTATGATTTCTTTCTGGACCATTCTACCGATTACGTCATGAAAATTATGTACGGGGAGACAAACCGGGTACAGATATTTGAGAGGTATGAATTACTCTGTTTGGGGATTTTGTTGAACAATTATTTATGAGATTGTGACTACTGTTCATATGATGGTTAGGAGCAAGCCGAAATAGCGGCGCATTTGAAGAAGAAAGCATCCTCTTAAATTTCACACGGGGAGCGTGCAAGGGCTAGGTCCCTGCAGTCGCGCTGTTCGTCTTTGTCCTCGGTGGCTCAGATAGATAGAGCGTCTGCCATGTAAGCAGGAGATGCCGGGTTCGAATCCTGGTCCTGGCACACATTTTCAGCTGTCCCCATCGAGGTATATCAACAACACCTGTCGGCAGCTGGGGGTTTCAATTAATTATCATTTATTCCAGAGAAAATGCACGGTCATTAATGGTAGCTGTTCTTTCGAGAACAGTTACTATGTTCATATATATAATTTTTGATCTTCCTAGGCACTTAGCACCTCAACGAAAAAAGAGGAATCCACCAACTCGGAGAAATGTACAAGAAGCGTCGTCTAATTCGGAAAATGTTATATAAGTTGCATTTTGTTTGTACTTTCATCGAAACGATTGCAACGAAACGTGTTGTGCACAAGTCTGACTGACTTACACATATAATTTGATTCCATCTGAAACCACATTTAGCTCAAGATTGGTTTAGTTTGTATAAAAAGCTGAATAGTATCGTTGAGGAAAATTTGTTGTTAACAGACAATTGGAAGGTTACTCAGATCAAAATGTTTCATTTATTTATTTACCTTTGTTTCCATATCATTACATTATCTACAGTGTGTGTACTTGTAATATAGGACAAGTCAATTTAATCTAATAATTAAAATACATACTCTACATATTAAAATATAGAACATAAATTTGGTGATAATGATATTAGGCTGCATAGAGTTTTCTCTCGATTAATATTTAGGTCTTAAAGCTATTCGTATATTCCTTAACGACAGATCATACATCGTAACTATGTGATGCATAAAATTTGTTTCCATTAAACAATGCTTTAGCTCTTTCCGGAATATCTTTTTAACCATCCTGCCCTGTATACTCTTAGGAAGTAAAGTTTTACAACCGAGTACCAAGGATCTTTCTCAGTAGTTCACAGTTTGTGTGGCATACTTCTACGTCGGCCTTTATTTGTTGTCATGTGAATGAACACATGGTGTTTTTCCTGGCAATACACTGGCAACGATTTACGAAATTGTTCTGTACATGTAAATGGATGGTAAGGTTAAAATTTTTATATTATGGTAGGCAGTTCTGCATGACTAAGTTCTTTTATCGAAGATGGTCTTAGTTTCCTTTTTCTGCAGTGAACAAATTATTGCAGCTGGAGTTTTACCACGCAGAAATTCTCTACTGTAAGTGTGGTTCAAAAGAAGCAAGATATACAGTACACAAAAATAGTCGGTTGGCATAAAGTGCTAACTGTTTCATGATAACATAATTAGCTGATTGTGTAATACGTTGTATAACTGTAGTTGCTAGCAGTAAAATGTTAAATTTGAGTTCAAAATCAGTGCAGGAAATTTTGTCATCATATTGCTTCCTTTTAGTCCTGTCACAGATCTACATCAACTAAAATGGCCAACAACTTTCATAAAATCGTATATAGGGCATTATACAAAGGAACCAGTAACTTTATCTCCAAATAAACCGACAAATTTGGTGGAATTTGCGACATGTAGACTTGAAGTGAAGAAGAAAAAATTACTTTTAGAGAGACAGAAACGCCGTCATTTAACAAACAAAATCGATACTGCTCCAGTCACTACTGTCAGAATTAAAACAGCTGACATGGTGGAGGTAAACTAATACTTGCAAATGCTTTGTCTTATTACGTGTATATCGCTACAAAGATATGTTTACTGTCTTGTATGTTGTACATTTAATCTTTCAAATACAAGTGTTGGAGCTTAAGGGCAGTAGTATACACCTGCCACACTCTTACTAAAATTACTCTAAATGCCGATTTTACTACTAATAAGTTGTCCACTTGTCTAATTTTAGGCAAATTTTTTATTCAGTTGTTATCACAAGTTGTTCCTTTTCTGTTTGTAGAATATTTTCCCACCAGTTGTTGTCCATCAATTGAGTAGCTTTAAAGGAGAACATGGAAAGGACAACGCTAAAGAGCTATGTAAATTTGCACTCACTGTCAACTTTTTTCAAGCCTAGCCTATGACAACGTTTGATAAATTTTTTAAAATACGTTAACATATCCTTACGAAAATGGCACCAAGAAGTGAATGGTTAATTATAGTTCAGTGCAGAAGAAAAAACTGCACTTATCTTGAAATCACGCCATATTAAAACTAAGGACAAATGTAGTTGTGGTGTCTCTGATGATGAAATAAATGCCCATCAGGAAGCACACAGTATTTGATGGTCAGTGGTTTGTTGGTAATGCAGATTGTGATGCTGAAGTTAGGTGTGATGACTAATCCGAGGTAAAAGATGGCTTGGTCTTCGTGGTTGTTGCACTGAAAGACTACTGCAAAATTCCAGTGGGGTATTTTCTTTCATGTGGTTTGAGTGGTAGTGAAAGTAACAATTTAGTTCTGGGCTGTCTTGATTTCCTGAAACACACAGATATTAACGTGCTCTTCCTAAGATTTATTGTGCCGCTGTTAACTTGGCGATGGCTCATTATTTGGGGGATTAACTTAGTGCAGACGATGTGAAACGAAGGTTCATAAATCTATCAACAGACATAAAAGAACATATTCCGTCGCATGCTTGCCACATCACACAACTGGTGAGAGACTGTCTTGCCACAAAGGGGATACTTTTCATAAAATTGACTGAATATAATGCAGTTATTTTGTGGAATTATGGAACTTACAGATGCAAGAGGGATTGCATTTGGGAACAGAACTAAAAAGAAGCCGTATTAATTGGCACAAGGAACCCATGAAGGTTAAACTTGCTGAAAAGACATTTAGTGCAAGTGCAGCAAATGCTAATGAACACTGTGAGAAAAATTTGGGAATGTCCCAGTTTCAGGGCTGTGAGGCAACAGCACACAATTTATTCCACATATTAAGCAGTAGGAAAGTATATTGCAGGGGATACAAAAGACCTCTAGCCCCAACTACGTACAGTGATGTACGCACATGACATGGGATTTTATTAGAACCAAGTCCGGAGTTATGGTGAGGAATTGGCGTCGGATGTTGTCTTTCAGCAACCCTAGAGTCGACGGTCGATCATGATACACTTGCGACGTCAGGTAACCCCAAAGCCAATAATCGCACGGACTGAGGTCTGGGGACCTGGGAGGCCAAGCATGACGAGAGTGGCGGCTGAGCACACGATCATCAACAAACGCCGCGCGCAACAGATCTGTCATGCGTCTAGAAATATGGGGTGGTTTTAATAAAACCCTATGTCATTCCAAGCATGTGTGTCAGTTTTTATCTCTCTGTTTACATTATTCCGTGGTTTATTAAGTTTTCCAATTTATACTGACTTTTTGATCACCCGGTATTTAGTGTGGGGGGGGGGGAGAGGGTATTATACACCCACAGATCAGCAATTTGAAGCTACTTTAAAGAGACTTCTGGTCCACATCCAAATTGGAAAACCTACAACTGCAAATTGTTCTACCATCGATGCCATCCTCAGCGTAACATGAACTAATCTTTAAAAGAGGAAGTTGAATGCAATCAGTTGCCATCTGTTCCAGGGATGGCATTAATATATAGTGACCATGGTCATATAACGCATCTAGCTGTCTCACTTGATATCTGAATAATGTTGTCGGATACATTGCTGGATTTGTGGCCAGGAAATTCGTCAAAAAGTTAAGTGCAGTATTTTCCAATTGGTACTATGTCCAGTGTCCCACTGGCAGTGGTCTTGAACATTAGAACACAGGTACCTTGTCTATTCCATCGAATAACGTTGTTTATATCTGTAAAATGGGTGAGAGAGTATTAAAGCAAACATCAATTTTAAATGTGAAAAACCCCTTGAAAAAATTGTTGACAGCAGCTTTACAGAACTTAAGCAATGATGTGTTCCTTAGTTGAATTAACACATCACAAATTGTCCTCCCTTCGCCAGTTAAATAAAGTTGTACTCACTGAGTATTTTAAAATTAGGCTGCATTATGAAGTGACACTCTGCAGTGAGAGACCTCATGACACTAGCATTAGGAGTTTCTACACCAAAAGGTAGGCCTACTGTTTGACAATCGGTGATCGTGTGTTTTGAAAATATGTGTATGTGCTAGTATTGATAGATGTCCGATTCCTACAGATAAATTGTAGTTTGTATTACTTTCACATATTAGCTGTTGATGTTCACTTACATCACGACAACAAAGAGGGCCATAGCTTTGACTAAGTCATGTACATTTTCATTTTTGTGAGGGTTTACATTTGTCTCTTATGCAAGAGCTTTTTCAATCTAAGTGTTTTGCACTACTTCTATTATTAATTGTAAATAATGTAAATCATACTGCAATCACGCCTTCGATATGGGTAACATCCTTCAAGTATCATTCCTAGAAACTTCTTACATTTTACTAGATCAGTGTTAGATGTGTAAAATTATTACTAATGTTGTTACTCAAGAGCATAGAATACAATTGCTCTCACAGACATTGATGATAATTACAGGATGAACATGTAGAAATTTGTCAAGACTATTTATCAAACAAATTAACTACTATATAGTGGATAGTGAAACATTTTAATTCTGATTGTACTTGCGAATAAGTACGATTTCCTAGCGGTAGAGGTTGTGAAAAGCGATCAGCTTGGAATGTGTTCTTCTATATACTTGATAAAAAAAGTTTGAAGACTGCTCTCCAGTTTTAAGAGCGTCTGATGAAAGTTGTTCATTATATTTGGATATTTGCCAAATTCTATAGATTCGGTTTGTTTCATCTCAGTTATCTGCAAGGGATTTTTTTCTCTCGTCTTTCAACACACAGATTGACTTTTCTTATGTGATCTGCTGTGATAGTGTACATGATAAGGTTAACAAGCGCAGGAGTGCCCCAGCCAACCAGGTAAACAACTTCAAAGCAATTGGCCATATAAAAGCAGAACAATTATGAAGGCTTATTATTCATCTGCTCATGACTATGGTATGGATATGATGTTCTATCATACAGCGTGAAATAATGTGTTGATGCAAGTGCCTGCATTTACACATGCTGAGGAATATATATTACACAGGGAAATTATTGCTGCTTTCACATACACACAGGAACAGGTTTGCGCCTCTATACACACACACACACACACACACACACACACAAACACACACACACACACACTCCTGGAAATTGAAATAAGAACACCGTGAATTCATTGTCCCAGGAAGGGGAAACTTTATTGACACATTCCTGGGGTCAGATACATCACATGATCACACTGACAGAACCACAGGCACATAGACACAGGCAACAGAGCATGCACAATGTCGGCACTAGTACAGTGTATATCCACCTTTCACAGCAATGCAGGCTGCTATTCTCCCATGGAGACGATCGTAGAGATGCTGGATGTAGTCCTGTGGAACGGCTTGCCATGCCATTTCCACCTGGCGCCTCAGTTGGACCAGCGTTCGTGCTGGACGTGCAGACCGCGTGAGACGACGCTTCATCCAGTCCCAAACATGCTCAATGGGGGACAGATCCGGAGATCTTGCTGGCCAGGGTAGTTGACTTACACCTTCTAGAGCACGTTGGGTGGCACGGGATACATGCGGACGTGCATTGTCCTGTTGGAACAGAAAGTTCCCTTGCCGGTCTAGGAATGGTAGAACGATGGGTTCGATGACGGTTTGGATGTACCGTGCACTATTCAGTGTCCCCTCGACGATCACCAGTGGTGTACGGCCAGTGTAGGAGATCGCTCCCCACACCATGATGCCGGGTGTTGGCCCTGTGTGCCTCGGTCGTATGCAGTCCTGATTGTGGCGCTCACCTGCACGGCGCCAAACACGCATACGACCATCATTGGCACCAAGGCAGAAGCGACTCTCATCGCTGAAGACGACACGTCTCCATTCGTCCCTCCATTCACGCCTGTCGCGACACCACTGGAGGCGGGCTGCACGATGTTGGGGCGTGAGCGGAAGACGGCCTAACGGTGTGCGGGACCGTAGCCCAGCTTCATGGAGACGGTTGCGAATGGTCCTCGCCGATACCCCAGGAGCAACAGTGTCCCTAATTTGCTGGGAAGTGGCGGTGCGGTCCCCTACGGCACTGCGTAGGATCCTACGGTCTTGGCGTGCATCCGTGCGTCGCTGCGGTCCGGTCCCAGGTCGACGGGCACGTGCACCTTCCGCCGACCACTGGCGACAACATCGATGTACTGTGGAGACCTCACGGCCCACGTGTTGAGCAATTCGGCGGTACGTCCACCCGGCCTCCCGCATGCCCACTATACGCCCTCGCTCAAAGTCCGTCAACTGCACATACGGTTCACGTCCACGCTGTCGCGGCATGCTACCAGTGTTAAAGACTGCGATGGAGCTCCGTATGGCACGGCAAACTGGCTGACACTGACGGCGGCGGTGCACAAATGCTGCGCAGCTAGCGCCATTCGACGGCCAACACCGCGGTTCCTGGTGTGTCCGCTGTGCCGTGCGTGTGATCATTGCTTGTACAGCCTTCTCGCAGTGTCCGGAGCAAGTATGGTGGGTCTGACACATCGGTGTCAATGTGTTCTTTTTTCCATTTCCAGGAGTATATATATATATATATATATATATATATATATATATATATATATATATATATATATGTGTGTGTGTGTGTGTGTGTGTGTGTGTGTGTGTGTGTGTGTGTGTGTGTGAATCAGCAATAGTTGGTAGGTGTCAGACACTTTATTAAGAACAAATCTCTCCTGGGCATATCTAACCATTATGCACTACAAAATGCTGGCAGTGTGCAGGCCATGTCGGTTGGTGAAAATTTGTCTGTCTCAGGACAGAGTGACTCTCAATGAATACGATTCTATGAAATAGCTTGCGTTCTGTTTATGAAATGGGTTTATCTTGCGGTTGGCTTCAGCAAGTCGGTATTTCAATCACCGAATAAGCTGTAGCTGACATGTCTTCTAATATCCGTTGATAAACTGATTTTTGTAGGGTTGTGCTAAGGACAACATGTGATACATGTTACTATAGGTGACGTCACTATGGGGAATTTTGTGTATATGATGCATGATAATATTCAAAGTAATAAATCTTATACGTTTTATTTCAAATCCATACCAATGTTAAATGAAGCCCAGTTTTTGTGAGTTTACATGTGTTGCTAAACAAGCTTTCTTCGAAGCCTTGAGTGGACGTAACAAGTTAAATACTCTCGTGGCCAATTCAATTTATATTTCATTCAGAACTAGTTGCCCATAATGAATATTCAGAAATACAATACTTTTTGTTTTATTAAGCTACTTTATTTAGAGGGCAGCTGCATCAATCTCATTACACGTTTTGTGGTATTACAAGCTCGCCACAGTTAGACAATCATATTATCTATTAACGCACAACTACCACTCATATCTTACTAATGAGAGGAAAGCTAGATCCTAGAAACATTCAATCTGTTTCAGTAAAAGGAAAAGTTAACCAACAGTAAATATTTTAAATCTCTCCCTTTGTCAGAAAAATTCTAGGACAATGTTTTGTGTTTCTGAGTTTGCAATACTAGAAAGGACAAATGTTGTTTTTATGTTCCTGGCATGTGTCCATTCCTGAAATGATCTCGGCCATGTTACCGTACAATCTAACGATGTGACAGTGGTGTGCTTAGCAACACACTGTTTGGGTTTTTGGCACATTATTTACGCTAACACAATGGATACTGATCATGAGCAAAGAGTGAGTGTAAAGTTCTGCATCAAGCTCTGGAAAACCTCTAGTGAAACTGGGCAATAAATGCAGGCGAGGAACTTTCAAGAACACAAAGGGTTTCGTGAAGACAGAGATTCGAATCAAGACGAACACGATCTGGTCGCCCGTCTACAGCACATAGCGATGCAAACGAGGAGCGTGTAAGGCTTTTGTTCCAAGCGACTTGCAGCTGTGCGTGGGACATCAGGAGAACTCAATTTGAATCTTGATGTGTCTTGAGATTTTATGCGAAGATTTAGGCAAACGGAAAATTACTGCAAACTCGTAACTCAAACACTAACAGATGAACAGAAAGAGGGAAGACGAAGAGATTCTGCTGAAGTACTGGATAGAGTCATTCCACATTTCTGTCAAAAATTATTGTTAGTGATTAAGTTTGGTGCTACCGGTAGCAAACGACAATCTTCGATAACAAAGACAATGTTGAACACATTCTTTGATACTAAAGGATTAGTTCGCCTCTAGTATGTTGCTCCAGGTCAAACAGTGAACAAAACTGCTTACATCGAAGTCTTGAAAGGTTTGCGACAAGCAATTCGACATCGCTGCTGTAATTTGCGGCATTCACAAGATTGCTTCTTACTGCATGACAACGCAAGACACCTCACTGCTTCATCTGTTATCGAGTATCTGTTCTGTCATTCTATTATTGACATCCCACATCCACCATATTCGCCCGATCTCTCGCCTTCAAATTTTTTCCTTGTTTCCGCGAATGAAGAGGTGACTGAATGGAAAGTTGCATCAAGATATCGCAGACATCCTATAAGCTTTGAGAAATGAACTTAGAAGCACCACAACTGAAAATTTCCCTGCTTGCTTCCAAGACCTCCAGCAACGTTAGTAACCGTTAGTAGATAGCCAAGGGGACTACTTAGTTCGGAGCTAGGATCATGACTTGCCAAGCGCAGTTTTCTATTCCTTAAAAACCCTGTCCTGAAGCTTTTCTGACAAACTGATTATTTCAAACATCAAATATAAAGTACACTCCACGTTTTTAGTGTCGGGGTCTGAGAATCGTCACTGAGAGTAGCCCGACCTCATTATAATAGTTGAGAATTATTCATTTTCGCAGGAGGGCAAACTTTATGCAGGACTTAACCAACACCAACTGTGGCAATTTAAAGTACAAGAAAAATATTGACTATACAGAAATCATACAGTCTCTAATAACATGAAAACAACATTTAATTGCAAGACAGATCTTTGTCTCAGTGAATATAAAAATATATCAGCTCAACAATTGTTCTTTTGGATAACATTCCCTAACCTTCAAAGTCTTTTAAATGTCTCAAACTATAATTAACGTCTGCACAAAATCTGTGTTGCAGAACACTCTTCAAATAATGTTTGCTTTGGTCCTCATTACAGGTAATTTTTTAATAGACAGTCAATTCTCAGACCACATTCTATAAACATGGTAGGCCGCTAAACAGTCGCTTTTCAAAACACCATCCACATTACTATTGATGTTCATAGTCTTCCCTCTATCAAAATAAAGCTGATAACTATTCAGTGTACTCAGCCTCATCAAATTCACTGCACGCTAGCGTTCTGTGATGACTGCTAGTTCTTCTCAAACTTCTGATGGCGTGATTTTTCATTTCTCATGCATTTATTCACTGTCAAATTTTACAGTCTTGAATCGCCTTTTTTGATATTTTTTCTTTCTATCATTTTGCTTGAAATCTTCTTGTCTTGCATATCCTCTTCTTCGTTTATAACGTTAACATCGGTGTCTATTCTTAAAACTCTGTTTGTCTCTGCATGGTCAAACAGCATTCTTCTACTCGTTACGATAATTCTATGCTCTACATAAAATCTTGTGACTTTCGTCACAAAGAAACTCCTTCACTTTCATCGAAACTATCACTCTTTCTCACTGGTTGATTTTCTTGTCCTGTCTGTTCGTCATTAGGTTACCGAGCCCCATCAGCGACTGACCCCTACCATTTTTCGATTCCTGCTTATCAAAATTTTGCACAGATAATTTTCCTGCTAGACGAAAGCGATCTCTATACTTGTAAACTGCATACAGTCCAAAGTGCTTGTAACATTAGAATATCTAAAATACTTCAATTTACTTTACACGGAAATACAAAATAACAAAAAAACTAATGGTATAACATATATCACATTATTGTTACATACTTAATGAATCACTAAAAATGCACTTCGTTACTGGGCGGAGAAAAAGTCCATTACAGTATCACCATGGAATAAGGAAAGAAGCAATCAGCGGGCATTTGTAGTTAACTGTAGTTCACTGTAAGACAAATAGTCAGTCTCATGACATAATTGGTGCTATTGGTTCTTTTTTCTGAAGTAGGGCATTAATATTTACTGTGAGATAGAGACTGTTTTCTTGTGATATTTGTTCTTTTATTTATTTACTGCGGTTATTTATACATTGCGAAGTGTCAGAAGCGCTTGTTATTCGTTGAGTTACTCGAGAATGGCATTCAAATTGAATCGACGAATAATTTAAGAAAGCATTTAACTACCGTACTTTTTCTTGTGCTTTCAAACACTTGCGGACAGACGAAACGGACGACTCCTTACAATTTTATCTTATGTAGCGTATTTATTTCTGTCTTCTATTCCACCAGGAAAATTATTCTTACAGCACATAGCTATGTAGTCTGTGTTCTTGATAGCTTAGTAGTTTGTCTGCTGGATTAGTTTCGCATCAGGAATATGTTGGTACCGAAATACTTTTTACATTCACTGTATGCATTCCGTGTATTTCGAGCAGCCAAAGTGAGACGTGTCTATCAACAAACCAATAGATCAAAGAACGTTCATCGCAGTCTTGCTTCAAATTTTATTTTCTATTTTTATTTCAGCGACAGAGATACTTTTGTGAACTTTGCGCCCTGCTATGGTCCATTCATACGTTCCACCGCTGTTCGGACGAAACATATCGGCTCAAGAGGCGTTGGCCTTTTCATCTCTCTATTAGGTTGCCAGTTCGGATGTCATATATGCCAAGCTACATTACCTCTCCTCCTAAGGCTCTGATCGCATTCAGTGGATGCCGTACAGGTTTACGCAAATGACCTCAGTCAAGGTTATGAATAATGTGAGATCAGTGCAGCTGGCGTACACAAGAAATAACAAAGATCAAGCAGAGCCAGGATTAACAGAGCTAAAATCATTATGTGCCGACCTATGACCCAGTTCTGCACTAGAGGATATTCATGGCTACATACACAGGATAAAATCACAATTTTCGTATGATATTGGCAAGATGCAGTACAATTAATTTTAAACCGACGTTAAAGAGCCAACACTTTCCATGTCTATAGCGAATAAAAATTGTACTCTTACATTAACGCGTATGTATTATGCACACTGAACGATACAGCTATCCATACCTGAAAATAATGGGAGACAAACCTCTTCCCTGAGAGCTTGGCATTTATTAACAGTTGAACTTGTTCTAACTGCCTTTCCTGTAGTAGCTACCTCGTGTATCAACGGTAGATGGAAGTGAGAAATTCGTATAGAGCATGTATACAATATTCCTAAACAAACTACGAGTAGAAAGGTACGGTACTCTTGGAAGGCGTAAGGAGAATCACAGAAAATATATTACAAATCTCCCAAACATCAGACTGAAGGCGCCGATTTATATCGGTACGAACGCGCAATCTTCAGATATGTACGCATCTGCTACATGGAAGTAAGCTTCGTAGGAGAAAGTAGATTATGAGAGTTCTTCGAAAAGTTCCGTCAATGTTTTATCCAACGGAGTCCTAAACATCTTATAGCTTGTATATACACCGATATAAGTTGTTCACAAGTGTGGACAAATTTCCAGGCCATGATTTTACCCATAGTCATTGGAGAAATGGTGTTACACCTCATTACACACACTCATCGAACCCACTCTAAAAATTATAAAATTAAATTGAGCTTCTCAGTATCTTATGAAGTGTGTCATTGTGAAGTGAATGTGGTATAGTAAACTAAGCTAAAATCTGGGCCACTGTCGGAGGTACATGTTTACCCTATTTATGGCACTGTACTGAGGTTTTTAAGTGTCTTATACTGTCTTGAACGCACATCGTAGTGGTTGGTGGTAATATAGCTGCATATGTTGATCAATTACAAATAATGTATCCTGTGGCAGCAAGGATATATATATATACCCCAAAAATCGATCATTGAAAGGTGTATATATATATATATACCTTTCAATGATCGATTTTTGGGGTATATATATATATATATATATATATATATATATATATATATATATATACTCGTGAAAATTGAAATAAGAACACCGTGAATTCATTGTCCCAGGAAGGGGAAACTTTATTGACACATTCCTGGGGTCAGATACATCACATGATCACACTGACAGAACCACAGGCACATAGACACAGGCAACAGAGCATGCACAATGTCGGCACTAGTACAGTGTATATCCACCTTTCGCAGCAATGCAGGCTGCTATTCTCCCATGGAGACGATCGTAGAGATGCTGGATGTAGTCCTGTGGAACGGCTTGCCATGCCATTTCCACCTGGCGCCTCAGTTGGACCAGCGTTCGTGCTGGACGTGCAGACCGCGTGAGACGACGCTTCATCCAGTCCCAAACATGCTCAATGGGGGACAGATCCGGAGATCTTGCTGGCCAGGGTAGTTGTCTTACACCTTCTAGAGCACGTTGGGTGGCACGGGATACATGCGGACGTGCATTGTCCTGTTGGAACAGCAAGTTCCCTTGCCGGTCTACGAATGGTAGAACGATGGGTTCGATGACGGTTTGGATGTACCGTGCACTATTCAGTGTCCCCTCGACGATCACCAGCGGTGTACGGCCAGTGTAGGAGATCGCTCCCCACACCATGATGCCGGGTGTTGGCCCTGTGTGCCTCGGTCGTATGCAGTCCTGATTGTGGCGCTCACCTGCACGGCGCCAAACACGCATACGACCATCATTGGCACCAAGGCAGAAGCGACTCTCATCGCTGAAGACGACACGTCTCCATTCGTCCCTCCATTCACGCCTGTCGCGACACCACTGGAGGCGGGCTGCACGATGTTGGGGCGTGAGCGGAAGACGGCCTAACGGTGTGCGGGACCGTAGCCCAGCTTCATGGAGACGGTTGCGAATGGTCCTCGCCGATACCCCAGGAGCAACAGTGTCCCTAATTTGCTGGGAAGTGGCGGTGCGGTCCCCTACGGCACTGCGTAGGATCCTACGGTCTTGGAGTGCATCCGTGCGTCGCTGCGGTCCGGTCCCAGGTCGACGGGCACGTGCACCTTCCGCCGACCACTGGCGACAACATCGATGTACTGTGGAGACCTCACGGCCCACGTGTTGAGCAATTCGGCGGTACGTCCACCCGGCCTCCCGCATGCCCACTATACGCCCTCGCTCGAAGTCCGTCAACTGCACATACGGTTCACGTCCACGCTGTCGCGGCATGCTACCAGTGTTAAAGACTGCGATGGAGCTCCGTATGCCACGGCAAACTGGCTGACACTGACGGCGGCGGTGCACAAATGCTGCGCAGCTAGCGCCATTCGACGGCCAACAGCGCGGTTCCTGGTGTGTCCGCTGTGCCGTGCGTGTGATCATTGCTTGTACAGCCCTCTTGCAGTGTCCGGAGCAAGTATGGTGGGTCTGACACACCGGTGTCAATATGTTCTTTTTTCCATTTCCAGGAGTGTATATACCTTTCAATGATCGATTTTTGGGGTACTAGTCCCATCTTCACAATCGCCTGAAGTACAAATCGAATGGATGTTGTATATTCTTTGTCTGAATATTATTTCCCTGAATGGCATCTGGCTGTCTACGAAATGAGAAGTGTACTATACCCACGTCTATAAGACTACATAAAATGGCTCAGCCGTGAGGTGACAATGTATTTGGTGCTGTGGACGAGGGGCTTATGTGTTTGGCATTCGGTTGACTGCAGGCTGTGTTGTTTTATTTTAAATAGCTATCATTGATTAGTTTCCATGATGTAAAGCGTCTACTATTGCTTGCTATTAAATTCAGGAAAATGAACTTCTTAGAAACTATGTTCGTGAACTCTCATTTTACAGCAACACACTTAAAGAACTAGACAACAGTTGACGAAAAACAAAAGATTTATTTTTAGTATATAAATGAGAAAAAGATTGGTAATGAAAATTCAAAACTCAACAAAAATAAAACTCGAACACAAGAACAAAGAACAAAACCGAACAAATAACTCGAAGAGAACAAAAAACTCGAAACAAACAGGAACTATTGGAACAAATTAATCTTTTCTTCAGTTTCTGGAAGCAGCAACCGAAGCATGGCTGCTGAGATCCTCGGCTGCCCCCTCCTCCACTTCTGTACGAGGTTTTTCATTATCAGCAGCGTCCACCTAGGCAAACAGCATAGCTATAGTTGTGACAAAATCAGTCATCACCTAGGACTTACATAATAAAATAATAGTAGCATAGTATATCCGGACACTGTGACGAACAGACAGTTAATACGGAATACCATTCTTGTTATTACCCGGGTAGTGCAAAGAAGAGAAGAAATAAAAAGAAGATTTAACGATATCCATAACAGCTGATAGCAAATAAATGATACACTTTTACATGTCGTCTCCGGTCTGTCACAATTTATAAACTAGTAAGCTGGGGTATTTAGCAAACGATGTTGTGGCAGAGTGAATGCAGCCATAGGCCGCCTTTAGAGGCAATCTAACTGTCACAGAGCACCGGACAAAATATAACATGGTGCGTCTAAGTGCTGATAAGAAACGCTTAGTCCTGTTCTCCACAAGAAGACCAGACCTGAGGGGCAGACAACAAATCAATAACAGACAGATACACGGGACCAACCACGTCAAATACCTAGGTGTATTATTAGACAATAAATTTGTATTCAACTTACACATACAAGTTAAGAAAGAGAAGACGATCAGACTAATTGATGCCCTACATCCCTTACTAGACAGCGAAAACGTGAAAGTCAATACAAAAATAAGACGTTATAAGGCAGTCACGATAAGGCCAAGACATACAGAAGTTCGTTTTGGGGCACAGTACTCCAGACAAATATATTCAAGTCATATGAAAGAGAGGCTTAAGACACATTTTCAAATAACTCCGATGGTCTAGAGCCAGAGACCTACATAATGAACTTAATGAAGTCATGATAGGTTAGTTGGTTGTACAAAACAGCATTAAACTGCTTGAGAAAATTGAAAATCTTAGACCAGCCTCACAACATTTGTAATATACGAGCACAGTCAATTGCCAAAGATGGCCTTATGTACGAGTTCCACGTGCAATGATGGAAGATTTCGAGTTGTAGCAGCAGAGTATAATTAAATCCAGGACAGGAGCACAACGTCCTGTTAACGTCAGAGAAGCGCTAAAATGATACTAAGAAGTCCAGCCTTCAGAGAATACCGTACGGCTGCTAACCGTTAAAAAATATAAAAGAGAAGTAAATTGTTTACAAACAAGTGTCTTCGTCTATCGCACAATGTGCAATGGGATACCGCTGAAGATCTCTCTATTAGCAACGGGACTTTAACTAGATACACACTGATACGATTTCTGGCAGGTTATTAATTAAGTTGCCCTTTCAATGAAATTCCTTGCTTTTAAGTCAGTGTGATGTGGGTGTTGTTACTGTTATCGAATTATCTGTTCTGAATTTGTTGATGTTAATCTAAAACGGATAGTTCAACTGCTTGCGAGCAGTCTTGTAACTGGGAATTACCCAACTCGGTGGTTTACTTTTATTCAATGAAGATCTGTGTGTCAGTTATAAGCATCGTTTGATTTCAGCTGTTACGAGTCCTCCGAAATTACCCATTTCCTCTCCTTCCCTAGTGCACAATTGCTTATTCAGTGCATTTTGCGGTTTCTGGACACCCAACATAACTTAATGTAAAGACGGAAATTGATATTGCGCTGGGCGTCAAGGTATGAGGGAATCTGTTGCAGTGAAATGATGGAATAGCAAACGAAAAGACAACTCACTGCCTGCCGGAGTATAGTGTAAAGTGCCACTGTATGAAGCTGCCTCACTGGTGAAGCCTGCTTGCTACCTGGCTGAGGTGTGCCTCATTCCAGCCAGCGGGACGAAGTAAGGTGCTCGTTGGCGTCCTGATTAGGCACTTCCCTCTGATACACGTATTCCTGCTAAAGGGAGCTAATTTGGTCAGTGAGGTGGGGTTTGTTGTGTGGGTACTTCCTACAGCTGAAAGCAAAAGGAAATTTCTCAGGGGATGATTTATTTATGAAGAAGAAAATAGGAATGCGGCCGAACAACTTAGTAGCCAGATGAACATGAGTAGCCAGATAAACATCAGTCCTACACCCACATGATGTTAGTATGATAGGCTGCTAGCTTGTACATCATTAGAAGGTGGAAATAAATTAAGTTTCAATAGAAAAACATATTCATCGCATGAAAGGAGAAAACAAGTAATTGTGATGCAAGGCAGGAATTCGAGAGCAGGACAATATAAAATAGAGCACCATGAGCTATGGGCAAGTAATTATATAGAAAGACGCCTAGAAAAATGTGCACAGAAATCAGTTGAATTTGGTTTTTTTTAAGAAAAGTGAAAGGATTCTATGAATCTTTTAGAAACCTGGAGATACCAGAAGACTTCGAAAGACTATCGAGTGTTTCAAAGGGAGCTTTAGGCAACCGCTGATTCTGAAAGGGAGATGTATTGCAAAAGATGACGAACGGTTGGTTTCGAGAGATGTGTGATCATGAGAGCTGCATAGGATCAAATGGAGGAAAAGACAACTCATAAGTAAAGAATTTTATTCACGAAAGAAGAAAATACCTAAATACAGGAAATGAAGCCAGCAGATGTGAATACACAGGTTTAAAAATAATGGAGAAGAAACTCTAAACTTGACTGGGGGAATAATAGACGTCCCACACAGGAAAATTTAAGAAAACTTTGGTGAAAATCACATAAATGAATACCTATGGATCAGATTGCAAGACAGTATGAAGCAAGAAAGGAAAGACTGAAATTTGGATACAGCCTACGGACAGGTTCAACAAAGGGTACCACCTTGAAGTAATTATTATCGAAAGGAAAGAGGAATTAGACGAGGGTATGAAGGAACACATTATACTGTGAAAGGAATTTCACAGACCACTGAAAGACATATGTCGAAGAAGGACACCTAGAGTAGACAAAACTTCTTTACTGTTATTGGGATCATTGTGAGAAGCAAGAAAAAAAAGAGTTCACCAGACATGTAACACGAGCAAGGTTGGATACATACTCTCAGTCTTCAAAAATATGTAATGATCCCACTTCGAAAGTGGAAAAATTCCAAAGGAGTGTGAATGTTAATGGAATGGTTGGAAAAGAACTAACACGAAATTATGATTAGACTGGCAAAAGATGAGTTTAGGTTCAAGAGGGATGTAGAGAAGCACGAACCATTACTGACTCAATTCTACGACTTGGGAGATACACTGAAGCAAAGCAAACCGACGTTCATACCTGCTGCATTTCTGAAGGTAACAAGGATGAAATGCGAGTCACGAATTAGACAGGCTTTTAGCCTATTCCACATCTTATTCAGTGTGGACATTCAGCAGGCAATACAGAAAGGAAACCGAAACTTTGAATCAATATTTTAGTTCTGGAAGAAAAAAAAATAAACTTTTGTTTAGTCGATGACAATGCAATTATATCAGAGACGGTACTTTACTTGAATTATCAGCTGAAAGAAATGGGTAACCTACTGAAAATATGTTGTTAGCTGAATGTTAAAAAAGCGAAAGTAAGGTAGTAAAATGCAGTAGAATAAAATCGAAATTGTGAGCTACGGAGGGAAATGGATTAGGAAATGACATTGAAAGTATCAAAAGAGTTTTGCTACTTGGGTGGAAAAATATCAGATGGATGCTGAAGTGCAGAAGATGTACAACTGAGAACGCCAATAGCAAAATTCAATGTCACATGGTCTTTTCTGAAGGTATTTGTCTGCAGTCTAGCCTTGTACATGAATGAAACGTGAACTGTAAGCAGTTCAGGGCAGAAAAGAGGAGATGGTTTTGAAGGGAAGTGTTCCAGGAGAGCGCTGAAGACGAAGTCGACCTAGGGCGTGGCTTACATGGGGCAATTCAATCGACGCGGGGACAAAATATTTTTATGGCAGAAAGTGAATAAAAGGTGGAATCTGTTGATAGGATGCATCATGAAGCCTCAGGGGGTTATCAGGTTGGTGAAAAAGGACTGAGGGAGTGTGTGTGATCGTGGAACGTGGGATGTTTGTAAAATTCTGCTGATAGATGAAGACTTGTACATGTAAAGTGGACTCACATGAATGACGCTTGCCATAGTTATGAAGAAACCAAGAGGCTCTCACTCGATGGACTACTGTGGCGAGCTGCATAATGCCATTCTTAAGACCGGAGACACCAAGAGCAACGGTTGTGCCTCTGGTTCATGTTCTAATAGTTGCCTGTTCCGTACCTACTAAGGGCTATAGCTGTACTGACGCTATTCACAGCAAAATAGTGGATGAGGCTAAACAGATGGATCCTTACACGAAAAATATTCTGTCATGGTATATTCTGGTAGCAGTGGCGACTGAACTTATGTAACATAGGAGGTGTCCTTGTACCTTCACATGCAGTAGCTTTATTAATCTTCTGACATTCAACACACTTCATCATACCATTCTCCTTTAAACTCGTCGTTGTTAATTCTTAGTGTCATATCAGATGATAAAATGTTCACCGTTATTTTGTGTGTTAGGTTATCAGCATTCTTTGGTGTAACATTCAGTGAATTATCACTCTGTCACAGCAGAAAGGCTCAGTATCATTGTTCGTCATAAATATTTCAATGAATCTTCCATCTGTTCCCGACATTGTCTTAGATGTAACTTTGGATGAAACGAAAGTCCTCGTTACCAAGCTTACTGCGTTAATGTCATAATTCCGTCGGTTTCTAAAATCTGCGATACATGGGGCGTCAAATTCTCATGGGTATCAGTCACTATAGTGATGTAATTGTTTTTGACTGCCTTATCGATGATATTCTACTTCATAACATGGTCTTCTGTGGTATTCAGGCGACATCTCATTCTGCCTCCCGGTTTCATATCCTATTACACTAACATACCCTACTATGGCGCCCAGTTCAGGTAATAGATTTTCTTACGTCGCTTAGACATGTGAGTACATCGCAATCTTTTCCTTTGATAATGATACGTTTTCGCTTTAATAGTTCTGTTTGGTGCGTAATCGAGCAGACGAACCGATGCTACTGCGGTCAATGTTTACATTACTGTCCAGCAGGTAGGTAATTTCCTCTGTTCTTTCCAGCAAGTAGCTAAGGATGCAGTCTAGTTGAAGCAAGAGGTACCTGAGACCACTTGAAACTAATAGAACAGTTCATCTCTGAAGGAGTCGACTTCCGCGAAGTCTTACATCTCCGGAAGAAACAAGCCAGATAGAGACGATATTCCAAAGAAAACTACAACGTGGAGAAGTTGTGAGTTGGCTAAGACACAGTCCTCGAAATCAGTACGTGCCCTTTTAAATGTTCACCGACTATCCAGATTTAGATTGTTCACATTTCCATAAATTACGTAAAACATTGATCGTCATAGATGCGTTGAAAGTGAGTCAATCGATTTGAGTATTCGTCACTTCCCAATCAGAAATCACGCTACGTAAATAACGTCTTTGTCGCGGAATAAAAGTTAACTGCTTATCTTACACCACTACCTCGATCCTGCCGTGTAGACGGAAGGATGTGACTCCAGCCAGCAGTGACATACCGTCACTTGTGACTCGCAAGAACTATGGTCTACAACTGGCACGACTCAAGTCGTTGCAGGGTGCCATGTAACCATACCGAACCCGAGACAATTTTGCAGTGGAAGCTTATAATCTCTAGTGGTACCATCGCGTTAGACCTTGGATTCAGTTTAGTGTCTAGTAATTGAAGGACGTGAGTACACTCTAAATAACCAAGTGATGTACATATATAGACTAACAAATTACTACAGTTTCAGTTAAACTGAATTATCTATGTAAGAGAAAGGGCTTCACAAATTGAGGGAGTCAACAATGCGCTGTTCCTCCTCGGGGCTTTATACCAGCAGTTTTTCGACGTGGCACAGATTATTGCAGTTACTGGATGTGCTCCCGGCATCGTGGCATATTCTGCCAATAGGAGTGTTTACTGCATCAAAATCTCGAACTGGACGGAGGACCCTACGCATAACACTACGAACGTTCTGAATTGGGGAGAGATCCGACGAACTTGACGGCCATGGTAGAATCTGCCAAGCAAGAAGGGAGGCAGTATAAACTTTCGTCTTGCTGAAATATAAGCCCTGGATAGCAACAAAGCGTTGCGTGGAATATCGTCGACGTACAGCTGTGCTGTAAAGGAGCCGCGAATGGAGTCCAAGTGGTTCCAGTTGTGAAAAAGAATGGCGCCCCAAACCGTCACTCCTGGCTGTCAGACTGTACGGAGGGCGGCAGCCAGGGGCTTCCTGAGACACGTCTTCTTTGGTCACCGGTGCTCAACTCGAAGAGAGCTTCTTCGCTGAAGACAATTCTACTCGTGTCAAAGAGATACTTAGCTGAAAACGCATATATACGCCCCAGACATCGGTGAGATACCAATTTGAATGTCGCCCGACGTATGGACCGACAACCAGAAATAATGCTTTGTGCGCCTTTTCCTTTCATAGAAGGACTCGGTTGGTTGTCATCCGTGGCAATCTTACAGCACTGCGGTGCGTCTAAGGTATTCTGCACCCCGTTTTATTGCCCTTTATGACAAACCATCCTCGGATTAAATTTCACCAAGATAATGCTTTTCCGCACAGGGCGAGATTTTCTGCTGATTGTCTTCGTTCTTGCCGAACCTTAACCTCACCAGCAAAGTCGCCGGATCTCTTTCCAATTGAAAACGTCTGCAGCATTGTGGAAGGGAACCTGCAACCAACTGAGGATTGTGACCATCTAACGCGCCAGTTGGACAGAATGTGGCACGATATCTCAGGAGGACATCAGACAATCATGTCAATCAATGCCAAGGCCACCAACTGCTTGGAGAAGGTCCACAGGTGTACCAACGCGTTTCTGACTTGCTCAGTTTGTTAAGATCATCCAATTTTTTTGAACGCATAATCATTTGTTTGTCTGTACCTGTACACCTGAACATCACGTCTACCGATATCCTTCCCATTCTGATAATTCGTTTGTGGTGCGTCGTTCTTTTGTCTTAGCGTGTAATATAGGATTGTAATATAGTGAATCTCTCGTTTAGTCCTTCATGTAAACGAGACAGTCGACTACATTTCATAGTCGTGACAGGTAACCGGATTATGAGAGGTTCGCGAAAATTATCGGCCGACAGGGTGGCTGTTTCAGCAATACAGACAGTCTGAGATGTATTTGTCTTTTCGTCGCTCCAAACTGAGTGGCCATTTATTCCTGCTAGCTCTTCATTGTACTAATAACACTAACTTACCTCAGAGGGATCCTCCTTCGGCAGATCAACGAATTCCACCTCTGCTTTCTTGCAAATAGTCTCGGCGTTCACAGTCAGTTTACAGGCGTCGTTCTCGAGCGGTGGAATATCTTCTAGCAGATTGGTCACGTCGAAACGCCCAATGACGCGGACCTGTGGATGGTTTGACTTCATCATCACTGACTCAGCTGTGAAGGCAAGCTTCTAACCTACAGAGCACTTTAGATACTGACTTAACTTTCTGAAATGGGTTATACGAGATCTCTATGTGTAGGTTGTAATAAAGATGAAGAACAGTGCTACAGATGTCTGTTAAAAAGTAAGATAGAGGTAGAGAACTATGAGGCACAGGAATTTAATGGAGGGGGAACATTTTTATGGGGCAGACTGATCAGGAAGGCTAACGTGAATATTCGTAAGGCATGGAGGAATAGTTAATCGGGCGCTTGAAAGTAAGAATTGTTAAGAGATGGTCAGGTTCGAACATAACAACTAGGTTATTGCCCATGCAGTGCTTCGTGCACACCATGATACAAAATGATCACGCAGAAGAATGAAATTTTCTAAAAGAATGATGATCTAAAAACATCAGACATTGTCTATGGTCTATATGGCATGTAATGTTTTAGATGGTTTTTGTTTACTTCTTACAATAGGACACATAAAGACGTACAGCAACTACGTAACAAAACATACACTCAACTCTAAACAAGGGAGCTTGCTAAAGAAAATGTCGATATATATGTTTTTTATTACTACTCTGAATCATGTAGTAAAGTTAAGTAATACATCCAATTATCGTGATATCGTTTGGAATTAAATGCAGTATATTTGTCAGTTGTCCAGATAATTAATTTCATTTACAATAAAAGTGTTTAGTCAAGTATAAAACGTTCATACGCCTTTCACATTCATGTGTCATATACCAGAACTTGTATAATTGCTCTGAAGTTGTTAAAGCTTTATGTTTTAATTCACTCCAATAACGTTACATCCGCTTCTCCCCAACAGATGTTGTTTTTCTACTTAACTGATGTCTGTTATACGTGTGATTTCATATTTTTAACCTCCAATAAATAGAACTACTTCCTAATGAATTACTAGTATTCTTATTGTTGAGTAATATATTTCTCATCAATGATTTCAGTGACGTTACGTATCACACATTTGTATTCATGCAGTGTTAACACTTTTATATCTAGAATTGCTACTGTGTTATCACGTGGAACTACACTCCTGGAAATTGAAATAAGAACACCGTGAATTCATTGTCCCAGGAAGGGGAAACTTTATTGACACATTCCTGGGGTCAGATACATCACATGATCACACTGACAGAACCACAGGCACATAGACACAGGCAACAGAGCATGCACAATGTCGGCACTAGTACAGTGTATATCCACCTTTCGCAGCAATGCAGGCTGCTATTCTCCCATGGAGACGATCATAGAGATGCTGGATGTAGTCCTGTTGAACGGCTCGCCATGCCATTTCCACCTGGCGCCTCAGTTGGACCAGCGTTCGTGCTGGACGTGCAGACCGCGTGAGACGACGCTTCATCCAGTCTCAAACATGCTCAATGGAGGACAGATCCGGAGATCTTGCTGGCCAGGGTAGTTGACTTACACCTTCTAGAGCACGTTGGGTGGCACGGGATACATGCGGACGTGCATTGTCCTGTTGGAACAGCAAGTTCCCTTGCCGGTCTAGGAATGGTAGAACGATGGGTTCGATGACGGTTTGGATGTACCGTGCACTATTCAGTGTCCCCTCGACGATCACCAGTGGTGTACGGCCAGTGTAGGAGATCGCTCTCCACACCATGATGCCGGGTGTTGGCCCTGTGTGCCTCGATCGTATGCAGTCCTGATTGTGGCGCTCACCTGCACGACGCCAAACACGCATACGACCATCATTGGCACCAAGGCAGAAGCGACTCTCATCGCTGAAGACGACACGTCTCCATTCGTCCCTCCATTCACGCCTGTCGCGACACCACTGGAGGCGGGCTGCACGATGTTGGGGCGTGAGCGGAAGACGGCCTAACGGTGTGCGGGACCGTAGCCCAGCTTCATGGAGACGGTAGCGAATTGTCCTCGCCGATACCCCAGGAGCAACAGTGTCCCTAATTTGCTGGGAAGTGTCGGTGCGGTCCCCTACGGCACTGCGTATGATCCTACGGTCTTGGAGTGCATCCGTGCGTCGCTGCGGTCCGGTCCCAGGTCGACGGGCACGTGCACCTTCCGCCGACCACTGGCGACAACATCGATGTACTGTGGAGACCTCACGCCCCACGTGTTGAGCAATTCGGCGGTACGTCCACCCGGCCTCCCGCATGCCCACTATACGCCCTCGCTCAAAGTCCGTCAACTGCACATACGGTTCACGTCCACGCTGTCGCGGCATGCTACCAGTGTTAAAGACTGCGATGGAGCTCCGTATGCCACGGCAAACTGGCTGACACTGACGGCGGCGGTGCACAAATGCTGCGCAGCTAGCGCCATTCGACGGCCAACACCGCGGTTCCTGGTTGTGTCCGCTGTGCCGTGCGTGTGATCATTGCTTGTACAGCCCTCTCGCAGTGTCCGGAGCAAGTATGGTGGGTCTGACACACCGGTGTCAATGTGTTCTTTTTTCCATTTCCAGGAGAGTATTTTGCGCGCATTTGTGTGCGTCACTCTCTTCGGTCAAATCATCCCAGCTAATAAGTGTGAGGAGCGTTTTTTGCCGTACAGAATCTGTCCCAGATCGAGTCATTCAATAAAGTAATCGACTTCCTTAGGATTTCAGATAACCAGTGCAACACCATCAACGACACAGTAGTAAATTTCAAAAATATATTATCCGACGTATCCCTAACAGCACAGCTGTGGCGAGGCAACATAACATGTAGAAAGTACGTGCAGTGGCAGCCGCAATGACGAGAGTATGCTAATTGAGACGTAACGTACCATCGTTGACGAGGTCATTAGAAAACTTTGTCTAGATATGGGAAAGGATGATGGGTGAAAGAGCATGTGTTCTTTTCGATTGGATGCATCTCGACTATGTTTTATAACAGGACCAGCGAAACCCGTAACACAGTTTGCACAAATTTCCATTTCCTACTAAATTATTCATTTACTCTGATTATGTAGCTGAAGTAAAAAGTGGTCAGAGGTAATCCTCTTTTGTGACTAAGAAGCGCACTCTTTTGGTAGATACTACTATGTAAGTCGTATTTCGCACATTCATTGTCTTCGGATTACATGGTTATCACGTTTGAAGTGGGACACACTTGCAGATAGACGACGAGCTAAAGGGAAGGGTCTCTTGACTAAATTCCAAAAATACTATCTTCGTCGAGGATGTAGAGCATATATTATTACCACCAGCTTAGAAATCCCGCAATGATCATCATTCAAAGATAAGGGAAATTAAAGCTCGTACTAAGCTGTTGAGACAGTTATTTTTCTCTCGCGCGATCCACGAGTGGAACGCAGGGGGTGGTTAAATATGGCTTTGGCGCGAATAGTGCCCTCCGCCACACACCGCTTGGTGGCTAGTGGAGTATATATGTAAATGTAAATGTAGAGGTAGAGTTTGCCTCTAAGACGTTGCTCAGCCTGCGACAGAAGGTGATCCAAAACATTGTTACAGCCTTATTTTAAATAATTTAGCCTCGAAAGCAGCCTACTATTGCTAGTTCCAATCCAAATTCTTGCCTCATTTCTTTTTATGAATTTCTGTCCAATAAAGACGTCGTAATATTATAGTAATTATGTATAACTTCGATATTAACAATGATTGATAGCGGTGTGGACCTACAGATGGGATGGCATCTGTTTCAGTTCTCGTCCTAAGTCTGTCAGAAGCTGTACCGAAAATGCCTCGGCCACCCTTCATCACCCCCTTTCCTTACGGCTTGTGCCATTGATTCCATGTGGTCTCTGCCAACTGCTCGTATGCTCTTACAATTTTTATACTCTTACAGTCTACTTATCCAGATAGTTTTCATCAAGAACTTAATTACAAGATCACGTGAGCGTCAGCATTAGAACAACCGTTGGCAGTATCACAATAAGGCCAAACAGACGCCACGAAAGTTTACCTGGAGCAATTAGGTGTGAGCTATGTTGGAAGGTAGATAAAAGAGTCCATTAGAGCGCCTTTTTGGATGGTATAGAATATTCCATAAGTTCATTCGGAATCTTCATGTCGTCACATTTATCCTATTGAACTCTTACAAGGACTGAACCACCGTACCCGTTACCACGCATACTGATTTGGTGTAAAAGTCATTCCGTTTCTATCATCTGTCTTAGGCGGCACGTTCACCATCTAGTCGGCTACAATCATTATGATTTTGTGATTCCTTCTGTCTTCTGTATTTATCCCCTACTGCCACACAACATGTTAATTTATGGCGTTCATAGTCATTTATTTCCAGCTCTTGGTTTCACATCCCCTGACATGTGGATGTCGGATTCGAGACATCAGTTCAACTAACAGGTTTGCCTAATGTCACACAATTACAGAACTGCATCGCAGCTTTTCCCTTTACTACTGATACGTCTTCGCAATGATACCTCTGTTTAGTGTGTGTTGATGACATAAGTTGTGCAACGGCGGTCTACATTTACAGAACAGTGAGCCATGTAATCGACCTCGTGTGTTCCTCCCACAAAATGGCTGAGGACGTACTCCACTGGGAGCCACAGGCCAACTTAAGCTTAGTCGCAAGCATCAGAACAGTCCAGCTTTGATGCGGTCGTATGTTTCGGTAAAGAATTGTATCTTTCTTTAAGACACAAGGTATACAAGTTTTATTTCCGCATGAAATTGCAACGTGGTGAGTTGGTTAAGACAAAGTCTTGAAATCAGTATGTGCTATGATAATTTCACTTTTTCCCGGATTTAACTACTCCACGTTAACATAAATCGCTAAACACTATCCTCGTCGTAGTTGCGTTAATAATGAGGTAACCGGTTTCAGTCTCCCGCGGCCCACAACTCGAAATCGCAGTGCGTGTATAACGCCTTCGTCGCAAACTGAAAGTCAGCTTCTAATCTTACACGTTTGCCTCGAACTTACGACACCGATGGACAGATGAGAGTCTGGCCAGCAGTAGAGCTCGACCAGCTGCGACTCTCCAAGGCTGTCGTCTATAATCGGTGCATCTCAACTCCTTTTAGACCGACATGTCACGCTAGTGGCATTCCGAAGTCATGGCAATTTTACATCTGAAGCTTACTGCATCTCAGCAAAATTAAGTTGTATCTGAAGTTTACTTTAACGTCTTCTAACCAATGGACGTTAGTATTTCTGGATTGTAATAAAATGTAAACGTGACTCTCGAGTGCATTTTGCTGTCATGAAGGCATGTCTGGAGCGTGAAAGATTCGAAATAAATCAATAAATTTCGCAGAGTGGGTGATTCTGCAATGCATGCAGTCAGAGGTGTAACTGGCTTTCTTCCGCTGTCAACCTGTCAGGCCCTTTCTTCCTACTAACTATTCATGGTAGTAATGGTACTGACTTACCTCAGTACGGCCCTCCTGCGAAGCATCGAACAACTCTGTCTCTGGTTTCTGCGGTAAAATTTCAGGTTGACCACTCCGATCGCAAGTGTCGCCCTCAAAACGTGGAATCTCTCCAGCCACCTCATCCTCTCCAAAGTCCCAAGTAAAATCAACCTGTGGGAGGTTTGAGTTTATCATCACTGATTCATCTAGAATAGCATTTGTCTAAAGGACAGAAAAGTTAAGACGTCTATCTCAGCATTCTTAAATGGATTACATATTAAGTAACTAAGCCTTCACTGCAGACAGTAATGAACGTGAAATACAGTGTTTTTAATGTATGTTAAAATTGTGAAGATATGGGCAGGTTAGAAAAAAAGAAGCAGACCATTGCATATACAGTGGGATAGGGCGCGTGATGATATAAAATGATTAGGCCATACAAAAGAGTGACACGAAGCAAGACTATGATGATACAAAAAACATGACACATCCTTTTTTAGCCGTATGATATGTGACGTCTTCGATAGTTTTCGGTTACTACGTGCAATCTTACAGCAACCACGCCGGTAGATTTAAAAAAGGAAGATTACTAAAGAAAATGTAAGTATATTTTGATATTGCTGCGCTGTATCTTCCGCCAGGATGGAATATTACGCCTGATTAACAATACATCATTTAGAGTTATTTACTCTATCTTTGTCAATATCTTGATATATTGTTTTTTACAATAAAAGTAATTAGTAACATATTTTAAATTCATGCTCCTTTCACACTGTCTTGCTATATTATAAGAAAATGTATGATTCCTCCGAACATATTAATACCGTATTGTTTGTTTAGTTTACACCAATTATACTAGAGCCACGTCTCCCTATGTATATTGTTCTTCATCTTCCGTTTTCTTCAGTTTCATGGCCTAGCATCCCTTTCCACATTTATATCCTTGCATGCAACATTAGTTTTACCTTAGGGTGTTGTAACAAGTTGAGAATAATATTATTGGTCTGTAGTAGAGTGAATATCTCTCATTGCTCTTCTTGTAAATCTGAGTGTCAGCTGCGGTCTCTCATGCTTTGAAGGCACGTATGGAGCTTGAGCGATTCCCAATAATACACTGAAGCACCAAAGAAAGTGCTATAAGCACGTGTATTGAAATACAGAGATATGTAAACAGGCAGAATACACCACTGGAGTCCGCAATGCCTGTATAAGACAATAGCTGTCTGGCGCAGTTGTTAGATCGGCTAGTGCTGCTACAACGGTAGGTTATCAAGATTTAACTTAGTTTGAATGTGGTGTTATAGTCGGCAAACGAGTGATGGGACAATGCATCTCCGAGGTAGCGATGAAGTGGGGATTTTCTCGTACGATCATTTAATGAGTTTACCGTGAATATCAGGAGTCCGGTAAAATGTCAAATCCCAGACATGGGTGTGGCCGGGAAAACATCCTGTAAGAAAGGGAACAACATCGACTGAAGAGAATCGTTCATCGTGACAGAAGAGCAACCTCTCCGCAAATTATTGAAGATTTCAATGCTGAGTCAGCAACAAGTGTCAAAGTGCGAACCGTTCAACGAAACATCATCGATATGGGCTTTCGGAGCCGAAGCCCCACTTGTATATCCCTGATGAGTGCACTACAGAAAGCTTTAAGCCTCGCCTGGGCGCGTCAACACCGACAATGGACTGTTGACGAAAGGAAACATGTTTCCTGGAAGCACGAGACTCTATATTTAAATTGTATCGGGCGGATGGACGTGTACGGTTATGGTGACAACCTCATGAATCCATGGACCCTACATGTCAGCAGGGCACTGGTGGAGGCTCAGTAATGGTGTGAGGCGTGTGCATCTGGAGACACACATGAACATTATTGAGACTTGCAATTTATTGTTCAGAAGAGATCTCCATCCCCCCGAAATCTTACGGATTTATATACAGGCCTGCACGATTCATGCTGTCAGTTCCCTCCAACACTACTTCAGTCGTTAGTCGAGTGCGTGCCACGTCGTGTTGCGGTACTTCTGGGTGCTCGCAGGGGCCCTACATGATATAGGGTATGTGTACCAGTTTCTTTGGCTCTTCAGGGTATTACCTGGCAGTGGAGTATTCCGCAGTGCATACCATCTGAGATACCATCTGTACATTCTTTCCTCACACCCTTCTTTATCATGGTAGTAATAATATTGACTTACGTCAATGGGATCCTCCTGTTTCTTCTCTCGCCTCTTCCGGCGGTTGCGAGGTTCTACAGGAAGGTTGCAGTTGTGGGCAACAGATGGAGGAATTTCCTCGGCCACATTTATCACCTTGAAGCGCCCAAATATACGAACCTGGGGGAGTTTTGTTTTTACCATCACTAATTTAGGCAAGACATGTATACAGCAGATATAAAGGTTCAGATATCTGAATTGTAATAATTAAACAGACTATATATTCAATAAGTGGCCCGTAATTGCAGTTTTAAGGAATTTTAGTACGGTGCTATTGATGTGTGCTGAAAGTTAAGATATCGAATAAGGTAGAGAGCTAAAAGGTACTAGAAGGAAAAGACAAAGAAAGATATTTATGGAGCACACTTAGTTACTTACCTGTAGTTTGTTGCTACTAGTGCTAAGGCATCAACAAACAGTTAACTTACGTCACAACATCAAATAAATTTGAAGTGCCAGTACACAATAAAATACGCAGGGAATTGCAAGTGAGAGTGCTTACTAACGAAAATGTAAATTAATGTTTATAATTATCTTTGTTATCACACTAATTTCTATTAGCTTATTCTTCCCATCGTCACTTCAATTTATGTTTTCTCTTCCTTCACACCGCCTAAACAACCTCGAATTCCGATTCTGGAACATTATAGTGGGTCTCTACGACAGCACTGTTATCTTTTGTTTAGGAATCCCCGCCCTCTAATACCCTCTCTAACACGTCTGTGTTCTCTGTTCCGGTTATTTATTTTCTTATCAACTACTCTTCAAGTTTCTAAACTTCCTCATGCAGCGGCTCTGGGTAAGCGTCACATGGACTGGAACTGAAACACACGTTATATCGTTCTGCCATTGTGTGCATTTTTATACGGTGGATTCGTACTACTTCCTCAAATTACTGCACTCAAATTAAAGTCATCTTTCGTCTTCCTTTTAAACTGAAGGCATACGCTTTTACCAGTTTATGGAAGTGCTTAGCTTTATGCAAGGATATCCAAACTAACACTCCCTATGGCCGTAGCCTCTCTACTGGAGACTGAGGCAGCACGTCGAAAGCTCTTGCCAGATTTTGGTGCATTAGGTCACTGTTAACCTTCGTTTTTCATTTCGTGAAGGTGGAGCGCCGAAGAACACTATTGCATACATTTTGCTACTTTATTTGGTCATTCTTCTCTCTCGTTCTTTCTTACCCTTTCTTCGAGCTTACTTCACATGGTTGTATTGAAATTGACTTACCTCTGCATAGCCGGCCTTCAGCGTACAGTCCACACTGTTATCTCCATACTTGATGCGGCTATCTGATTCTGGGGTCCATTGGCAGGGAAATATCTCAAAGACAGAAGGCACTTGTGACACCCTCCTCTTTTTCAAGCGGCCATAAACCTGGAAGAGTGGGTTGCATATTTTTCTAACAGATGCGAACATTCTAAACACTTGACTTACAATACTGAAACAGATTTTATACAACATATGCAGTCCATAACTGTATCTTTTAAGATATGTGAAGTACGGTGCTACAGATGGCGATTATAAATTAAGACATCAAATATGGAAGAGAACTAAGAGCTACAAGAATGAAAACGTGAGGTAAGATTTTAACGGAAAACACTAGACAAAACTGTGGCACGGTAATATGGCTACTGCTAAGGCATCCTGTAATAGTTAAACTGGCGCTTGAAAGGAGAAAAATTGTATGTACAATGAAGGTTTAGAATATGTGAAGCAAATGTGGATAGATATATACAGTAAACACGTAGTGAAATATGAAGGCCGGAATATGCCGGACTGAAACTCGAGTACAAGAGCTTTGCCTTTCTGTAAAGTTTGGAAGTCGGGAAATGAGGCACTGGTGGAAGGACACTTGTGAGGACAGGTCGTGTGTCGTTCTTGGTTAGTATAGTCGATGGAGCGCGTGCCCGCAGAAGGCAAATTCATTCTGCTGCCGTCGTCCCACTGTGATCTCTATGCTACTGACGAATGACATGTCATCTGAAGACTCGGAACATAAACATTGCAAGCCACTCTAGGTTTCAGAAAACCTGCTACATTAAATATCACTTAAGCAACACACATCTGCGTACAATAAACGCATATCCTTATTGATGGCGTCATGAAAATAATGCTATGTCATATAACTCTGGTTAAGGTCATGATGTCAGACATTCCTCACCGAAGCTTGCTGAGAAGAGCATTGATAACGTAAATAATTATAGACGTATTACAATCTACTGTGCACCTATTTTAATACCGCGTGGTCTGCGATGGTGTGACATGTCTGGGTTACATCTACTAATGGAAATGAACTTATCCATTAAAAGATATAAAATTTTCCTAAATGTTTGAACCATTCATCAATTGCTACTCCTGAATATTCTCAAAAGGAACGATGTTTAATCCTACCAGGCATGTTTTTTCGGTTTGACCCACAAATCTGTAACAATATCGACTGAATGTAATTTTCGGTTGCCTTCATGCGTACTTCACTTTACTATTTATTAAAGACAGGATGTTTCTGTCCGCAGCGTTGCGACTGATTGCCACATTATGTATAGAAGTTGCCTCCTAGTAGGAAGAACATAAGTACGCGGTCTTCTTTTCTCAAACCGTTAATGACTGCATGCTTGACTGAAGGAAATTGTAATGTAATATACAGACATCGTATAAACACAGACTGTGTGATGGTTGTAAGAATTAGTCTCTCCCTCCGCATGCACAACAAAATGCGAACATAGAAAATATGGGCAATGTGTGACATGTGGAAGTTTTGGTCGGTCCGGGATGCGTACGTGTATAGCCGAAACGTTTTCTTCAGTTCAGTTTACTAGCTTAATTCCAACCATTAGTGTTGTTACCGTTGTCACCAGTTATTACGAGTCCTTTTGTAAGCAGGTATAGCTATTACGCTGATCCGAAGATCATAGGAAAGCGAGCGGCTAGTGTTACGGGGGTGATGGATACGAAGACGTGTGGCTGCAATTGGGTTACGTGGCTCGATCCACACTTATTTCACTGTCTCTGAAAATGCACTTATGAAACGGTGGGGTCAGTGTGCACTGTACGAAGAGCTGTCGTTTGGTGATGGCTTTTTTATGACGAGTAGTTGAGAGAGTTTAGCCGAGTCCAGAAGCTGATACAGTGAGATTCTGTACGGTGCTGTATCAGTGACTATATTAACTGTAATGTAACTGGGCGTTGGCTTCATTGTGGAATTTTTCATACACCTTAGACTTGTTCAGTGCTTACCTTCTCCATGTCCACATTTCTGTAATCATAGACTTCCGTCGAACGTTCTTTCTTTGATTTCTGCCCCAAATCACATGTCTTCTTCCTGCAGGGAAGACACAGACAGCACAAAATGCTGTAAAGCACCTGCGAAGACAAACGAACATTAGAACACGTGTGATTCAGAGTTTATGTATTCAGACAGCAAAATGACACCGCCTCATACTCTTGCTGCAGAGCAGTCAGTAAGTTACGAATTTTTTGTGGACTACCCCTCGCATGGACTTGACCCTTTCCTCAATTTGTTTGAAAAATACCCTAAAACTACAAAATATCACATGAAGAGTGCCGGAAACTGACAGACTATCCCCCTGCCTCCTCTATCCCAGGAAAGAACGACATATCATGAAGCAGGCACGCAGGTAACCTTCACGACGTTCACGAAGAATGGCAGCCACTATCAGTACACGCGTAACACCAGCAATATCACATTAACAACCGAGGTACTCTTCCCCACCAAAGTAGAGGTACACATGAGAGATTTAAGAAATGGAATTGTATGTGCTATCACCTATCACGGTTTCCGGGGTCGTTCAGTGGAGCGTTCGGTCAGCCAAAGAAAATGAAGAAAGTCTTCCGAGAGATTTCATATCCAATAATATCTGCAGCTTGTGTTTCCGAAACCTTTTTGGTTAAATGGTTCAAATGGCTCTGAGCACTATGGGACTCAACTGCTGAGGTCATTAGTCCCCTAGAACTTAGAACTAGTTAAACCTAACTAACCTAAGGACATCACACACATCCATGCCCGAGGCAGGATTCGAACCTGCGACCGTAGCGGTCTCGCGGTTCCAGACTGCAGCGCCAGAACCGCGCGGCCACTTCGGCCGGCTAAACCTTTTTGGCACAAGACAGACGTATCATTTCTAGAGAGTTCTGTATTATCAGGTCGAGCAGACCAGAGTAAAAAGACGTTGTCGCCGGCCGCAATGGCCGAGCGGTTCTAGGCGCTACAGTCTGGAACCGCGCGACCGCTACGGTCGCAGGTTGGAATCCTGCCTCGGGCATGGATGTGTGTGATGTCCATAGGTTAGTTCGGTTTAAGTAGTTCTAAGTTCTGGGGTACTGATGACCTCAGCAGTTAAGTCCCGTAGTGCTCAGAGCCATTTAAACCAAAGGCGGTGTCCCTGTCCTGCTGCGGGAAGAAGACACTTTTTCGGAACGGTAGATCAGTTCCCCTAATATAAGACTGTAGATATCACTAGCGCAGATATAATTACGTTTTGTATTATTCACCCTGTTATCGGTACGTTTCTCCCCGTAAAGCAATGTAAGCGAAGTGGAGTGGAATGCACTGTTGGTAAAAGTTGAACAATCTCTGGTGCTCTGTGGGGATCTCAACGCTAACATCGCAAGATAGGTAAATTCGTTCCAGAGAAAACGAATCCTATCGGAGCACAAAATTCGAATATTCTCCTGTTTGAAATGACTCTGAACGAAGTATGGTCTACCAGCCGCCTCATTGTAGTTCCCTCAGCACCTTTAAAATTATCCCAAATGTTTTTGCACGCGAACATATTCGCACTCTATTTAACACGCAACTCATCTCTCATTCCGACAAACTCCCCTCATTATAACCCACACCCCTACTACTACTGTATCCCCTCACTGTCATTGTCTCCCTATTGCTCTCTCTTACTGCTACTATTTCATTCACCCCATCAAACTGCCGCGGCCTTCTCACTTTCGCTATCTCTCTCGTCCTCGATGTCACAGTCGTAGACGCTGTCTCTCTTTATCACTGGCTGTCATTCACTTTCAACTGCACCTTCCCTTTACTCCTGTGTCACTAGCACAGTCTCCTTCACTATTTTCCTAGCACTGTCAACTACGATACTATGGCACTGTTTCACTCTCTTTCTCTCACATTACAAATGCCTCCTTCGATCTTTCTATGCCACAGCCACCTTTTACTACCTTCCAGTATATCTGTGTCTTTTCCAATGCCGCTTTAACATTTTCTCTCTGCATAAAAAAGCGCGCGAATTTGCCTGCATGCCAAAATTGTTGGGAAATTTTTTAAAGGTGCTGGGGAAACTAAGATGAGGCAGCTGGTACTCCACTTTTCTGTCAGACTCTTTTGAACAACAGCGTGTTCGCCGTTTTAGTGCTCCTGTAGGAGCATTTTTCCGCAACTTCCCCACTTTTGCCACCCACAGTAGGTAATGCCACTCATATGGATAGAACTTTATGGTTCAGTAAAATTTTGATACATTACTTATATGAAACTCAAATATTGCGCGACTAATTTTACACTTCACAGAATATTTAACGCGCACAAAACTTTCCCTGTGCTTCAGTTTAAAAATGGCTCTGAGCACTATGGGACTCAACTGCTGAGGTCATTAGTCCCCCAGAACGTAGAACTAGTTAAACCTAACTAACCTAAGGACATCACAAACATCCATGCCCGAGGCAGGATTCGAACCTGCGACCGTAGTGGTCTTGCGGTTCCAGACTGCAGCGCCTTTAACCGCACGGCCACTTCGGCCGGCTGTGCTTCAGTACTACAACGTAGGCTTCCCAGAACTCTTCTGATGTTTGTGAAGACACTTTACAACCTGTTCATCGGTGCTATGCCACTTCATAAACTACGTTTTCGGCTCACAACGTAATACGCTTCTTCGTTACACGCTAACACCCCTGTGATATCATGGAATACGGAATCTTCACAAATGATTGCGTAGCGTTGACTAACACGTAAGTAATACACTCCTGGAAATTGAAATAAGAACACCGTGAATTCATTGCCCCAGGAAGGGGAAACTTTATTGACACATTCCTGGGGTCAGATACATCACATGATCACACTGACAGAACCACAGGCACATAGACACAGGCAACAGAGCATTCACAATGTCGGCACTAGTACAGTGTATATCCACCTTTCGCAGCAATGCAGGCTGCTATTCTCCCATGGAGACGATCGTAGAGATGCTGGATATAGTCCTGTGGAACGGCTTGCCATGCCATTTCCACCTGGCGCCTCAGTTGGACCAGCGTTCGTGCTGGACGTGCAGACCGCGTGAGACGACGCTTCATCCAGTCCCAAACATGCTCAATGGGGGACAGATCCGGAGATCTTGCTGGCCAGGCTAGTTGACTTACACCTTCTAGAGCACGTTGGGTGGCACGGGATACATGCGGACGTGCGTTGTCCTGTTGGAACAGCAAGTTCCCTTGCCGGTCTACGAATGGTAGAACGATGGGTTCGATGACGGTTTGGATGTACCGTGCACTATTCAGTGTCCCCTCGACGATCACCAGTGGTGTACGGCCAGTGTAGGAGATCGCTCCCCACACCATGATGCCGGGTGTTGGCCCTGTGTGCCTCGGTCGTATGCAGTCCTGATTGTGGCGCTCACCTGCACGGCGCCAAACACGCATACGACCATCATTGGCACCAAGGCAGAAGCGACTCTCATCGCTGAAGACGACACGTCTCCATTCGTCCCTCCATTCACGCCTGTCGCGACACCACTGGAGGCGGGCTGCACGATGTTGGGGCGTGAGCGGAAGACGGCCTAACGGTGTGCGGGACCGTAGCCCAGCTTCATGGAGACGGTTGCGAATGGTCCTCGCCGATACCCCAGGAGCAACAGTGTCCCTAATTTGCTGGGAAGTGGCGGTGCGGTCCCCTACGGCACTGCGTAGGATCCTACGGTCTTGGCGTGCATCCGTGCGTCGCTGCGGTCCGGTCCCAGGTCGACGGGCACATGCACCTTCCGCCGACCACTGGCGACAACATCGATGTACTGTGGAGACCTCACGCCCCACGTGTTGAGCAATTCGGCGGTACGTCCACCCGGCCTCCCGCATGCTTACTATACGCCCTCGCTCAAAGTCCGTCAACTGCACATACGGTTCACGTCCACGCTGTCGCGGCATGCTACCAGTGTTAAAGACTGCGATGGAGCTCCGTATGCCACGGCAAACTGGCTGACACTGACGGTGGCGGTGCACAAATGCTGCGCAGCTAGCGCCATTCGACGGCCAACACCGCGGTTCCTGGTGTGTCCGCTGTGCCGTGCGTGTGATCATTGCTTGTACAGCCCTCTCGCAGTGTCCGGAGCAAGTATGGTGGGTCTGACACACCGGTGTCAATGTGTTCTTTTTTCCATTTCCAGGAGTGTATAAGATCTCCATATCTTGAAAAGACAACCTGCAATGCTGGAAGACAGATGCTACAAACAACAGGTTGTAAAAATAAAAAAAAAAGGTCGGGAACATCAGAAACAAATAATTATTGTGAAACATTGAATAGTGTCATTAAGCGGTCCGATGTGTTGAATACAGTATGAAAACTCAGAAATCGCAAATGGAGCCCGGACCAAATGCTTGTCTCACGATTGCAGTCCCGTTATTCCACCAGTAGCCATAGAATCTGGCCATATCCTGTGAACACCTTTCCAGCTAAAAGAGCTGAAGAAAATGCTGCAGTCCTCGACGAACTCTGTCCTTGGAGTGAATCATGTCCACTATCCTTCGCTGTGTAATTCGCCAAATAGTGCATTGACAAAGTTTCTACGAAGTTTCAACGGTATTTGGATGACACTCTTCTCCTCACTGAACAGTTCAAATAATTAGTCCAGCTCCGTGACCTAAAGCAATGGCCGGAAGTAGAACGTCGTCTTGAGCCAGAAGGACCCTTGGATAGTTTATTAAGACCCACTCAGAGTGGTAGCTGCGATAGAAGTATTTGCTTTCAGAAAACCAGGTGGGGTTTCCGGAGGGTAACGGAAACTATGCGTTCTTCGTATTATACATTTTGAAATTTTTCGTTCAACACTAGTCAACAGTTTTGCATTAGCGTTTATCGACGTAAAGGTGCGCACGACAATGTTTAAATTTCACTTCTACTACAAAAATTAAGCGATATGTGTATTCCAGAGACGTTTTTGTTTGGCATTCAAACCTTCCTAAAATACAGTGCTCTGACTGCAGAACAAATTGCTATTACAACCTAGAGAGGACTGCCTCAGTGCTCCATGCCCAGCCCTTATATGTTTTAAACGTACACACGAGATACGGACCACGTACAACATCATTTCACCCGGCATTGAAACTATCCGGGATGCAGATGATTTATACCTTTCTCCTATACACCACGATCTTGAAGCCTAGTCAGCGTCTTGAATCCTGTACAGCATGATCTTGAATATCTTTGCACGGCTTTAGACAGAGTCGTTTACGCATTAACACGCTGTTACAATGTCAACAACCCATCAATTTCAACTCAGAAATGTTCCATAGTTCTCTTTAACCGGAGATGGTTGCGACGGTGTAATTCATCCATTTTATTTCATAGTGTCTCCCTCCCATAGGCAACTGAAGCCTGTGGTGTTTGGAACGCGCTTCAGATGGGATGATGACATATCTCTTGTAATCAGGAAACAGCATTAACATTACGATATCTGTAGATGTAACTTGGTAGGGTGTGGAGCCCACCATTCTCTTGAACATATCCTAGGGCCTCCTCCGCTCAGTCATCGATTATGGATACCAAAGGTGCACCTCATAAACTTGAAGCAGTACATTTCGGTTGCCAGCGATTTTGCCTTGGAACAATGCGATCAACTTCGACAAATACATTACCAGTAGAGACGCTTGAATCTCCGCCGTATAAGCTACTATTTCGCCTCACACCCCGTTACACGTGCATATCTTACTCGTTCAAGTAGGGTAACTTTCGACCTTCGTCTAACGGAAACGGGCTCGGTATTGTAGGAGTGTATTGTAGGAAATCCAGTCATATGCTATTAAAATTCGTCTTGGAATCCGCGGCTCGGTTTTGGTAGAAAGAATATATGAAAAAACAATTTTTGGTGGTTTTCTGACAACCGCCCATAAATTAATGATGCCTCCAGAAGCCTCTTAAGACACACCATACACCATATCAATCGCAAAAGGCAGCAAACGATTGTGTCCGTTTGCCACAGCAAGAGGTAGTGTGAGATGTTCATATTTTGAGCCTGCACTGTGGGACAGTGACACTAAGACGATGCTCCTGTTGGGTATACAACGTAGAAGAGCATAGTACTTAAAGAAAAAATCTGTTCGTCAACTGCCATGTTCTTCTATAATGATCACAATTCGGCCGGCCCTAGTGGCCGAGCGGTTCTAGGCGCTTCAGTCTGGAACCGCGGGACCGCTACATTGGCGGGTTCGAATCCTGCCTCGGGCATGGATGTGTGTGATGTCCTTAGGTTAGTTAGGTTTAAGTAGTTCTAAGTCCTAGGGGACTGATGACCTCAGATGTTGAGCCCCATAGTGCTCAAGGCCATTTGATCCCAACTTGTTGTAATATTTGCTATTATTACGTGGGTCTTCAAGACTTTAATATTTGCACTGAAGGTGGTTACTCAGTGACTAAAATCGATTTTCTGTAATAAATGCTTTCTCACCTTTTACGATGGGTGCTACCGATTTTGTTGTTTACATACTGTCAATTGTCAACGATGGCTGTCCTCTCCTGATGTGTCTTCCCCCATAAAGGCAGATCTGTTGACGATATCACGTTATGATCGTTACCAGATGATGCGGTTTCTACTTAATATGGCATCACTCATTAGGATCAGATCATTTCCCTAATGTTCTGATGACAAACCGACAGCAAGATTCTTCCCTAACACTCCTTGGCACTCTTTCAAACAATCGTGGAGAATACAGTAGCTGTTGTGCCAGAAACGGATCCACAGCACGTATCCTGCTACACATTGTTCAATGTGTTAAATGTGACAGATCTCTCTATCCCATAAACGACAAGCTACTTCGTTACAGATTGACAGCTCTGTGACATGGGATACGAAATCTTCACAATTACTGCGCAACGTGGACTAGCGCTTAAGCAATATAAGCTCTCCTTATCTTCAGAAGACAACCTGCATTGCTAGAAGACGAATGCTAAAACTAACGTGTTGCACGAAAGAACTAAAAACGTCTAATCTGGATAAATTATTGTGAAACTGTGGTGTCACTGCCAGACACCACACTTGCTACGTGGTAGCTTAAATCGGCCGCGGTCCATGAGTACATGTCGGACCCGCGTGTCGCCACTGTGAGATCGCAGACCGAGCCCCACCACACGGCAGGTCTCGAGAGACGTACGAGAACTCGCCCAGTTGTACGACGACGTTGCTAGCGACTATACTGACGAAGCCTTTGCTCTCATTTGCCGAGAGACAGTTAGAATAGCCTTCAGCTAAGTTAATGGCTACGACTTAGCAAGGCGCCATTAGCCTTAAATAGCTTGTATATAAAGAGTCACTTGTATCGCCACAATCTCCAGATGTCTCATCAAGAACGATGTATACAAGGATGTATTAAAAGTTAAGTATATTCCAAAGATACGTATTTTCTTTATACATCCTTGTATACATCGTTCTTGATGAGACATCTGGAGATTGTGGCGATACAAGTGACTCTTTATATACAAGCTATTTAAGGCTAATGGCGCCTTGCTAAGTCGTAGCCATTAACTTAGCTGAAGGCTATTCTAACTGTCTCTCGGCAAATGAGAGCAAATGCTTCGTCAGTATAGTCGCTAGCAACGTCGTCGTACAACTGGGCGAGTTCTCGTACGTCTCTCGAGACCTGCCGTGTGGTGGCGCTCGGTCTGCGATCTCACAGTGGCGACACGCGGGTCCGACATGTACTCATGGACCGCGGCCGATTTAAGCTACCACCTAGCAAGTGTGGTGTCTGGCAGTGACACCACAGAAACAATGAATAGTGATATTAAGATATCTGATATGTGGAGTACAACAAGGAATCTCAGAAATCATAACTGGAACACAGAACCGAGAGACTTCGTTAGATGTTGTGCTTGACAACAAAGTACTTCTACACCTACATCCACATCCATACTCCGCAAGTCACCTAACGATGTGTGGCGGAGGGTACTTTGAGTACATATATCGGTTCTCCCTTCTATTCCAGTCTCGTACTATTCGTGGAAAGAAAGATTGTCGGTATGCCTCTGTGTGGGCTCTAATCTCTCTGATTTTATCCTCATGGTCTCTTCGCGACATATACGTAAGAGGGAGCAATATACTGCTTGACTCCTCGGTGAAGGTATGTTCTCGAAACTTCAACAAAAGCCCGTACCGAGCTACTGAGCGTCTCTCCTGCAGAGTCTTCAATTGGAGTATATCTATCATCTCCGTAACGCTTTCGCGATTACTAAATGATCCTACAACGAGGCGCGCTGCTCTCCGTTGGATCTTTTCTATCTCTTCTATCAACCCTATCTGGTACGGATCCCACACTGGTGAGCAATATTCAAGCAGTGGGCGAACAAGTGTACTGTAACCTACTTCCTTTTTTTTCGGATTGCATTTCCTTAGGATTCTTCCAATCAATCTCAGTCTGGCATCTGCTTTACCGACTATCATCTTTATATGATCATTGCATTATAAATCACTCCTAATGCGTACTCCCAGATAATTTATGGAATTAACTGTTTCCAGTTGCTGACCTGCTACATTGTAGCTAAATGATAAAGGATCTTTCTTTCTATGTATTCGCTGCACATTACACTTGTCTACATTGAGATTCAATTGCCATTCCCTGCACCATGTGTCAATTCGTTGCAGATCCTCCTGCATTTCAGCACAATTTTCCATTGTTACAAACCCTCGATGTATCACAGCATCATCCGCCAAAAGCCTCAGTGAACTTCCGATGTTATCCACAAGGTCATTTGTGTATATTGTGAATAGCAATGGTCCTACGACACTCCCCTGCGGCACACCTGAAATCACACTTACTTCGGAAGGCTTCTCTCCATTGAGAATGACATGCTGCGTTCTGTTATCTAGGAACTCTTCAATCCAATCACACAATTGGTCTGATAGTCCATATGCTCTTACTTTGTTCATTAAACGACTGTGGGGAACTGAATCGAACGCCTTGCGGAAGTCAAGACACACGGCATCTACCTGGGAACCCCCTCTGAGTCTCGTGGACGAATAGCGCGAGCTGGGTTTCACACGATCGTCTTTTTCGAAACCCATGCTGATTCCTACAAAGTAGATTTCTAGTCTTCAGAAAAGTCATTATACTCGAACATAATACGTGTTCCAAATTTCTACAACTGATCGACGTTAGAGATATAGGTCTATAGTTCTGCACAACTGCTCGACGTCCCTTCCTGAATACGGGGATGTTTTGGAACGCTACGATCTATTTCGATATCTACCACTTTGTCATC